>NC_081301.1:26547500-26860000 GCF_030435805.1 Mustela lutreola
AAGATGGCTTAACACTAAAATCTCACCATATACCCAGTTATTAGTATAAAAGAAAATGTATGTAGGGGCGCCTGGGTGGCTCAGTGGGTTAAAGCCTTTGCCTTTGGCTTGGATCATGATCTCAGGGTCCTGGGATCGAGCCCTGCAGGGAGCCTGCTTCCCCCTCTATCTCTGCCTGCCTCTCTGCCTACTTGTGATCTTTCTCTGTGTCAAATAAATAAATATCTTTTTAAAAAGTTTTAAAAAAAGAAACTGTAGGTATTCATTTGTATAGATACAGTAAAGGAATTTGATAAAATTCAACATTCATACATGATTTAAAACTCTTAACAAACTAGGAATTTCCTTTCTTTTTGTTAATCTTTTATTTTGAAATAATTTTAGATTTCTAGAAAAGTTGTAAAAAAGAAAAAGGACTCCTGTATCACCTTCACCAAGATTGGCAATCATTTACATTTTATCACATATGTTTTATTAATGCCACTCTGTCTATACAACTTTTCTGAACCATTAAAGAGTAACACATGAAATCTCTATGATGTGTGTAGTCTGATTGAGTAAGATTTTATACGACACTTTATAATCATTATCTTTCCTACTGCCCTTGAACAGTAGGGGCCGTAGGAAAGTTAGATGCTGTGCATCTAACAGTATCGAACTCATCCCGAAGCATTATTATAACATTCATTGCAAGACTCCCTGACTTTTCCCTTTATGTCAGAACCTCTGGGAGCCCAGATTTCACGTCCAAGACTAGATCTAATTAGCTAATCCAATAAAGTTTGCTTCTTATACAATAAACCGCAGTTCTCTACACAGGACTTCACACAGAGATTTCCTGAAATCTCGTGTTTGATAACAGAGGGTGCTAAAATGAGCTCTCACCACCACTGGTGGAAAGTACCTCAGTAACATGACTGCCGGTATTATTCCCTCTGGCCAGGAATATTAGAGTGTCCTTTAAGGAAAACTATGGTATCAGCTGCCTTTAAGCTGCCAGTGACTTTTCTCTGGTTCAATTATCAGGAGTCTATCTATTAACCTTGCTCAAAGAGCTCATTAGCTAATAGAGCTAATTAATAGGCAAAGTTTAAGTGCCCTTCCTAGCCTCCAATATAACATGGGCTCTGCATTCCTTTCAGTACCTTTCATTTCAGTATTCCTTTCATTTTCATTCAGTATTCCTTTCATTTTCCCCTGCATAGCTGGAGTAAAAAGAAGGCGTTCATGGTAACATCTAAACAAATGGCCATATTTTTCCCACCAGGAGTGGGTAATTTCCCATTCTCTCTCTTAAGGAAGAGAAACAATACCCTTTTGTCAGACAGTTTTTTAGATGGAAACAACTTAAATTCCGTACCCTTTAGTACCCTACTAGGGAATAGTATCCCATTAGCAAAGAGCTAATAGTTATAAAGATTTCAGACACTGAGCATATTTGACAGCAACTCTTTCCAAAAGAAATACTTGGCATGGAATTTTAAACAGCCAACATAGGATTTTTACCAGTTCTATTTTTTTTAAGCTTTTTGATGTTTCCCTTGTCTGTTTAAAAACCCAGTATAAAATTAAAATGAATTTTTACAAAAAGAAAAATTTATTAATAATTTCACCATTGTATGGGACGCCTGGGTGGCTCAGTTGGTTAAGCAGCTGCCTTCGGCTCAGGTCATGATCCCAGCGTCCAGGGATCGAGTCCCACATCGGGCTCCTTGCTCTGCGGGGAGCCTGCTTCTCCCTCTGACTCTTCCTTCCACTCTGTCTGCCTGTGCTCTCACTCACTCTCTCTCTGACAAATAAATAAATAAAATCTTTAAAAAAAAAAAATTAAAAAAAAATAATAATTTCACCATTGTAGCATACCTATTTCAGGATTATGAATTCCCCTTTATCTTTGGCTAAGCCTGTGTTCTTTTTACCTCACATTTTATTATAAGCATTTCTTATGTCTCTGGTATTTATTTTATGTATATTTTTTAAGGGTTATATAATATTTCATTAAGTAGATGTATAATTATTATTTAAACATTTCCCTAATGTAGTTT
This sequence comes from Mustela lutreola, assembly GCF_030435805.1. Classification (NCBI taxonomy): domain Eukaryota; kingdom Metazoa; phylum Chordata; class Mammalia; order Carnivora; family Mustelidae; genus Mustela; species Mustela lutreola. Next base: position 26,549,546 of record NC_081301.1, read on the forward strand.
AAAAGGGGAAAGACTTTTTCTGTTTTCTTTTTTTCCCCTTTTGTCAATTTATTTTTACTACATAATCTCTTTTATTATCTATCTGAATTTAGCATTTTTTTAAAAAGAGTTATTCGTTTGAGAGAGCGAGCGAGCAGTGGAAGAGGCAGAGAGAGGGAGTGAGAGAATCTTTAGTCAGACTCTCCCTGAGCATGGGGCCCGACATGGAGCTCATTCCCAAGACCCTGAGATCACAACCTGAGCCGAAATCAAGAGTTGGTTGCTTAACTGACTGAGCCACCCAGGATACCTTGAATTTAGTTCGTTTGAAAATGTTATCTTGCACCTTACTTCAGTTTCCTCCAAGTCATTTTGTTGTTTTCTCTTTGTTTTGATCTCTCTCCTGTCATAGAGACTTGACTCAAGGGTCTGGTAATTCTTATTTAAGAATGGGGCCTTGAGCAGTGCCTGGGTGGCTCAGTCAGTTAAGCAGCTGCCTTTGGCTCAGGTCAGGATCCCAGGGCCCTGAAGTGGCCCTGCATCAGGCTCCCTGCTCAATGAGAAGTCTGCTTCTCCCTCTTGTCTGCCCCTGCCCCTACCTGTGCTCTCTTGGTTGCGTTCTCTCTCTCTCAAATAAATAAAGAAAATCTTAAAAAGGAAAAAAAAAAAAAGATTGGGGCATGAAAAGCTAGTTGGAAGTTTTTTATTTGTAGGTAGAGTTGAAGTGCTTCACTCAAGGTGATTTGGCTGGGCCTTTTAGTTGGAGAACCTGTGTTAGTTTCTCTAGGTATTTTCTCTAGGCCTAGTCGGGTTCCCCAGAGAATAATTTTCCAATTTCCAACTTAGTGGGCAAAGGCCCAGTTGCTAGGATTCCAGGAGCTGAAAGAAGAAAGAAGGCGTCAGGTCCTCTCTTCCAGTATTCAGACTTCCAATTAATCCCCCTGATTTAAGTGTGGTAGCTCTGCTTCTTATATCCCCTTAAATTCTATTCTAGCCTCTTTAGAGAATACCCCTCTAGCTGTCTGTTGGGGATAAGAAGGGGCCGTTGTCTGACTTCACAGAATAGAGGATGGTGTTTGGAAAAGTTTATTTTTTAATAGACATTTAAAAATTTTAATGACAACTTAAATGCAATAAAGTACACAAATTTTAAGTATACACACCTAATGCAGTTTTGCATGTATACGTATGCATATAACATCCAGATTGGCATATAGAATATTTCCAGCACCCGGGAAGACTCCCTCATGGCCCATCAGTCAAAACCCTCCACAAAGTAACCATTATTCTCTTGGGTTTTACCATAGATGACTTTTACCTGTTCTTAAACTTGAGTTAAAGGAAATCACACTGTATGTGTGATACAAATGTATTTGTGTCTAGCTTTTTGCTCAATATTATATCTGCATGATTTATTCATGCTGTTTCAATTTAGTTGTAGCTCATTCTTTTTCACCTCTGTGTAGTATGCTATTGTTTAAATATACCACAATTTATTAATCCATTTGAATATTGTGGACATGAATAATTTCCACTTTTTACTATTTTTTAATATATTTTTGAAGATTTTATTTATTTTTACTTAATTGAGAGAGAAAGAGAGAGCACAGCAGGGGGAGCAGCAGGTAGAGGAAGAAGGAGAAGCAGTCTCCCCTCTGAGCAGGGAGCCTGATGTAGGTCTTGATCCCAGGACCCTAGGATCATGACCAGAGTTCAAGGCAGATGCTTAACCAACTGAACCACGCAGGCAACCCTTTACTGTTTTTTTAAATTGTAGTATAGTTGACATAGAGTTTTTTCCAGTTTTTGGCTCTTATAAATAATCCATTCATGAAGATTATTAAGCATATCTTTTGGCACACATATGCCCACACTTCCATTGGGCATATACACAGGAGTGAACTTGCTGGATCTTAGGACATATATTTATTTTTAGCTTCAATAATACAGCAAATAAGTTTCCAATTTGTTGGGAACCAATTTGTTTTCCCATGAGCAGTGAGTGAGAGTTTCAGTTGCACCACAACCTAGCCAACACCTTAAATTTTAGTCATTTCGACGGGTGGGTAGTAGTATCACATTATGATTTTAATTTGCATGTCCTAGATAACTGAAGATGGTAAGCACATTTTATATGCTCACTGAGCATTTAACTGTTCTCTTTTGGGAAGTGCCTGCTCAAGTCTTTTAACCATTTGGGTTGTCTTTTTCATACTCATTTGCAGAAATTCTTTATAAATTTTGGATAGGAATTCTTTATCAAATGTGTATTGAATAATGTCACTTTTCCAATCTGTGGCTTGTCTTTTCTCTCTGTTAGTGGTGTCTTTTTTTTTTTTTTTTTAAGATTTTATTTATTTATTTGACAGAGAGAGATCACAAGTAGGCAGAGAGGCAGGCGGAGAGAGAGGAAGGGAAGCAGGCTCCCTGCTGAGCAGAGAGCCCGATGCAGGACTCGATTCCAGGACCCTGAGATCATGACCTGAGCCGAAGGCAGCGGCTTAACACACTGAGCCACCCAGGTGCCCCTAGTGGTGTCTTTTGATGAGCAGAAGTTCTTAGTTTTTATTATGGCAAATGTAAGGCTCGATTTTAAGCAACTTAAAAAGGAAAATTTTGTTTAAAAATCAGGGTTGTCTTGGGGCGTCTGGGTGGTTCAGTCAGTTAGCCATCTAACCCTTAGTTTTGGCTCAGGGTCATGAGATCAAGTCCCACATCTCAGCGGAGACTGCTTTAGATTCTCTCCCTCTGTCCCTCCTCTGGCTAGGGTGTGTGTGTGCACGTGCTCTCTCTGTCTCTCTCAAATAAATAAATAAACAAACAAATTTATCTTAAAAAAAAAAAATCAGGGCTGTCTTTCTGGGTTTTCCGCAATGCACTGCAATAAAACTTGTGCTGAGCGGAAAACCATCTTTGTTCCAAAGTTCAGGGTTATGGCTCTTGTTCTAGCTCTCATCATAATAGAACGTTACCAGACACAAACTCTGTACCATGCTACTCTGTGATCTCTGGGGTCCACCTTTGGTCTAGAAGACCACATTGCATCAAAGCTTTGGTCCCTAAAGAAATAAGGATAAAACTTCCAGGCCCAGAGAATCACTGTCTCTGTCCCCCTTCCATATACTTTGTTAATAAAATAATATCCTTTTGGGTGTTTTCTTCAATCCTGCAGATGCCTCCCCCCAGCTACCTTCAACCAAGTGAAATGGAACAACAGGCATTCTATTATACACAAATGATAAGGTTTTATTACTTCTAACAAGGAGTGGTCTGAACAGACAGTTGGCCTACAAGGTAATTATTGACAAAGAGAAGGCCTATAAAGCAACTATTCAAAAACTAGAGCCACCATTTAACTGTTTTTAGCAAATGAAAAATGGTAGTAGAGTCAAAGTACTGTTTTTGGTAACCCTGGAAAATGTTGGAAGTAGGCCAGAAATGGAAGTCCTCAATCAAGACTGGTTTATTGTGCACAGGAGAGACTGGGAATTCATTATTTATCAGATGAATTTGAGGATGCTGGGCTGGACATGTGGAGGCTCTTGAAACTGGTCAGAGTTACACTCTCTTTCCAGGTTCAATTCTGAATAGGAAGAATAATTATTTTTAAAATAATGTTTTCCTAGGGGCGCCTGGGTGGCTCAGTGGGTTAAAGTCTCTGCCTTTGGCTCAGGTCATGATCCTGGGTCCTGGGAGGGAACCCCGCATCGGCCTCTCTGCTCGGTGGAAAGCCTGCTTCCTCCTCTCTCTCTGCCTACTTGTGATCTCTGTCTGTCAAATAAATACATAAAATCTAAAAAAAAATAATGTTTTCCAAATTAATTTATAAATCTAGTAGTCTTCTGCTTAAAACTGCAGAGGACTTTTTGACAATAAACAGTTACTAAGTGATTTTATATATCAAAGGATAAAAAATGCTATATGGAAAAATGAAGGGTATTAAGCAGACAGGGACTGTGGTGGTTGGGTCACTCTTTTCTCTAAGTAGTTCAAGGAAGGAGGTACTGATAAGGTAACATTTGTACTGAGACCTGAGGCAAATGAGGGCACGAGACCTGTGGAAGCAAGTACAAAGGCCCTGAGTTACCCCTGGATACATGGAGAACAGAAGATGCTGGAGGAGGTCTCCAGCTAGCACAGAATGATTGAAGACAGAATGGTAGGAAATGATTTGAGAGTAGCAGTAGATGGGTTAGCGGGTGGAGGGTGAATCATGTAGGGACTCTGAAACCTATTCTATTTATTCTGAATGAGAAGGCGAGCCTTTGGAGAGTTTTGAGCAGAGGACTGATGAGATCAGACTTAGATTTTAAAAGGATCGCTCTGACTCTTGTGCTGAGAAGAAAATGTAGGGGAACAAGGCTGGAAGCAAGAAGATGAGTTAAGAACCTGTTACCATTTTCCAGGTAAGCATAAAGGGTAGCAGCAATGGAGGAGGTGAGAACGATTGTATTATGGCTCTCTATGGAAAAATAGAGTTGACAGGATTTGCTAATGGGCCGGGTGTAGGGCGTGAGAGAAAAAGCATGGTCAAGGATGATTCACAGCTTCTGTTCTCAGCCAACGCAAGGCCAGAGTGGCTATTTACTGAGAGTTCAGGTAGGGAATGTCACATTTGTCATGCTCATTAGAAATCCAAGTGGCGATGGCAGGTAGGCAGTTGGAGAGGCTTAAAAATTAATCTGCATTTCATCTAGAAGAATAATGGGCAAGAGTTGCTATTAAATAAAACTTCAAAATAAAGATTAAGGTGGGAATTGGCTTCACAGACATGAAAGTGCAATCTAAAACTACAATAAACAAAACTGACGCAGAAAACCAGAGAGATCAATGAAACAAGAAATATGCCTTGAAACAGTTGCTCCAAGGCTTCTCTGCGTTTACAGATTTAAGCATTGCTGTTTTTACCGTTGGCAATGAGCTCTGAATCTTCGTGACGATTTAGCTCTAAAATTTGCTCAGGTACGCAGTTTTCCCAATGGAAACTTCTTTATTGTTTGTCCCTCAATATACATAATTATTATCAAAAAATTATAGTAATGCAGAAAGCTGTACTCTCATATCCCTCCAGGTTTTGAGATAATCTGTGTGTTTTTTTTTTGTTTTTTTTTTTTTTATCCTTCGGGTCTTCCTTCTAGGGCATAATAGGAGTTGTGTGCCTGTGGATCTGGAAGAGTGTCACTCAACTGAGAGTGAGCCCAGCTAATATCCACTATGGAGATGTGAATGCAGCTTTGTTTTATTTTTTTAATCAAATTCCCAGTAACTCATTACTGGTTAAAACAAATGTGGCTTTGTTTTATTTTTCAGATTCCCAGTAACTCATTAAAGCTTCCTACACCATTCAAGAACACTGAGATTTATTAAAATATGGAATAACTTTACCAATATCACAGTCATAGTTATGGTAGCAAATACATACCCTATAGAATGTTTCCCAGGTGACACACCTCCTGCTAAACGCTCTGTATGCACCAAAGAATAGGATCCTCTTCACAATCCCTCTTTTATAGATGGGGGAGCTTAGGGTTTGATGAGCTAAGTAACTTATTTCAAATAAAAAAAAAAAAAATAGCAGAGCCAGAATCTGAACCCAGATGTGGCTGATCACAAAGTCCAAAGTCCAAACTCTTGGCTTATTAATTTACTTCTTGGAAATTTTAAGGGGTCTACTGCATATGATAAAACATCTTTACAAACCAGTGAGGGAAGGGATGAATTAGTCAATAAATGATTTGGTGGAAATTCGTTTAATATTCAATATGGGCTTCTTTTCATATTATATAACGAGATTATTTCTGGCTATTAATAAATATGAAAAATGATAGAATCATTGAAAACACAACATACATTATATCTTAATGTTAAAAAGAAAAAATATGTGAAAAATAGAAGAATATATAGGTAAGTATTTTATTGATTTAGGAGAATAGGGAAAAACTTGAACAAAAAACTGGAAAAATAACACAAAATAAATCAATTTGTCTATCATAAAAATTTAAACCACTTATACATAAAATATCACTAGCAAAATTAAAAGACATATTATAAATAAGGAAAAATATCTGCTATGAATATGACTGAAAAAGTGCTAATATCCCTGATATCAAAAAATCTCTTATCCAACAGGAAGGAAAGCAGTGATAGTTCAATAGCAAAATTGGCACAGGACATGAACAGAGAATTTACAGAAGAAGAAATATAAAGGACTGATAAATTAATGCAAAATATTCAACTCACTAATAAAGAAATGCAATGTTTTTACAAGAGACTATCATTCATCTTCTGGCTTTAGGGTTATCAGAAGTGAATGAGAATGGCATCAGGACTATTTGCCAGGTGTGGGAAAATGGAGACATTCATAGACCTTAGTAAATATTTACTTTAGTAAATTGGTACAACCTTTCTTAAAAGCAATTTGGCAACATGTATCAACATTCATAAAGTCCCTTTACCTTTTGACCTAGTGATACCACTTCCGGATGTCTATCTTAAGGAACCAATCAGCAGTGTGACAAATACAAGTCTACAATCATAAGATTATACATAATCTAAAAGTTTAATGATAAAACATTAATATGAGGAAATATAAATCCACTATCATAATCATGTTTCTGAAGAATATTTAATGATCTGCAATATGTTTGTGTTATATTTATTTATATACCTATATATATTGTTAAATGGTAAGGACAGGATATGAAAGTTTCTATGTATATATGTTTTATCATTAACTGTGGAAATGAGATATATAGGTGGATAAATATTATAGATACATAAATATATAGCAGGAAATAAAATCATACAATTAGTTAATTGTGGTTAGGGGGTTAGGGGGTAAGGTTTTCTCTCTTTTCTGGAAATATTTTCTACATATATTAAAAGGAAAATGTGTTACTCTAACTTAACTTTAACTTAACAAGAACCCTTGAAAGTTCATTGCTTTTTAAAAATTTTTTTAAAAATTTATTTGAGAGAGAGAGAAAACAAGAGAGGAGAGAGGTCAGCGGGAGAAGCAGACTCCCTGCTGAGCAGGAAGCCCAATATGGACTGGATCCCACAACTCCAGGATCACGACCTGAGCCAAAGGCAGTCGCCTAACCAACTGAGGCACCCAGGCATCCCAGAAGTTTATTTCTTTTTACCTAATAAGTCAGTCAAGTTCCAGGAATGTATCCTTAACAATGAAAAATGATAAAGACAAAGATTTCTATGCAAAAGTGATTGCTTTAACATTATTAATAACTCTAATTTTGAGAGGGAACTGCTAAATTCAATTATAGAAGAAAGACTGAAGAAAATATAGTACATAAAATGAAAGAAGGTTGTAAATCTATTAGTCCTATCTACTAGGAATTTTTAATAACACACAATAAAATTCTCATATTTTATGTTAAGGGAAAACAGGACAGTAATTATTCAATATGTATTTAATTTACTGTAACCTTTTATTTTTAATATGATTTGGATTAGATAGATAGTAGATGGATACCCACATGCACTCTCTTTCATTTATGTATAGTCATTTATTTACTCATTTATTCACTTATTTTTCAATTTTTCCATTTAACAATTTCTTTACAGAGACTGGACTTGAATCCAAGCTCTGGCAAAAAATAACTGGACTTTGGGCAAATTACCAATCAATCTTCCCTTAGCCTCTGTTTTTTCATCTGTAAAATGAAGAACACCCACTGTGCAAGAGTAAATGAAGTAAATGCATAGAAGGACCCAGAACAATGACTTACTCATAAAATGTTTTCAGGAAATAGCAGTTGATAGTATTTAACTGTTACTTTAAAAAAGAAAAAAGACTTAGGAAGCAAAGAAGTAGTGAGGAACCAAGAATGCATGGGTCTAGAGAGACCTTCACATCCTCCCAGTTAGGGGAATCATTTTCCCTATAATTTAAAAATAAAGACCTTTATTTCCTTGCTGATCTTTTGCTTGGATGATCTGCAAGGAAACAAACTGAGGGTTGCTGGGGGGAGGGGGTTTGGGAGAAGGGGTGGGATTATGAACATTGGGGAGGGTATGTGCTTTGGTGAGTGCTGTGAAGTGTGTAAACCTGGTGATTCACAGACCTGTACCCCTGGGGATAAAAATATATGTTTATAAAAAAAAAAAAGAAAGAAATTTACTTAGGATTCCAGGTGTTATTATCAGAGAAGAATATCTACAATTCTATGAAAAGATTTTTAAAATACTTCTCTCTTTTCCAACTATATACCTGGGTGAGGCCATATTTTTTAATTCACATACTTCCTCTAAACAACTTATCTCAACAGACTGAGGAAGCAGCAGATGAGGCTCTAGCTGTCTTCTAGCAAGCTAGACATTGAAGGGATTGCAAAAATGGAAACAATGCCACTCTTCTCACTAATTTATTTTGTTTTTGATATATATATCCAAAATCATATATATGTGTGTGTGTGTATACATATATATGTACATATATATGTGTGTATGATTATATATATATATATATGATTTTATTTACTTGACAGAGAGAGAAGGAGAGAGAGAGAGAGCACAAGCAGGGGTGGTAGCAGGAAGAGGGAGAGGGAGAAGGAGACTCCCTGCTGAGCAAGGAACCTGTGGGACTTGATCCCAGGCACCCTGGGGGGGGGGGACATATATACACACACACACATATATATGTATATATATTTTTTTTGTCAAAGTATGTTATGTATTTAATATGTAATTTATTATTGTTGTTTTTAAGTGAATAAGGATCTGAAAGTTTAAAAAAATAAAAAAATAAAAAAATAAAGGCCTCCTGAGTAGCTCACAGTGGGTTGGGCCTCTGCCTTCAGCTCAGGTCATGGTCTCAGGGTCCTGGGATTGAGTCCCGACCGCTCCGCGCTCAGCAGAGAGCCTGCTTCCCGCGCTCTCTCTCCCTGCCTCTCTGCCTACTTGCGATCTCTCTCTCTGTGTCAAATAAATAAATAAAATCTTTAAAAATAAGTAAAAATAAATAAAAACAAAACCCACAAAATATACTACATTTTCAGGACTTCAAAGGAATGTAAATGCCAATGTAAATCAAAGCTCAAATAAGAGGAAATAACGTTAGGAACGATGCAACGCGCTGAGTAGCCCCAGCAAATGCTCTCATGCGGCTCACCAACTATGATATTGCCACCTTGTGGAATTAATGATACATTTCACATCCCAGGGCATTTGCGATTTTACTTTGAAGTAATTTATACACAAAGCCTAAATTCTACAAATATTCTTACCAAAAAAAAATTAACATGCAGGGGCGCCTGAGTGGCTCAGTGGGTTAGAGCCGCTGCCTTCGGCTGGGGTCGTGATCCCGGGGTCCTGGAATCGAGCCCCGCATCGGGCTGTCTGCTCCGCAGGGAGCCTGCTTCCTCTCCTCTCCCTTTCTGCCCGCCTCTCTGTCTACTTGTGATCTCTGTCTGTCAAATAAATAAATAAAATCTTAAAAAAAAAATTAACATGCAACAAGAGGAGATCAAATAATAAATTGTTCAAACGTGTAGAAACGTAGAATATTATAGTACAGGGAGTTTGGTGAACAACAAAAAAATCACCATAATTCTATCACTGCAAAGCAGTAACATCATTTTAAGATTATTTTTATCATTTCATCCCACTTTTCAAATTTCTTTTTTTTTCAGTTCTTTTTTTTAAAGATTTTATTTATTTATTTGACACAGAGAGAGCACCCAAGCAGGGGGAGCGGCAGGCAGAGGGAGAGGGAGAAGCAGGCTCCCCGCTGAGCAAGGAGCCTGACACTGGGCTTGATCCAGGACCCTGAGATCACAGCCTGAATCAAAGGCAGACCCACAACCTACTGAGGCACCCAGGCATCCCAGCCCACTTTTTAAATTTCTTAGCTAATATCATATCATTAGCATTTTCCATCCTGTGGCATCCTTCACAATGATTTTTTAATGATGACCTACCATTTTATTGAATTGATGTGCCATACCCTAGCTCAACATTCCCAGAATGCTGGGCATCCAATCTACTTCCAAGTAAAATGTCAGTTTATGGTGATAGTTTCTGTACAGGTGGATATTAATGTCTTTACTTGGTTATAAAAACTAAGATATATTCTTTTTTTTCAATTTTTAATTTTAATTTTAATTTATTTGACAGATAGAGATCACAAGTAGGCAGAGAGGCAGGCAGAGAAAGAGAGGAGGAAGCAGGCTCCCCGCCAAGCAGAGAGCCCGACGCAGGGCTCGATCCCAGGACCCTGAGATCATGACCTGAGCCGAAGGCAGAGGCTTTCACCCACTGAGCCACCCAGGCGCCCCCTAAGATATGTTCTTATTATGAAGATAATACACACTCAGTATTTAAAAGATAAGCGAAAGTGAACTATACTTGCATTTTGCAACCCAGGAAACCACTGTAGCACCTTGCAGATTTTTCTGACACACACAAACGTTATGTGTAGTATATTTTTACATTTTTAAAAAAATATTTTATTTATTTATTATTTATTTATCCCCTCAGCTCTGTGAACTTTTTGCTCTGTGAAGGGGTCCAGCGGGAGGAGGACAAGAGTGAGGATCTGATGCTCAGGACTACTTAAGGCAGAACTGATTGCATCTAGTCAAAATTAACTTTGAAAAATCTCATAAATCATCCTTAAAGCATAGTGCTGTATGTTTTGTCTGTATGACCCTCTATCATTGTTTTCTAATTTTTCCTTGTCCATGTTTCTCTATATCTCTCAGTTAATTTCATCCTATATGACACTGATGGAGTCATCAACACCCACTTACGTAGCTATGGGAATAATATATTTCCTTTGTATCATGACAAGTAAACCCTTGAAAGCATTCATAACTCTTTCATACATTGGCTTTTAGGCTTGATGGCATCTATTGCCTGCTTAAGTTAACACATGTGTAAGATGACTCCCTGTTGATTTTGGAAAATGATAGGACTTGGACTAATGGTTGAAATAGAGGGAGGGGAATTTAGAAATGATGGTAGATTTCCAGCCTGAGCAACTGATTTAACAGTGCTGTTTACTGAGATGGGAAAGACCAGGGGACGAACAGGTATAGATACATTGTAATTCACTGATCGGATTCCCTCTTACTGGACATTCAGGTTGCTTGCAATATGGTATCATTAGGAACTATACTCTGATTTGTGGCAAGATCTTTTTGCACATCTTTAATTTCTAAATACAGAATTACTTGATTAGGGGATGTAAAAATTCTTTAGATTTTTAAAAAAATATTTTATTTATTTATTTGACAGAGATAGCAAGTAGGCAGAGAGGCAGGCAGAGAGAGAAAGAGAGAGAGAGAGGAGGAAGCAGGCTCCTGCTGAGCAGAGAACCCAAAGCAGGGCTCGATCCCAGGACCCTGAGATCATGACCTGAGCCGAAGGCAGAGGCTTTAACCCACTGAGTCACCCAGGCGCCCCAAAAAATTCTTAAGATTTTAATGCACATTGCCAAATAACTTTTAAAAGAGCTGTTTCTTCACACTGTTAAGATTAGGACAAATTTTGAACACTGAAGTTCCAAGCCTCCGTTGCTCTTTCCTTCTTTCCCTCCCACTTTTCCTTTGTCCATTCGATAAGTAACTTTTTTTAAAAAAATATTTTATTTATTTATTTGACAGAGAGAGATCACAAGTAGGCAGAGAGGCAGGCAGAGAGAGGAGGAAGCAGGCTCCCCGCCGAGCAGAGAGCCCCATGTGGGATTCAATCCCATGACCCCGAGATCATGACCCGAGCCGAAGGCAGCGGCCTAACCCACTGAGCCACCCAGGCGCCCCAATAAGTAACTTTTTTGAGTACCTACTATGACCCACCCAGGGCCTGAGATAAATCTAGCTTTGTTCCTCGTTGGGGGCTGAGAGAAGCCTGGGGAGAAGGAAAAGCTATGGAAGACTCTAGAGTTTTGAACTGGGTGACTTGGATATCTTGCCCCAAACTTCTTCTTTAGCTCTGGAGACCAATCTAAAGAAGTTAAAACTCCTTCTTTATTTAGATTGGTGATGGCTCTCTAAGAATTTGGAGGAAAACGTTTAACTTAGTAAGGCCACAAATAGGACACCGAGAGCAGGCTTTGCCCTGAGGAACTATAATTTGGAGGGTATTATTTGGCAATGAGCTTTTAAAATATGGTGCAAAGTTTACTCTTAACCAGTGGCCACATCATCTCACCAGGACTTGTGGCAGAACTGCCCTAGCAAGGATTCTGTCTCATGGCAGCTGATAGAGGATGGAGCAGGAGACTCCAGGTCAGGGCATAAGGCCTGTTTGTGCACACCAGGGCCAGCCCTCAAACTCTTGATTTGAAGCACTTTTCCTACTACCTGGCTTGAGCACCTAAGCTGCTAGAGTTGACTCTGAACTTGAGTTAAAAGAGGTGCTGGTGGACGTCCTCATTGCTGTAATTCAGACAGGAGAGTCCAACCCAATACCACCATCTTGTCTCCTCTCATCTGGGACCTAGTAAAAGATTTCAGCATGCACAATACTAATTACTGCCAGTTATTGGTAGCCTTGAGCCCTACACAAGGCTGGAAAATAATAAGAACACACCCAGGTGCCAATAGAATTACAAGGAGATGCTGGAGTATTTTGAACCTAAGGCAAGACTGGATTATGAGGGTTGTAACTCCCCTCTCTAAATATGGGTTATGATATAAACTTCCTCATCCAGAGTTCTGCTAATGACTGTGGCTCTCATACGTCACTAACCCTCTGGAGGCTCTCTGACCTGAGTCACTGTGTTCTCATCTTTAAAATGGGAACTGGGGAGGGGTGCCTGGGTGGCTCAGTGGGTTGAAGCCTCTGCCTTTCGGCTCAGGTCATGATCCCGGGGTCCTGGGATGGAGCCCCACATCGGGCTCTCTGCTCAGCAGAGCTCTCTGCTTCCTCTCTCTCTCTCTCTCTCTCTCCCTCTCTCTCTGCCTACTTGTGATCTCTGTCAAATAAATAAATAAAATCTTTTTTAAAATAAAATAAATAAAATAAAATGGGAACTGGGGGCGCCTGGCTGGCTCAGTCGGTAGAGCATGCAACTCTTATTCTCGGGGTTGTGCATTCAAGCTCCACATTGGGTGTAGAGATTACTTAAAAATTAAATCCATAAATAAATAAATAAATGAAATGGGAATAATTCAATGTCTCATGATTCCTATAAGGTTTTAAAAAGATAATCCACATAAAACCCACAGTAGAGTAACTTTCACTTAGTAAGTATTCAGTAAATGATGTTTCTGGAACAATGTACATCATACTAGCACATCTGATTCATAAAATATTAATGCATCTTATTTATTAGACCATCTATTTGAAAACCAGAGGAACCGTTCCCAGGTATGATTTTTTTAAACACTCAGCATCTGCCTTCTTAAAATATATGATGTGGTTATACCTCTGGAACTCTAGGTATTTGTTAGTTCATTCAACATCTGCTGAACACTTTTTTTTTTCTTTCTTTAAAGATTTTACTTTTTTATTTGACAGAGAGAGACAGTGAGAGATGGAACACAAGCAGGGTGTTTGGGAGAGGGAGAAGCTGGCTTCCTGATGAGCAGGGAGCCCAACGTGGGACTCGATCCCAGGACCCCAGGATCATGATCCAAGCCAAAGGTAGACACTTAACAACTGAGCCACCCAGACACCCCTGCTGAACACTTTTTATACACCAAAATCATGCTACCTATCTGTGTCTTTGTATGGGCCTTTGTAGTTCCTTGCTGAGTGGATTGTCAAAGCAACCCAAAAGCAGATTTACCTAGACCATGCTATTTATATAAATATTATATTGGCTGTACTCAGGTCAACTTTCTGATATCTTGCTGACTTCCATACTTTGAAAGAAAGAGATGTACACAAAAGGAATGTGTGGTTCCCAGTGAAAGGAAAGTCTCCATACTCTGCACTCTGTACTCTACTCTTCTCCATATACACATTTCTATATTCAGGACAAATTAAGAATCTTGTGATAACTTTAATTTTACATTCCCAATAGGAGGCCAACACTTTGTAATAAGCAGAAGTTACAGATAACCATGACTTTTATTTAATCAAGTTCTATGGCTTCCTCCTTCTTCCTTGGATACTAACAAGAAGTTAAACAGCTGTCTCGCCTCTCTTCCTGCCACAATGTTGGGGTGCTGCAGGCAACAGGATTCTTTCTGTCCAGACCAAGACCATGGGCTCTGGGGACTATGGCATTTGTCCTGAATAATAGCAGACAAAAGAGACCTCTGAGCAAATGATTGATGGGTCTCAAACAGCATGGGCACCTGCTGTTTCAAAAGACAGTGCAGAGTGTACTCTGGAATAGGTGCAAAGCACCAGATTCTGCCCCAACTGTCAGAGTAGGTGGCGTGGAAACAGGTGCTTTTTACAAGGACTCCTAATCTGCTTAGAAGGTAAGGACTACTAAATTAATTTCCATTAATAATTAGCAGTTAGGGTACTTGTTAGTTAGGAGTTCCAGAGCAAACAAGATGCTTCTGGGAGTAGAGTGTGTTCAGACCTTTTAAATCCCAGCTGGGGACATGTGGTCTGTCCCAAAACTCTTTCTCCTGACTCATGTGTTTCCTGAAAGATCCTCCCTTTGTAAAACTACAGTGAATGTATGATCTCCTTTCCAACCCTTTGAGCTTATCAGACACGAAAATAAAAATTGCCTAGAACATACTTTAAAATCCTTCAAGTACAAATAAAGCAGAGTCGTGTTTGAGGATCATCGTTATCTCCCCATGTCGTCACCAGATCTGGCAGCAGACACCCTCAGGCAGGTGTGTTGGCACGGTTTACGTTAGTGTTGTTGGGGAGTACTGATGCTATGCAAACCAGCCCATTTCCTATCACATGCCCCCACAAGCCAACAGGAGGGTTCTTCAGCTTCTAGGTCTTTTTCTTTTGTGGCTTTTCAATCTTTCATTGATTGATTTCTTTGGCCCTTTTTTGATTGTCATACCCACTGCTAAACTTTGTTTAGGGACAATTTGCCCATATCTCTACATCACCAGGATAGTAAGAGTAATGAATACAATAGAATATATACAATTTGGGGGAAGGGTCCCCCACCCCAGATGTTATCCCTTTAAGTCAAAGATTAACTTTGGACCAAATCTTTGAGAGTAATGTCCTTTAGGCTGTTGACTTGCCTAGTAAGCAAGAACCCTCAGTGTATTAGGCAATACCTGTTAATAAGAGAGCCACACTTGGGCATGAGTGGCTAAGAGACCCTCTCCTGATCTGGGGTCAAGCCAGTCAGGCACAAGCTCCTTATCTGTGCAGATGGGGCAGCCCCACCCACGGGTCAAGAGAGCCTGGTTTGGGGGATCACATTAGCGTTGTGGCCATGTCCTGCGGTGAGCAAATATTGACAGAATTGGATTCCTCTCTGAACAGCTGGTTAACGACCGTCAGACTCCATCCTTGAAAGAACTCAGACTCTTTACAGAGAGATCGGGACAGAAAATCTGTAAGCTAAGAAAAGGTCTCTTATTTAATTAACCTGTTTCAGAGGTAAACCCCATAAAGAGCACCAAAGAGCATGAACTAATAGCCACTTACCACTGTTGCAGTCTCGATGCTGTGTGCTTCCTGGTCTTTTGATGATTCATTGGTATCAAGAGAAGGAGGGAAAAAAGGGAAAGGGGCTAACATTTATGAAGGAGCTGCTGTGTGCTGGGCACTGGTCTCAGTCATTTTATACATATTTTTCTCACTCAGTCCTCAAGATAAGGTATTATTAGCTCCTTTGGCCAGTAAAAAAAGAGGAAAAGTTAAGTGACTTGCCAATGCAATGGCAGGGAGGAGGCAAGATTCAAATTCAAGTCCATCAGTTTCCAAATCCATGCTTTTTCTGCTAGACCAGGCCAAATGTGTAAAGATATGCATGGTATGGCTGGAGATGCAGCAGGGGGAGGAAGGAGAAGCAAAGAAATTCTGTTTGTCCATCTTTCATGAAGAAAAGTATTGATTCTGGAGCACGAACCCAACCAGAACACCTTATTCCGTTGTGAAAAGCAACCTGGACATATATCATTATCACTTATTCATTTTTAAAAGAGTTTATTTATTCACTTGAGAGAGAGAGGAAGATCACACAAGCAGGGAGAGGGGCAGAAGGAGATGGACAAGCAGGCTGTCTGCTGAGCAGAGAGCCCAACGTGGGGCTGGATCCCAGGACCCCGGGATTATGACCTGAGCCGAAGGCAGACACTTCACCGACTGAGCCACCCAGGTGCCCCGATCACTTATTTTTAAAAGGTGAAAAACTATGCACAAAATAATGAACCAATTTATTTACTGCCTCTGGCTCTAAATATGAACCAGTGTTAGCTTTTGGACGTGGGCAGGATACCTGTGGGATTTTCCTGGATTTTGTGTGATAGGCAAAGCTTCAGAGTAAGGACGGGAAGAGAAGGCATTGCAGAAGCTCTTTTTTTTTTTTTTTTTTAAAGATTTTATTTATTTATTTGACAGAGAGAGATCACAAGCAGGCAGAGAGGCAGGCAGAGAGAGAGGAGGAAGCAGGCTCCCTGCCGAGCAGAGAGCCCGATGTGGGGCTCAATCCCAGGACCCTGAGATCATGACCTGAGCCAAAGGCAGCGGCTTAACCCACTGAGCCACCCAGGTGCCCCCAGAAGCTCTTAAATAAAAGGCACAATAGGGGCACCTGGATGGCTCAGTCAGTTAAGTGCCCGACTTTAGTTTCCCTGAGATCATGATCTCAGGGTCAGGAGCTCAGGGTCATGAGATGGAGCCCTACTTCGGGCTCCACACCCAGCCAGGAGCCTGCTTGAGATTCTTTCCTTCTTCCTCTCTCTTCGCCTCTCTCCCTGCTTGTGTTCTCTCTCTCTCTTTCTCCCTCTCTAATTAATTAATTAATTAATTAATTACAGCTTTTTTAAAAAGGCACAGAAATCCACCTCTGTCCCATATCTGCATAAAAAGAACCCCTTGTTAAACACACGGGTCAAATCTAATTACCAGAATACTAAGAGACTTTCCAACTGGACTGGGACTTTTTGTGTTGAATCTGCGCAAAATTCTCAACGACTACCTCTAATCTTAATCAGGAATTCAGACTCAGATTTGACCACTATTAGTTACAAAGGAAGTCCTGTACTTACTATGTTGATATCCTACGGAATAAATAATCTGATAAAAAGTAAACCTTAAATCTAAACTTTTCAGTGATCACTTACACCTATAGGATGAACTCTAACCTTCTTAGAAGGTGGGGGAGGCCTGGCCTGCCTCCTTGGCCCCATCACCCATCAGTTGCAATCTCACACTCCATAAGAGCAAATTCTTTGGAGGTTACCGCTCTCCCAGTGTAGACACCCCAAATGCCGCTTCACACCTCTATGTTTTAGCATACACCTGTCTCTATTCTGAGAACTTCTGCCCTAGAAATGTCTATGTAGGATTTGGAAGAATCCATTTTTCCCAGACTTCATCTTGTTTCTGGATTCCATCTATCCCCTCACTGCTTTGCTACACATCACATGCTTCCACGGCCCTACGCACACCCTCCCCTGTCTCCATCCCTGAACTTTGAACTCCCTGAGAGGAGGGCTGGCATAGAGTAGGTGCTCAGTAAGGAACGGAATCAATTGAGCTAAGATCTCTTGAAACATTTTTTCTTTATCTTGCCTGGAGTCTTCAATGAGAGATCAAAGTTGGCTTCTCCTCATTTCCCTCAAACAACCACAAAGAATAAGTTCTCTAGTTGAAGTTTCAGTAAATCCTTCCAGAGGACATCCAAAACTTGTCAATGTTTCATATGAGCATGAGATAAGAATATTTATTCTGGGGCGCCTGGGTGGCTCAGTGGGGTAAAACCTCTCCCTCAGCTCAGGTCATGATCCCAGTGTCTTGGTATCGAGCCCACATCAGACTCTCTGCTCAGTGGGGAACCTGCTTCCCCCCCCCCCCCCCCGCTCTCTCTCTGTCTGCCTGCCTCTCTGGCTGCTTGTGATCTCTGTCTGTCAAATAAATAAATAAAATCTAAAAAAAAAAAAAAAAGAATTTTGTTCTAAGAAACATGTAACATAATTGAAGGACAATATTCTCTAAGAATCCATTGATTCTCCCCCAAGCTAGTAAAAAGAGGAGAGAAATGTGAAATCAGGTGTTCCCCACTTCCTGATACCTGGGACTTTGGGTGTATTAATCATTGCTGTCAGATTTTGAACACTAAAATACAGCCCCCACGGTCTTGTGGGCCCCATATGAGAAAGCACCCATGTAGTTAGAGGGGGTTCAGTGCTTGCTAATTGTTACCGTCAACCAGCAGGTGTCACCAGAGACAAGCACATCCGCGGTGGCTGCCTTCTCGAGGATGACTACCCTGAATTCTGCCTCCAGCTGGAATTCTGCCGCTCTCTAAGGTCCCACAACCCTGTGGAAGCTTCCACTGGAACAGCCAATCTACACGCCCATGGTTCCAAAGTTCATTATCCAGGAAAGGCACTTGGAGCACAGGGACTGTTGAAATGCAGGTTCCCGAGCCCGAGCTGCAGAGATTCTGATTTAGTAGGAATGCAGGAGGGCCTTGAATAAAAAATTTCCATTTTAAGCACCACCTGCTTATCCTCCCTCAACCCTCCATTTTGAGGTGCTTGGAGAAACCCTGATTTGGACCCACGTAGACTGTCCAATATCCTCGTACAGCCTCGACTCAGAGATAGTCAGGCTGGAAAGAGATTCATGGGCTCATTCATTCACCCAACATCTACTGAGCCCTTACGGCTTGCCAGTCACCCCTGGGCACCTTCGCAAAGTCAAGCAGCACATTCCCAGGTCTGAGATCACCACTGAGGGATCGGACAGAACACCCAGTGAAGACTGAAATTATGTTTTCTTGCGTTTACCGCAGCAAAGAACCTGGCTTCCATCACGAGAGGAAAAAAGTCTTCCTTTCCCATAAAGAACACTCTCACATTGACAGAAATTCTGCCAATAAATTGATCCCTAATGGTTAGTTAGGAACATACAGTCGAAAAGGACTCTTGTTACCAAGATGCATTTTCTAAAGCACAGATAATAATAAATCCATTATTTTAAAACAAAGACGAAAACAATAAACCCATTAGTATCTGAAAGTCAAAATGCTCCTGAGTATATGTCCTCCTGTCACGTTAACTTTGCAAATCCAAGATAAATAAAAATCTCAAGTAGTAAAACAGTGGGATAAATGACATTACTACAAAGAAAGCATAAACTAAAATTTCATTAGAAACTTAAAACTGGCATGGTATGGTTACCCAGGGGGTTTCAGGGAGAGGGCTGTCTTAGAAATCACTGGGAAGTATGGATTCCAGGGCAGTCTACTGCCGAAACATACCACCTGTTCAGTGACCAACACTTAAAAGGCCCTGAGCCCAACTTTTTTTTTTTTTTTAACTACCTTTCTGACTTTTGAGAAGTTTTTGTTCACAGAATCCAACTTTTCACTGCACACTCAACACAGCTTTACCACATTGCAGCTGCCGAAGCACTTCCCAGCCTCTGCATGCATTCCCTAGGGTCAAGGGATCACTCCCTTTCCCAGAGCTCAGTCCATCTTAGGAATGTTCTAGTTTTTAGGAACTTCCTCTTCACATCCTGACTGACAGGCAGGAAAAGCCAGTGACTCCACAAGAAAGCAAGCCTTCCCTGACCCCTCAAAGTTAGCATGGTGCCCGGGGTCAGGTGGCATCCTCGCCTGTTACAACAGCCTAAACAAGGAAGGTGTCCATCTTTCATCTACAACAGGAAGCCCAGAAGACAGCAAACCCAAATGAAGGAAGTAAGGACGTCCTCCAGGAGCTAGGCTCCTTCTCTCTTTCTGCTCTGCCATCTTTTCTCCTGTGGTTCTTGCTCCTGTTTATAAGATTACTTCTGCTTCCCCCCCACACCACATCTGCATTCCCGACAGGCAGAGGGCAGGGAAAACCAAGAGGATGGGAGGCGCCTGTATAGAGAAGGCAACACTTTCTTGGAACTCCCTCTTATCTTTCACCTTGTATCTTGGCAAGAACTGTCACATGACCAACTCAAAACTTCAGTAGGAGGTGGGTGTTTCAGTCGGGCACTTTGTTGACCAGAACATCTGGGTTAAACTCGTGAGGAAGAAGGACAGAACAGATATTGGGTAGGACAATTAGCAGTCATTGCCAGAGCCTCATAGCAAAAGGTGATTAACATGTTAATTGGCTGATAAAATCTGTCTTTCTAACCATTAGAACCCTTCAGAGGCTGAGGACAAGATTATAGAAACTCTTCTTTCTCTGTAATACCCCTTCAGATAATTGAATACAGTGATCATTTCTTTTCACGTCCCCCACCCCAAGATGTCTCTTTTCCGAGTAGAAGTCTTTTCCAGGCTTGTCTTTGAAAACACTTCCATTTGTTTATATTCCAGGTGCGGACTGAGCCATAAAAACTAAGGCAGAATCATCACCTTCTTCCTGCTGTACACCGTGCTGTTAACAGAGCCCCAAATCCCTTGAACTGAAACATCCCACGGTCAATTTATATAGAGCGTGTCTTGAACTCTGATGCTTGTGGGGGAAGAGGTGGGGCAATGGGGACACACAGCACTGAATCCATACCCTCTGAAAGGCTCTCTGCCATCTCCCTTATCACACATTCCATTCAGAAGACCCCAAGGCCGTATCAACCTCATTCGAGCCATTGCAAGGCTGGTTTTATAGACCCAAGGAAGCACTTTACATAATCATTGCTAAACTCCATGCTGCCAGATTTAGTCCATTGCTCCTGAGCTCTGGTTGTTGTTACCCAACAGCATTTTAAGCCCTAAGTCACCTTAAAATATGATCTATCTTTAGTATTAGTTAGGATTGTGTTCAGCTGTAATGCAAAACAAAACAAAACAAAACAAAAAACCCCAAAAGACAAAACGAAACAAACCCAGCCAAATAACAGTTACTGACATAGAACAGATTTATTCAAGCAGTGTGGAGGTTGGGGGCGCCTAGTGTGGTTCAATCAGTTAAGAGTCTGACTTGATTTTGGCTCAGGTCAGGATCTCAGGGTTATAAGATCAAGCCCTGTGTCAGGCTCCATGCTGGTCGAAGAGTCTGCTTAAGATTCCCTTTCTCTCTTTCTCTGCGTCCCTCCATCTCCCATACCCCTGACTCATTTGCTCACTCTCTCAAAAAAGAAAAAAAAAAGTCTGGAGGTTGTCAGCCCAGAGATGATGTGGTGTGCCAAGTATTGGGGATGCAGGCACCTTCTATCTTGTTACTCTGTTAAGTTCTGCCAGTTTCAAGGTCACTGCATTGTTCAGGATGGCTGACAGACTTCTAGTCATCATGTCTAAATTCCAGCTAGCAGAAAAGAGGAAATCAGGGGCGCCTGGGTGACTCAGTGAGTTAAGCCGCTGCCTTCGGCTCAGGTCATGATCTCAGGGTCCTGGGATCAAGTCCTGCATCGGGCTCTCTGCTCAGCAGGGAGCCTGCTTCCTCCTCTCTCTCTGCCTGCCTCTCTGCCTACTTGTGATTTCTCTCTGTCAAATAAATAAATAAAATCTTAAAAAAAAAAAAAAAGAAAGAAAGAAAAGAGGAAATCAAAGAAGAGGCAATGGCCCTTCCTTTTAGATGTTTCCTGGTAATTACACGTCATTTCTACTTGTATCCCACTGGCCAGAACTGAGTCACATAGTCATAACTTAGCTGAAAGGGTAGCTGGGAAATGTAGTTTTTGTTCAGAATGGCTGTATGCCCATCTAAAAATCTGGTAAATGTCACATTGAAGACTGAAAGGATATGGGGAGACAACGTGTCATCGCTTTCCTCCCTCCCTCCCTTGTCTCCTTCCCTTTTTTCTTTTCTTTCTTTCTTTCTTTCTTTCTTTCTTTTTTTTTTTTTTTAAGTAAGCTCTATGCCCTCCATGGGGCTTGAACTCACAACCAAGATCAAAAGTCACATGCTCTACCAGCGGAGCCAGCCAGGCGCCCCTCTTTCCGTTTCTTCACCCACATCCATAGGAAAAATATTAAACTGTCCCAGACTAAGGCAAAAGACCAAAAAGAGTTAGTATTTGCTGAACATTCACTAGGTGTCAGGAACTTCTCTATGCATTTTACATGGAATAATATAGCTAATAATCATAAAAATTCTCTTACTTTGGACACGACGACTCTACTACATAGGTGGAAAAACAAAGGCCTTGGGAGGCTGAAGCCCCAGATCCTCTAGCTCCTAAGGGATACAGGTGTGCTTGAACTGGAGCTCATGCTCCTAGTTAATCACTACAATGCATTGCCTTAGGGCAATGTGTGAGAAATATAAACTTCTGTCTTATTTCAGCAACTGTTATTTTGGGTTTTTTTGTTACTCACATCTGGCGTCTGGCTCCTCTCTCAGAGTCCTCCCTTGGGTTGAAATTAATTAGCAAGCCTTAGGTTTGATCCTTCAATTAATGACTATTCCACCCATATTTCTTCTCAGGTCTGCTTAGCTCCTAAGAGTCTTGTCCTTTGCAATTTAGATAAATAGGAAGGACTCCCAGAACCAAGTTGATGCTGAAGAAAAATGGGAGATAAGACCTACATGCCGAGAGCAGGTGTGGCAGCCCAACAAACATCTTGGCAGTATGGAGTGCTTTAGTGTGGCAAACCAAGTTCAAAGGACTTTGGAGTAAAAAAGACCTCAGGTTGAATGAATCCTGGATCTGCCATTTGCCACTAGAAAAACCTCCTTAACCTCTTGGCCTCTCAGTTTCCTCAGATGAGACCCACTTTGCACATCTGTTGCGAGGAGTCAAATGCATATACATGTGTGCACAAGTACGTATCTCCAAACCCTACAGCACAGAATCGGGCACCTGGCAGGCACTCCTTGCTTTACAACTTTGTTGACAACCAGTGAAACTCCAATGCACTGTTGGAGCTCCAGGCATCCTTGAAGGAGAAAGAAATGTGAAAGATTAAAGGTTGAAGAAATTGTATTATACTTTTTAAAAAAAAAATCTTTTTTGACTTCTGGGAATTTATCCAGAAGAACAAACACAACTGAAGAAAAAACATAGATGCTAGATTTGCAGAACCATCTCAGAACAGCTGAAAGCTAAAAGCCACTACCCGCCCACACTGGAGAAGGAAGAACTTAGTGTACAGGGCACAGTTGCTCAGTGGAACTCTGGGTAGCCATTTGAAAGGACAGGGAGTGAGCTCTTGCAGCAACATGACAACATATTTAGGATCAGGATTTAATATAAGTGAAAAAAGGAAGACAAAGGGATATGACACATGGTTGCAACTTTGTATGTATAATTATAGCTATATATATAACTGTAACTATATATGTGTATTATAACTATATATATATGCGCATGTTCATTCCTATTTAGAACCAGAAATAATGTGTACAAAATAGAAATAGAATTGGCACAAGGTAGAATATTTTCAGTACTTTTGTACTGCCTTTCCAATAAAACAACAACAAAAAAAGCATTAGATAGTACCATTAGGTGGAAAGTCAGTTTTCTGTATTTTCAAAAAAAGCTACCACGATGAGTACTTCTAGTGCCCAGATCTTGGTTTCTAAATACCAATTTCCATTAAAAAGGAACAAGGGTTCCTTTAAGACATTAGTGATTACAGAGCTGAGACGGGGCAAGGCTAAGATGAGCCTGGAATATCTGGTTTGTGTCAGTAAACAGGGAAGTACTCAAAGGCTCATAGAGACAGGTCAAAAGGATACAGAAACTAGTATGGATGTGCTCCTATGGGTGAAATGTGAGACCACTGGGGTATAAAGATAATGATAGAAAAAAAATCCATACTTTGATATTTATCCAATGAGTAAATAAGTGGGAAAGAAGATAAAGTTCTTCTTTATAGTGGAACACCAACTCTTAAATGTAGAAGGAATGATGGTATTAGAAAATCACCATTAGGTAAAACCCACAGTAGTCGTCGTTTCAAAGAAGAATCATGAATACATGCTAAGGCCAGGAGGTGAAAGGTTGGTGAGAAACAGGATCTTTACATAGTCTCAAAATATTTCCTCACAAGATACTTATTAATTACAAGGGAGAAATAGCAACTTCATGGTGGAGAAACGAGGAAGATCCACCTTAACCAAAAGATCAAAGCTAATGTCACCAATATCAGACAAACAGACATTATGTGCCTCCTGATATGAGGCACTAAGAACACAACATGATTTCTGGGGTATCTCTGCCAATAATGCAAAACTTAATCTAATCATGAGGAAACTTAAACCCAAATCGAAGGACAGTCTATAAAATAAATGGCCTGACTCTTAAAAAAATATCAAGGTCAGATAGAGGAATTGTTCTAAATTAAAGGACATTAAAGACACATGGAACCAGGGCGTCTGGATGGCTCAGTTGATTAAACGACTGCCTTCGGCTCAGGTCATGATCCTGGAGTGCCAGGATTGAGTCCCACATCCGGCTTCCTGCTCAACAGGGAGTCTGCTTCTCCCTCTGACCCTCCCCTTCTCATGTTCTTTTTCTCTCTCAAATAAATAAATAAAATCTGAAAAGAGAAAAAAAAGATACATGGAACTAAATGCAATGTGTGATCCTAAATTGGATTCTTGATCAGAATATTTTTCCATAAAGGCCATCCCTGGGACAACTGTAAAAATTTAAATACTTTATAGAACACACACACACACACACACACACACACACACACAGACACATAGAGTCAGAAATAAAGAGACAGACAGATAGAGAGCAACAGAGAGAGTGAGAGGGACAGAAAACAAAAAAGCAAATATGACAAAATGCTAACATTTGGGGAATCAGAGTGTGAGGTATATAAGAATTCTTTGTACCATTCTTCCAATTTTTCTGTAAGTTCTAAAATTTCAAAATAAAGTTAAATAAATAATATCTACCAGTGTCATTAGTTTTTTTCTTAAATGTGGTAAAATAAACATAATAATGTTTCATTTTATTAATTTTAAAGTGAATAATTCAATGGCATTTGTACATTCAGAAAGTTGTGCAATCATCACCACTATATAATCCGGAACATTTTCAACATCCCAAAAGAAAACCTCATACCCACTAAGCAGCAACCCCTTCCCCCACCTTCCCCTAGGCCTTGAAAACCATTAAATCTGTTTCCTGTCTCTGTGGATTTGCCTATTTGGGATATTTTTATATACAGGTATTCATGCATTATATGGCCTTTTCTGTTTAGCATAATGGTTTCAAGTTTCATCCATATTGCATCAGTACCTGCATCAGTACCTAACTCCTTTTTCCTACTGGATAATGTTCCACTGTATGGGCGTACCACATTTTGTTTCTCCATTCATCAGTCGATGGATATTGGATTATTTCCGCATTTTGGTTGTGAATCGTGCTTTGATGAACATTTGCATAAAGTTTTTGTTTCAATGTCTGTTTTTAATTATTTTGGGTATATATCTAGGGAGAGGAATTCCTGGGTCATGTAGTAATTCTATGCTTGAGCATGTACTGAGAAACTGCCAAATTATTTTCTATCGGGTCTGCATCATTTTGCATTCCCATCAGTAACATACGAGGGTTCCAATTTCTGCACATTCTCATCCATGCTTGCTATTGGTTGTCTGGTTGTAGTCATCCTAGTGGATATGAAGTTATAGCTCATTGCTCATTGTGGTTTTGATTTGCACTTCTCTAATAATATTTAATAATACTGAGCATCTTTTCAGGTATTTCATGGCCATTAAAAAAAATCTTCTTTAGAGAAATGCCTATTCAACTGCATTGCCCTTTTTTTTTTTTTAAAGATTTTATTTATTTATTTGACAGACAGAGATCACAAGTAGGCAGAGAGGCAGGCAGAGAGAGAGGAAGGGAAGCAGGCTCCCTGTCAAGCAGAGAGCCCAATGTGGGGCTTGAACCCAGGACCCTGGGATCATGACCTGAGCCAAAGGCAGCGCCTTAACCCACTGAGCCACCCAGATGCCCCTGCATTGCTCATTTTTTTAAATTGGGTTTTCTTTCTGTTGTTGAATATTAAGAGTTCTTTAAGTATTCTGGATACTAAACCCTTATCAGGTATATGATTTGCAATTATTTCCTCCAGTTATGTGGGGTGCCTTGGCATACTTTTAAATATAGTATCTCCTGAAGCCAAAAGTTTTTAATTTGGATGGAGCCAATTTACCTATTTTTCTTCTGTTGCTTGTGTTTTGGTGTCATATCCAAGAAACCATTGTCAGATCCAAGGTCATGAAAATTTGCCCCTGTTTTCTTATAAGGGATTTACAGTTTTAACTCTTATATGAGTCTTTGATTCATTTTGAGTTAAATTTTTGTATATGATGTGAGGTAAAGGTCCAATTTCTTTCTCTCTCTCTCTTTTTTTTTTTTTTTTTTTTGTATGTAGATATTGAGTTGTGCAAGCATCATTTACTGGAAATGATAAGGAAATGATAAATTTCCTCACTGAATAGTCTTGGCAAATTTGCTGAGAAATAGTTGACAATAGACACATGCTTTTATTTTGATGCTTTCAGTCCTGTTCCATCTACCTCCATTTCTATCCATGTATTAGTACCATGTTGTTTTGATTACTGTAACTTTAGAGTAAGTTTTGAAATCAGAAAGTGGTAGTTCTCCAACTTTTTTTTTTTTTCTAGATTGTTTTGGCAAAATGGAGTAGCTTGCAAAACTCCGTATGAATTTTTGAATCAACATTTCTGCCCCCCCCCAAAAAAGCTTTCGGGATTTTGATAAGGATTGCTTTGAATCTGTCCATCACTTTGGATAGTATTATCATCCTAACAATATTAACTCTTCCAGGGGTGCCTGGCTGGCTCCGTTAGTAGAGCATCTGACTCTTGATCTTAAGGTTGTAAGTTTAAGCCCCACATTGGGCATGGGGCCTACTTAAAAGAATAAGTAAATAAAAAACTCTTCCAACCCATGAACACTGATGTCTCCCCATTTTCTTATATCTTCTTTTCATTTCTTTCAATGGTATTTTATAGTTTTTAATGTAAACATCTTGCACTGCCTTTGTTAAATTTACTTCTCAGGATTTTATTCTTCTTGATGCTATTGTGAATGGGATTGTTTTCTTCATTTCTTTTTTAGATTAAAAATAAAACTGATTTTTATGTGAAAGGAATAAAACTTTAGATAGAAATAAAACTGATTTTGGGGGCACCTGGGTGTCTCAGTGGATTGAGGCCTCTGCCTTCAGCTTGGGTCGTGATCTTGGGGTCCTGGGATCGAGCCTCTTGTCGGGCTCTCTGCTCGGTGGGGAGCCTGCCTCTCTGCCTACTTGTGATCTCTGTTAAATAAAATAAATGGAATCTTAAAAAAAAAAAAAAAAGGAAATAACACTGATTTTTAATGTGTTGATCTTCTATCCCACAAACAATGCTTAATTTATTTAATTGTGTGTGTATGAACTCATTACGATTTTCTATATAGAAGATTGTGTCATATGGGAAGAGATAAAACTTTCTTTCTTTCTAAACTGGATATCTTTTTCCCTTTTTTTTCCTTCCCTACTGAATTACCCTGGCTGGAATGTTCGGTATAATGTTGAAGAGAAATGGCAAGAGTAGGTATGCTTGTCTTATAAGTGATCTTAGGGGTAAAACTTTGAGTCTTTCACCTCTGAGTGTACTAGCTATGTGGTTTTCATAAACACTCCTTATCAGGTTGGGTACATTCCCCCACTGTTACCACAGTGATTTTTTTCCCCCTAAAATGCTCAAATCACCAAGCACTCTCTTGCTTAAAACCCTTCAGCGAGGGACACCTGGGTGGCTCAGTTGGTTAAGCAGCTGCCTTCAGCTCAGGGTCATGATCCCAGCGCCCTGGGATCGAGTCCCACATCAGGCTCCTTGCTCAGCAGGGAGCCTGCTTCTCCCTCTGCCTCTGCCTGCCATTCTGTCTGCCTGTGCTCGCTCTCTCTCCCTCTCTCTCTCTCTGATAAATAAATAAATAAATAAATCTTAAAAAAAAAAAAAAAAAAACCCTTTAGCGAGTTCCCATCTTCTTCAGCATCAAATCAAGTCCTTGAGCCTAGCACACAGGACCCTCAAGATCTGATTTCTCTTGAGTTCTCTGATTTCATGTCCCCACACCTATTCTCTGGGACAGATTCACAGACATGTCATTTCTTTATACACACTGTCCCCTCGGTTTGGAGCAGTGACACTTTTGCAAAAGGTTTCCTTCCCTTACCACATCTCATCTCCCTGCCCTTCCCACCTTCAAGTAGTCTCCATGCTGCTCCTGAGTGAATTCCATCAGCGTCTGGCACACTACATTACAACCATCTCCTCACCCTCTCTGCCTTCCTGAACATTGTGAGACCTTGGAAAGCAAAGACTGGATCTTTCATTTCCGTATCCTTAGCTAATACAGGACTTGGTGAATAAACAAAGACTTCTATTTTATTAGTACTTAAGAATGTATATTGTAAGTCCTAATAGAGGAAGATCTGGATAAGAATAAAGTCACACATTCAAAGACTCAGGAAGTTACATGCTGGGACTTAATCAGCCCAGCACCTCCAAACCCCAATCTGACAGTCATGTAGATTAATTTTGCTTTCACAGTCACCTGAATAATGCATATACTTACTTCCATCAAAGAATGATATTCTATAAATCTTGGTGTTTTCTTTTCGTTCAGGTTGCCAGGAGGCTCAAAATATTAATGCCTTACTATGTGGTAACAATTAGTCCTAGAATCTAGCATGTTTGTTTCTTCTTGCTTATCCTTTGCTTTTCTAATTTTTTTTTAGAGTTTGCTTATTTATAATCTCTACACCCAACCTAGGGCTCAAACTCATGACCCCAAGATCAAGAGTTGCATGCTCCACCGATTGGGCCAACTAGACACTCCTGCTTTTCTGTTTTCAATAATCTTAATTTATATATGCCTTTTTGGAGAAAAGCAGAACATGAATATGTAAACATACAAATACACCAAATATATTGCGTTATTTCTTGTTAGGGTAGAAGTGCACAGGTGATTAAGGTAACAATTAGTAGAACAGAGTCACAGCCATTGAGACAGACTTTGCCTGCAGTTACGACAACTGCACAGCCATTGCTAGGTTGGAATCTCTTAACCGAAACCAGAAATCGGGTGGATTTCATTCATCACGGAGTGAAAAAATAAATATCTTGTTGGTACAGAGAATTTTCGACCCTCAAACTTTTCTACAACTGACTCCTTCTTATCATTACAGAACTTTTACATCAGAGAGCATTAAGAAGGAAAGGTAAATATTTCTGATATCCGGTGAAGTAGAGAAGCAGAGCCTGGATGAACTTGCCCGTCCAGTACAAGCCCCTATCTTTTTAAATGCAGAGGTGACATGCACCACTCTGAGTGTACAGCTCCACGATTTTGTTTTCCTTCTCCCCCAGATCTAGCTGGTCACCAGGCCTGTTAGAGTTCCCCCTGGAATATTCCTCTTCCCCTTCCTTCTCACTCCCAGGTCTCCCTCTTCCTGTCCTAGGCTCCTGACAGCTCTTGGCTCAGGCATGAGTGTATAGGCAAGATGCCTGCATCCTCTCCAGGGTCACTGTCACCTCTTGCATCATATCCACAAGTTCTCGGCTTAGGACATGTTGCTGTATGATCGCTGCTATTCTTCTGAGTAGAATCTTCTCGCCTCCCAGCATCTCCCTTATCTCATCGCGCTAATTAATTCCTGCTCATCCTTCAAGTCTCAGCTCAAGGTAGCTTCTCCTAATGACCCCAGAACCTCCCTAGGTGCTCCCAAAGCACCCTGTTCTCATCCTAACCTCACTGCTGTCTACCTCCCTCACTAGGCTGTGAGCTCCTTAAGATCAGGGAGTCAATATTTACCAATGAGTTCCCACATTAGAAATCTGACCGACCAGAGGAGGTCTCAGGAAATGCTTATTGAATTAAAGTGAACACACCCAGCACACTGTTTAGTAAATGCATCGGAAGTGGGCCTCACTCATTACATTTTCCACAAAATGTGAGACATGGATCTCACCAACTCCCAGCAGTCTATGCTTTTTTTTTTTTTAACCTAATCCTTCTAAATTTATTAAGTCTCTCCCACTCCTTCCCCTGATCTTTCCCTCATCTAATTAAAAAAAAAAATCCTTAATCCATTTGGATTTGACTTGGATTTGTTTTCAAACTGAAAATCAATTGTCCTAAACACCGTTTATTAAATGAACTCTTTCTTTCCTTATTCATTTGAGGTATATCCTTAGCTTTTATTAAATTCTTATAAAAATATAATTTGTTTTGGGAACTATCTCTTCTACTCCATTAGATATATTACCATATGGGTTTAGTTACTATCATTTTAATATACTGACCTAGCTATTTGCTTTTTAATGTGACTATGTTGTTCAGAGTAAGAAACTAGAGAGGAATATTTTAAACATACAGATAAGTAAAGAAAAAATTAAATTACCCACACTCCCGTAATGTAGAGATTAACCATAATAATCATTTTGATGTAAAAAGGGTGGCTTTCTTAGCTGACTTCCACTTCACCATCTTGCCAGATTAACTGACATTTCTGTACTCCCCTGTGGAAGGTACTGGTTGATGTCACAGCAGGCTGAATGTTCCTGGGGGCAAGTGTACTTCGTTCTCAACATCAGTGGACTATGCTTAGCAAGAGTCAGGTGTGTTTATTCCAACATGTTATGTCAGGTGCACTGTTTATTCTAATGGTATGATTATTTATATCACACATACTGATAAAAACAATGTGTATAAAGAGAGTAATTGCAAAGAAAACTAAGTTGAATGCTAAAGATACTAAAAATATTACTGTCGAATTATGTGTGTGTGAGAATTCTAAACAATGGAAAGAAATTATAAAAATCTGGGAGTACATACACAGCTGGCTTCATAAGCGTGTCTAAACTCCTGATCCACTTTTAAAATCCAATATTTCACTTATCACATTTTTAGGTGGTTACATTATTGGTGTGGTTAGTGCAAAAAAAAAGATAACAGACAACTTCAGAGGAGTCAGTCATAAAAAAGAACTATACCTATGTCAAAGATTAGCCAATATTTACTTGTATTCAAAAATTTTTTCATTAATAATGATTCTCTTCATTAACCAAATTTTTCAATTAACTGATTAACTACCAGTGCTTACAGAATTGCAGCTACTATACCATCAGTCATTTAAAAATGTATAAAAATTGACTTACATAAATGAGATCAGGCTGTCAATACTGTTTTATCCCTTTTTCATTGATTATAGGTATTACAAGTCATTAAATATTACTCATTTTTAATACCTGACTCGTTACTCCTATTAAAGTTCTATTCAATGCTTCCTCCCCCAACCCCCAACCCCATGCTTCCTTTTATTAGACATGTAAAACTATGTACCTTTTTTGACTTCCTCTTTGCAGGACTGACAGAAAACTAGCAGTTCAGTGTTATGCTCATCCTTGGGTTTCTTATACAGCTAATTTTCCTTTCTCAGTTTTCATTTTCCTTTTATTTTTAATTTTAATTTTGTTGTTGTTTTATTTTGTAAATTATGAGACTCCTTCTTGGCAGATGGACTCTGGATCAGACACAAATGTCTAATATCCTGTCTCCAAAAATAAAGTTATATCGTAAATATGAATGACTAAAAGCCTTGTTTTGCCTTGAAGGCAATTCTACTGTCACCTCCCTAGACTGACATACCTGGCCAGGGAGCTTATAACTATCTAGAAAGCTTTAAGACATCTGTTGAAATTGCTGATTAAGTCCATGAAATGGTCTAATAGTTTAGCTTTGTGTTTTCTGAAAACCCAAATTAAATCAAGGTGCATCTTCTATTTTTTTCATTGAATGCATAATATCAAATTAAAGGCACAAGTTACTTCTTGCTTTCACTGCTCCATGCCACGACTAAAAAATATATGAAGAAGCAGTGATTAGTTTCACAG
Source organism: Mustela lutreola (assembly GCF_030435805.1). Lineage (NCBI taxonomy): Eukaryota > Metazoa > Chordata > Mammalia > Carnivora > Mustelidae > Mustela > Mustela lutreola. The sequence continues at coordinate 26,581,417 of NC_081301.1, forward strand.
AACTTGATCAGAGATCTAAGGCCAAAGATTCTCATAGCATACTGGCTTCTTTCTGAATCTTTCAACACCCGTAAGAGTTTGAGTTACTTAGCTCTTTGAAACTCAAATCTCAATCCTAACTTACATATTAACCTCAAGTGCACAAACAGTATTCTTCCTGAAAGAAGTCTTATTTTTATTTTCTAAAATTGGAAATTGAACACAGACTATACTTTCCACAGCCAAAGAGACAAAAAATCTAGGTACCTTTTAGGAGATGTGAAGCTTTTCACAGGCTCTTTAATCACTAGGTGAGCTATAGAACAAGAAATTGTATAAGTTTGAACAGAACCGCTGAAAAAAAGAATTAACAGTCTAGACTTACTAATATTCTTCAGTATGTCAAATACTTCCAGTGTTTAAGGATACCTCACAAATGTCCTATCACAACTTTTGGCAAGGTGGTATAGATAAACATCTGGGGCTATCATCTGGGCATCATTCATGTTTACTAATGAAAAGCAGTCTGTAGAGCAGCTACTCGAAGTCCAAAATTATGAAACAAATTAGGAGAGGTTTATTGGTAGTACAAAAGGTCTTCGACTTATGAACATCCCCTTCCTTAGTCCTCAGTATCATTTAAAATACAATTCATCTTAAACAAACTTGATTTTTCTAAGCTTTAATGGGGCACAGCCACTGTATAATTGAGGGCATACCACAGCTTCACAAACCCACTAACTCAGCACAGATCTAGGCTTCAAGTTATGTGCAGGGCACGGTACCAGACAAAAGTGTTTTCCATTGTAAATGTGATCGAAGAGGCTTTTTTTCTATTCTACGTAATGATTTATTCAGTTGCAACCTTAGCATTCACAAGGCAACTCAGACCCAAGCTTGGTCGGGCAGTGGATGAACTTTGTACTTCTTTAGTCTGTAGCATTTTTATACTGTGCACTTCAAGGATGCTAGGACATGCTGAGAGGGGCTAGAAAGGAAGAACTGGAAAATTCTAGGGCACCCTTGCAGCATAATGACCTAATCCAAGAAGGTCAAGATGTTGCCAAAGATCACTTCCCATTGACAAGTAGGATATGCTGCCCCAAAATCTGACTTTAGGATTTCAAAACACGCTATCTCCCAAAATGCCATTTTGGTATATTGATCATTTTCAACTGTAGGTACTTGAAAAGTAGTAAATGCAGGAAGAGGCCTTCTCTGAACTCTCCTGACCTACCTTAAGACAGATCCTCCAAAAGGAACTCAACTGTCATCAACTCTGTTCTTGGGAGGTTCATCAACTGGGGAAAAGATTTATCACAGTGGACAAGAAGTCAACACTACACCCAGGCAAAATTTTTCACAAATTGTCTTACCTCTCCTTTATTCTTCTAAGGGGCCACTCACCTTTCTTAAAAATCATCTCTTCTCGGGACGCCTGGGTGGCTCAGTTGGTTAAGCCGCTGCTTTCGGCTCGGGTCATGATTCCAGGGTCCTGGGATCGAGTCCCACATCGGGCTCCTTGCTCGGCGGGGAGCCTGCTTCTCTCGTCGCTGCCTCTGCCTGCCTCTCTGCCTGCTTGTGTGTACTCTCTATCTCTGGCAAATAAATGAAAGTCTTTAAAAAAAAAAAAAAAAAATCATCTCTTCTCCAAAAAAAAAAAAAAAAAAAAAAAAAAAATCATCTCTTCTCCCCTAACAAAGCTACCTCACTCCCCTTTCCCTAGTAAGATGGTATTTAAGCTTGAATTTTAAGCCACCTTGGGGGGGGGTCATCAATTTTCCCTGGGTATCTCCCATGTATACATGAGGTATACATGTTAATACACTTCAGCAGGCTTATCTCTCATTAATCTGTCTTCTGTTATGGGGGAGAGGTCTCAACTAAAAATTCAGAAGGGTAGGGGGAAAATTATTTTCCTCCCTTACACTACTATTAATCACCACCCTGGACATGGGAAAGTGTTCCAACACAGTAGACAATGACAATCTTTCCTATAAAATTTTATTTATTACATAAAAAATTCTATACATTTGTTAGACTAAAATACAGTTTTCATTATAATTCTGGCAACTGAGTCAGTACACAGAGAAAACTTAGCATTGGATCAGCACTTTTTTTCTAGTTCATATTTCTGCACAAGAAAAACATTTCAAAGCTCCATTTCATAGAGGCTCATTGTACTCTGAAGCCAGATGGAATTCCATCCAATTCAGAGCTCTTGGAAGTTAATTTCCCAGCAAGATTTGATAACTCCAGAAAGTTAATTGCTTAATATACATATTTTTAAAGTCCTCTGAGAGCATAATGCTCTGTCTGTAAAGTCTGCACTGTGTCAACAATGACAGTCACAAATAGTAGAGCTACAACCGTGTCTGTGGGGCATGTGCAAGCACCTACATGTTTGTTCCCCCACCTGAATACAGTGTAGTGACACTGGGATAAGGAAAAGCTCAAAATGACCCTAAGGGAAAGGATCCCGAACTGCAGAATTCATGGAAGGCTGAACTCTGATCCTATAGTTCATAATGGACAGACAGGACATGATACAAGAATCCATTTTGACACTATGAAATAGGATGCAAATGGCAAAAGAAAATGACAAAGACAAAAAGGCATCAGGTTAAGAAATATGTGGCACCACAACATATTTCTCATGCTGGATCACACAACAGTGAGTGATCAAGACACACTGATGCGTGTTTTCTATTCCTATCATCCCATCCATACCCTGGGCTGGGCCAGACACTGGATATAAGCCTCAGAGCCTGAGAGATCAAGAGCAGGTCCCTATTGCACTGACTCATCTTAAAGCTCAGCTGCCTATTCTAGGACTTCTACTCTATACTCCCAAAGTTCAGATAGGCTGAGCCAGCAAGTACTTAAAAGTTGGACCTTTGGTCTGCAGAAGATATGCTTTTGTCTTTGGTTGTTTTTCCAGAGCCCCTGTAATTTTGTTAGGTGCCCTCCATACTTTTCTCCCTACTTTTTGGTTGGTTGGTTGTAATGTTTTTCCTCCTAAAATCAGATCAGCTAACAGCCCACTAAACTTATTTCATTGGGTACAAGACCTGTTTGAAGTGCATTCAGTGGTCAAGAATATTCTGAGACAATACCATTGAAACTTCTTTTCATTATGGAGCCCCTATTACCCTTTTATAGGAAGGAAGAAGTCAGAAAACCTCAGCAACACAATATAATCTTGTAGCACTAAGGCAGCATAGAAGAAAGGTAACTTTCCCTGTGCTAAGTCTCCGAAACTCAAAACCAGCACAGAAACAAGAGGAGCCAAAAAGAACTTCTGAGCACACACTACTACTGGAAGGAACCCAGATGATGGAGAAAATTTACTTAAGAGTCTCTGTCTCAAATCATCAGCCCCTGACACTGTCTTATTATTGTCTCATTCCTGTGAGGTATCTAACACAATTTATGAATCCTGGCCTGGTGATCAACATGGTAAATAGAGAGTGCTCACATTTTCTAGTGGCAGGTAGAATGGTCCGTGGGATGCTGGCTGGAGCTTCCTCTCAGTTCCATGCCCATTTATTCAAGTCTTCTTTTCAGTCCTTAATTTTACTTACACAGAATGACTTAACACAAATTCCTGAAAAAAATAACTAACTCAAACTACATTCCAATCGGATGGGAAGGGTAGATCAGATTCAGATGGGAGGATCAGAACATTCTAAGTCATACATGTCTACAACAAAAGGAATGTCAAATGCAGATACTTACAGTGGACTTAGGCCCTTTTTCACCTGTTATGGGAATTTTCACCCACGGTCTCTCCATTTGCTACTGTAGAAGGTTCATTAAAGCTCTTCTGGAGGTGCGGGGTGGGGGAGGGAGCTGACTCTCCTTTCTTCTCCAGCCAGTTATGAGATTCCCACTGCTTCCTTCAGCTTGAAAATGTAGGTAAGGGTTTGATGTCTGACTACAAATCATGACTCACTGGAATCAAATCTTAAAAGAACTTCAAACTCTTTAAGGATTTCTGCCTGCTCTTTTTTTAAGGGTCTTGAGGTCCCTCCATGTAGATGCAGCACGCTTACCTAATAGTAGGGTTGAGATGTGAAGAAACCCACATGCTTCCCTAAAGAAGCAGGGATGGATGCAGGGGAGTGGAGGCACAGTCTTGTTGGCAGAGTGGCCAAAGGCTCAAAAACAGTCAAAACAAAGAAACACCTCCTTGATGTAACTAGGAAGAAAAACAACGTTTGAATTCCCTTCCTCCCACCCACCAGCATCTGCTCCTCCAACTTTCCACTAAAATATTGTCAACTGTAAACTACACCGAGTTTGCTAATTTCTCATCATCTTCAACTGTTCTTGGTCACAATGACTGATGACGTATTTTTGGACAGTGATCTACTGATAGCATTTGTCATATTTGAGAAACAAAAGAATCCAGTGCTTTGGTTGATGGATAATTATAAGATTCTTGGATTTTTTTGTCCACTGCAAAAAACTGGGTAGCTTGCCAAAATCCCTCCCCAACACACCCCATCACACCTCCAAGGAATGAAATCTTACTCTTGAAGATTCAGTGTTGACCATTTTCTTACTCCTTTCAGATTAGTGTGGTTTCGGTTTCCAAAGCTAGTACTAAATCAAAGTCTTCAGGTTATACAAATAATTCCAAGTTATAAGTAGGTAAGTACCATATTAGAAGTATTTTTAGTGGAGGCCCAATCACTACTTTATTTCAAAACATGTTATCAAACCAACTTTAGGGCAGCCTTTGATTTGTGTGTGTTAGGCCTTAAGGGGATGGTGGGTTGGAGGCTGGCAGATAGAGGGTCCTGAAATTCTATTACCATTTCAAATGTTCATAAATGTACTATGTGCTTTTGAGAGAAAGAGAGTCCATTACTTTCATAAGCTTCTCAAAGGGGCCCATAGTTCTCTCAAAAGATTAAGAACCTGCTTAATATTAAATATTAAATTCAGGTCTTAGCAAGTAAAACAGAAATTCTTGAAACATTTGGGAATTACAGTGATTTCATATTCAGCTAGATCTTGACTTGACCTTGAGTAACCTAAAAGCTTCATTATTCCGAGTACCCTGGCCTGGAGTATTTATTCCTCAGGAAATCATTTTAGTTGTAAAACTTGAGTATCAAAATGGAATAAAATTGCCTAATATTTTGGTTCCTAATAATTTCATATCTTTTCCACAAATTTACTATTGAGTTCCTTTAGAAAATATCAAACTAAAATCCTTTCCATGTCATTTACAAAAGTGATCATTGTTTATGCAATACTGAAACACCATTTGCCATTTTTTATGCATATAAAAATCCTGAAGATGGGAAAGAAAGTACTGTAGTATTTCTATAGAAAGGTTTTCCATAGAAATTCTCAAATTTAAAAACTTTGCATTGAAGCCTTCTATAAGAAAGTTGTTTTAAAAGTTTGAATCTTAGATTAAAGTTTTCTCTTAAAATGTGGAGAGTAAGAATTTGGCTCACGTTTATGAAATCTGAATGGGGCAAGTGTGCTGTTTTAAACTGACAAGTGTATACAACATAGTTTTTTTGTTTTGTTTTCTGAAGTTTGTTACAAGCATTAGATTTTTCTCTTGGCACATTCAAATGTCCTGCTTTCAAAATTTAGGCTATGTGCCGCTAATCAAAAATGAGCTAATTTCAAAAACAGCCACTGTATCTGAACAGTGCCTACTTTTCAAAAGGGCTAATATGCATCCTGAGTACACAAAGATACATGAATATGCATTTAAAGCAAAAGGCAGTCTATGCTGTGAATTTATAATACACAAATCTCTGCTTTATGTGTATTTACTTATGAACCTGCAATTTTCCAATATATATTCACAGACCACGTCTTAACAACTCTAGGCAAGCCCTTATAGTGCACTCCTATCTGTCAGATGGAATATATGAAAAGAATACAGAAATTAACTCTGGCAGGTGCATTTATAAGCCTCCAGACTCTCAGGATTTTTTTTTTTTTTTTTTTTTAAGTAGCAATAAAAAAGCAGTAGAGAACTTATTGAAAGGTGAAAGCTTAAAGACTTTTCTGAAGGTAATGTCTTGTAGGCTACGTTAAGGCTACTGGAAACTCCAGAAATATAAATGAGAAGGTTACTGACCAAAGACAAAATAAAATGCTTAGGTCACCATAATTGGCAGCTCTGGTTTTGGGACTGACCCTACAGTTCTATTTTGTCGTTGCGGTGGTTTAGGGGTGGGGGAAGATCTCCTGAAATGGCCTTTATTAGCTAGTACTGGCACATGGTGGAAATCGTTGAAATTTGGGGGGCACGGATATGCCCTGATAATTCGGTGCCCATAGTTCTGGTGGTAGAAGCATTACTCTGGTATAAAGCAGCAGGTCAGCATCAGGATAAAGGAAGGAGTCATCTCTTCACTAAGCCCAACTGGGATGAAGTCCTGAAACTGCCCTGGAAAGACAAGGGCCCTTGGCAGATACCAAGGTCAATGGTACTGGCAATTGGCAGCTTAATGTTCTTTGCTTAAAAAAAAAAATGGAAGAGTAAAGGAACATCTCTACAAAAGAAAAAAAAAACTTATTTCCAGCATAATTTTAAAAGAGACTCAGTGAGTACCTCTTCTCCAACCATTACACAAAAAGTTTGGGGACCAGCACACAGTTAAGCTACTTAAATTGCAGTAACATAGGACTTAATCATGCTATAGGATAGGATAAAAGCTCTAATCCTAAACATTAAGCATTGCATTAAATGGTTTAAAGGAACAACCTGCTTTGAGCTCTGCTCATCTATGCAAGGATTATATAATCTCAATGCCCTAGCTAAATTACTAGTGTTTACCTAACGTACTGGTTAAGCCTCCCCTAGAAGATGGGTTTCTTGGATTTATACTAAAATATGACCTTTTCCTTTCCACTTTATATGACTGCAGCACTTCCTCCCTCTTGAGGCAGGAGCCTGCAAAGTCTAAATCAGGTACCAGAGCCTTTTGCTGATGGCAGAACCCACAGTGATGCTTGGGTCCCCACGATCACCACTTACACTGGAGGACCTTAACTGTACTCTGGAGATGTTGGTACTGAACACGACTTTCAAGATCCACCACAGAAAAAGACACAGACCGCAACACAGAGTCAATGGCTTCTAAAATTTTTCAGGTCACCACATATCACAGATAATTTTTGTTCTTCATCTATTCTTCTCACTTGGGCAGAAGATGGAGGCAGTGAGCATTGAATAGCAGTAAGGCAGCCCAGAGCTAGCTCAAGAATGACTCACGATGAATGAAAGAGGCAGCAGGAATATCCAAACATAACCCCAAAACATTGAAATATTGCTAAAAAGCCTCTGTGAGGCTTTATAAAATGTATCAAGGAATGAAGCTCATATGAGAGTGATATTCTCTACATTAAATATCTCTCTGTATGTGCCTGGGTAACACATATATGCAGAGAAGCATATATCTACCTATGTGGCACACACATTTACTTAGGGAACACAGCCTAGTAATTAATTTGGAACTCAAATGACATGGTTACACATAGATCATAATTTCTAAACACAATGTTAGTAAAACAAAATTTATTTGTAAAACAGGACCTGTTATATAAAATGGCACACGATCAAGTTATACAAAAATACAAAATTTCTTTCTGATTACAGTTCTAGTTGCAAATGATAATTAGAAAGCATTCCTGGTGGTTTCCAAATAGCTGAGATTGCGAGCAAATGAACAGGGGTGCAGCGAGAGTCCATGATGCTGGGATGTCCAAGTGAGTAGAACCTAATTTCCAAAATTCAAGACTTCCATCAGGTCACTTTGGAGGGACATCTCCTAAAACAGCTAGCTCCTAGAATGTCTTCTGTTCTGATACTCATCTTGCAAACTTTTTCCAATCCTAAATTTAGTTCCCAATGTCTCTTAATGTCCAAAATCTGTGTGGCTATGAAACAGAAGGTATTCTGAATTTTCTTACATGATTTGCTCTCTCATCTATTTGGATAATTGTTAGTTACATAATTATATTTATTCCATTTCAGAGGATACAAAAAGAGTACAATGATACTGTCTGGCGATGTTAGATGTTAACTTCTGGAGGATTATTGTTTCAAAATAGCTATTCTCACAATGTTGGTTTCCCAGGTCTTGCCAAGATAAGAGCTCTTAACTGTGTGTATTTTGTTTTGTTGTTGTTGTTGTTTTTTTTTTTAATCCAGACTCTTATTGCAAATATTCTGAAAAATCAGAAATATTACATGAGCTTTGAAAAGAAACCAAGGCATTTAGCAAATTTTAGCCTAGCTAGAGTAAAGAACACGGATACTAAAAAAAAAAAAAAGAAAAAAATACAATTTACCTTTTGCAGCAATTTAAAGGTCTAACCCTTTGAAAGCAAGCACATGAGCAAACCGCTGCTGATTAAGCCCTAGTGACATTAATTGTATGCATTTCCATAATACCGGTCTAACTCACTGTCTACTTCTGGTAAGAGGCAATGCTTTCTTTCAAAAGATTCTTCTTCCATGGAATGATAAAATGCTGAGGCTTTTTTTTTTTTTTTTTTTTTGTACAGAGCCTGTATTTAGTGCAATAAGTTTAAAAAATCTGCTCTGAAATATTTACTTTACATTAACAAAAATAGCTTTTTTTAAAAAAATCGTAACAAAAAGGAGTTATCGCATAAACAGATCATGAATTATTCTTAGCAAATTACACTTTTTTTTTTCCTTAAAGCATTCACCATTACAATAAGCAGAACAATGGAATATTAGCCATTCATATCTGGTAAGCTTCAGGAATAAAAAAGAAAAAGAACGAGAAACAAAAAAAACCCCAAACCCATTCCCGAACAAAAAGAATATTCAACACTTGAGGATCAAAACATAACCAATTCTTCAGTTAAACATTGTAGAATTCTGGATATTTAATGAATTGCAGAGGAGAGGAGCACCTGCCAGTATGGTTTCAGATTTTACAGCAAGTATTTGAATAAAATGGCCACTTAGCCTGGAGCCACTGAAGGTCCTTAGGAGCAGAAGCCCAAGCACTGGAATTTGCAATGCTTTGTGTTCCATGTTTCTCTCCCTTTTTTATTCCTCCCAGCATTACTTAATCTGCAAATCAATACACGGAAACTTAAAGGCTAACGTTGCTGGGCGCCCCAGCTTCCCTTCAAATCAGTCACACCAATGTGTGGAGGGTGCTACTAAAGTAAGAAATGAAAGAAAGACAAACTATAAGAACAAAGTTTGCATAAGAAAGATTATCTACCCTTTTCTTTTTAACCTACTCTCTTATAGAAGCTTAGGGTAAACTACAAATACCTGAGGAGTTGGTTACTTTTTAATGTTGGCTGACAAATGCATGAGCTATTATGAAAATTCCCATATTGAGTCCACTAGTATGTTTCTAAAAGTAAAATGACATGGCTTCTTTGATTGGGGAAAACTGATTGGAGTATCTCCTTATTTATCTGAAAGCATATGCCTAGTCTCGTCCCGCTAGGACTTATGCATCAGTAAAGTAAGACCTTGATTTTTATGCACACATCAGGGAAATCATCCCTGAATAAACTTTAGACAGAGAATTCGGTACAATCATTTTACCTAATTTAAATAACTAAAGTTAAAATCTCCTCTAAGTTATTAAAAATGTTAATCAGATATGAATCTTAACATTTCCATTAAGACAATTACAATTGAAAACATTAAATGACGGCAGTTGCCTTGTAAAAGCCACCCGTATGAAAGGAGTACATGTTTGACAAAAATAAGCATAAAAAAGGTATTAAATCCCTGTTCCTTTTCTCTGATTTTGGCTGATTATGTGTGTGTGTGTATATACATATACATATATATACACACATACATATACATATATACACACACCCACACACACAAATACATAGTTATGTGTATATATTGTTTTGGAATGTCAATGGGTTCCGTAACGGTCGGCTAGGTTCAAGCAGAACTTGCTCCCGAAGCCTAGAAAACAAAGTCATACAGAGTAGAATCTTAGACAATTACCATTAAAAGGAGATCATGAACGATGTTACAAATACATAGATGGTCACAAGCGGCAACAAAGCAAAATGGATTGAGAGCCCTTCTCCCCAAACCTATATTCCAAGGGGCTGCAATTCCTATGAATGTGGAAAGTCACACTTCTGGGTAAGCTCTGAGATATGCAGAGAATACATCTCCCGCCTATGTTGCTGCAGTGTCCAGGTTTTTCCCCTCCCTTTCCTCTATAAATTCTTCCCTATAGGCAGAAGGCCAGAGTGTCTCCTTCTTCAACTTCTACATCACATGTGATCAATTTTTCTAAAATAATTTTCAAAGATGTATAGGGTGACCTCACAAACCTTTGACGTTTCCTTAACTAGTGAGTTTCTCTCAAAAAAAAAAGGAAAGAAAAAAAAGTCCACGAGGAAAACTGGAAGTACTTATATTTTAGTTCAATGATTCCCTGTCAAAAAGGAAATTTAAAAGCTCATTTTTTTCCCTAAACATTATTCTATAGGCTAAAAGTAAATTCTAAAGTAAAATATCCCACTAAGAAAGAAGATAGACCAGTGAACTTAAACAGCAGGTTGTACAGATATGGCAAAATAGGTATGATGCTTTCATACAACTTTCATCTATGGGAATAACATGTGAATTAAAACAAGCAAATACAAATAAACAATACTAAATTCTACCAATCCCCAAACTTTAGTGAGAAATTTCTCAGGTAATTATTTAGGAACACATCCAAGATGGTGGTCAACTCCAACCATGCTAATGGAGAAGAGGGATAAGAATGAGAGGTATTGATTATGCTTCAAGTATTTAACTACTCTGCGAGAAATTTCTCAAATTCTCTCCTGCAAAGTTTTTAAGCCATATAAAAACATCATTCTTAGGGATCAAATGCTGTAATGTCCAAAGCACCAGAACAATGCACATAAAAGAGATATTTCAGGACAGAGTGGAGAGTTTTGTCACAAATTTGAAAGCAATGAGCTGATGAACAATATAAAATAAAAGCAAAAAATGAATGAAGATTTTAAAGCAGTGTTTGAGTTAAGGGACAATAATTTAAAACTGAAAGCAATATTAGGGGGAAAAATCTAAGTTCTTGGCTTCTGGTAGAATGCCACATAACTTGGGCAATTCTATTATTATTACCTATGAATTAGGGTTTCGAGGAAAGAAGGCATACTTGCCATCTGGTCTACCACAATTTATCTCTCACTAAAGGATAATGCAAAAAAAAAATACATGTCAATTCATGGTTCAAAATAAGATAGTGTAGACCTCCACATATTTCTCCCTTTGGAAAAATGACTATTACTGACAAATGATTTAATAGAAGTGCCAACCACTAGAAAGACAGAAAGTGGTAGAGAGAAGAGGGTTTACATTTTAAGATTTTATATTTTACCTTTTTAAAGTTATAGGCTGGGAACCTTATTTACTGAACAAGTAAGATAAGCCAAGAATGACACGAAGAAAGCCTTCCTCATTTACCCATGCCACCAGAAGGTTGGCAAGAATCTTTACTGCTTTCTCCATTGGCCAGTGGCAAGTAAGAGAGATATAGAAAGGGTAGGGAAGGCAAGCAACCAGACCATGGGCATTGCTGATGGTGCCTCTTGCTCACTCAATGCAGTTCTGGCTAATGCATGCTTAAAACTAAGAGCTCTACATCCTTTTACTTAAAATTAGAGTGATCTATACTTGGGAACTAAACACTGAAGGTTTGACTTTATAATCATCAGTGCTATTAAAAGCAACCCCAAAATAGGCCTTGGAAGGGGGTTATGGAGAATGAGTTTTTATCTAAACATTCTGCTGAGGCTTCAATTTAGGTTGAATAGGCAATTATTTTGCATATTCATATGCATATACATATGCCCCCCCCAACCTTAAACGAACCCATTTCCTTTACGCTTATATACTTAAATGGGCTTGTTTTACATTATGTATTTCTCCAGATGGAGACCTATGAAATCAACCACTTACTAAACTAGAAAGAAGAGGAGTCTTAATCTCACGCTTTTGGAAGTTACGTGCAATGAGAAGTCATGTTATTTAAAATGTACCATTTAAGGAGGTAGGCAATTATATAATATTTTGAAGTCACATGCTCTTTAAGAATACATTAGTAAAATAAGCAGTAATTACACAAATATGTGCGAGAGACATCTGTTATTATGCAGAGGTGAGAATATCTATGGGAAAAGCTACTCAGGATTCTCTTATGCTGACTGAGTTGCTTTTTGTCAAATAAAGTGCAGTACTTATAATACACACGTCTCCCTGACCAGAGATAATTTATCCTTCTCACAATCAAGCTGAGGTTAGAGAAGACCCGGTTGTCTTTCTGAGCGGGGAATGTGAGTGTTGATGGAAATAACCTTGTTTCCTACTGAAAAATAGCTGAAGAAACAAAGAAAGTACAATCCAGGCAACAGAAGAAAAAGTCAGCAAGGGAAAAAAGACAGCAACAGAAACAAACCAATATTAAAAACGTGGGGGATATGAATTTTAGCAAGTTGAAAGGAATTATTATCACCTTCCAAAAATGACAAAAATCAAACTGTCAGTTCACGTGTGCAACCAAATGTTCAGTCTGATGAAAACCAAACACTGACAGTTAAAAAGGAAAAAAACAAAACAAAACAAAACAAACACCCTCCACCCGAGAAATGGCAATTTTACTTTAGGGACAGAAACAGTCCCTCCCCACCAGGAGCACCGGGAAAAGACACTGTTCCTTTCAGCTTACTTTTACAGAAGGTGGTCTCAGTTGTGACAAGAGTTCTGCCATCCAAGTGATGGGTAAACACACAAACAGAAAGAGCAGAACATCCTGCGTGATACAGATAACAACAGCTTCTCCCGAAGAAGTGCAGTCAGTGAAGACACTGAGAGAGAGGAAGTGAAAATGAAACTCTTGGAGGCCGGCCACCTCCTCATCTCCACCTACCATCGGTTTCAGCTCTCTGGCATCGGCAACGCCTCCCTTACCAGCTTCTTTCATTGCTTTTCTACTGTTTTCCACAAACTCCTGCAAAATAGGGACCAAATGGCATAAATTCTTAGGTCCTTCAGATTGTGGTTGGTAGATGAACCTAAGGAGCGTTTACATTTTGGATTCAATGTTAATAAAGGGATGCCCTAAAAACATAGCAATAAATGATAGTATCACTACACAAGAGCTATTAAGTTGGTGCGGGTAGGCAGTAATGTCAAGATAAAATCTTTTTTCCATACATTCACTGGGACCATCTCACTCAGGCTCAGAGAGAGAATGTTACTTCTATTTGGAAGAGAAAATACCTAATTATTTTTAAGAGGACTATTTTCCCATAGATTCTTGTTTTATTTGTTGTTTTACTTTTTCCACATCAAGGTTAAAGGGAATAACAAAGACTATTTTACTCCAGAAGGCCTGTCTTTAAAATAACCCTAGAAGGTAAAAGAAAGCACTGATACTAAGCCCAGATAACTCTTTTTACCAAACCAGAAATAAGCTACTTAAAAAAAAAAATGTCTATTTGGCTTTGAAATTACTCCATAAAGCAGGAAGACGGGAAGTTACAACAAGAACCTGTGGTAGAAAAGTAGTCAAAATGGGATTATACCCTGAAGGAAACATCTCTATCTTGTCAAAGTTTATGGAGCACTTCTCCATTCGATATACTCATCATTCTTACAGAAGAAAACTAAAAGAAGAAAAAGTGTTATTTTTTTTTAACTCAACTTTTGATCAGAGGTTTAAAAAATAGAAACAAGTATTTCTTCTTTTTTTTTTTAAAAAATATTTTATTTATTTATTTGTCAGAGAGAAAGAGACAGTGCACAAGCAGGCAGAGGCAGAGAAAGAAGCAGGCTCCCCACCGAGGAGCCCGATGTGGGACTTGATCCCAGGACCCTGGGATCATGAGCTGAGCCTAAGGCAGTGGCCTAACCAACTGAGCCACCCAGGCATCCCACAAGTAATTCTTCTTCTTAAGATTTTATCTAAACCCACTGTGAGGCTCAAACTTACAACTCTGAGATCAAGAGTCACATGTTCTACCGACTGAGCCACGCAACCATCCCCAAATTCTTCCAAATGCCTTCATCAAAAAGGAGATGGATTGCTCACAAGTCAAATTCCATCACGAGAACAACCAGTTAGAATTATAGTATAGACATTATGGAAATGGCCAAAATGTAGTTCTCAGTGAAAGATAGTACCAAATACGTCAGCTAAATCATTTGGAATTTTTGTGACTGTGAGAGGGGAAAAAAGGAATCTATTTTATTTATTTGTTTGTTTATTTATTTATTTATTTATAAGATTGTATTTATTTACTTGAGAGAGAGACAGACAGAGCATGAGAACGGAAGGTCAGAGGGAGAAGCCGACTCCCAACAGAGCAGGGAGCACAATGTGGGACTGGATCCTGGGGCTCCAGGATCATGACCTGAGTCGAAGGCAGTCACTTAACCAACTGTACCTCCCAGGCTTCCCGACATATTTATTTTATTTTAATTTTTATATTTTATCTTTTTAAAGATTTTATTTATTTATTTGACAGACAGAGATCACAAGTAGACAGAGAGGCAGGCAGAGAAGGGGGGGGGTGTAGCAGGCTCCCTGCTCGAGCTGGGGCTCGATCCCAGAACCCTGGGATCATGACCTGAGCTGAAGGCAGAGGCTTTAACCCACTGAGCCACCCAGGCACCCCCCGACATATTTATTTTTGACTTAACTAGATAAACCATGCTCCTGGAAGAGGACTTGTTAACTCAATGTCTAATGTTCAGTCTTCAACATTACCCACCCTTCAGACAGGAACATTTCACAGCTTACTAGCAAAGTACTATTAAGTATCCTTAATTTGGCAGCATTTGACAGTGTTAACAGTATATGAACCATTTAAGTAGGATTTCTAAATTTTAAAAAATTTCTATTGAGATTCTAACATAGGGAATCTGCAGAGTCTACATAACTATAACGTAACTATAAAGAATCTGAATGTAATACCTTTATCTCTGGATCTTGACTTACAGAAAACAATACAATACAATCAGGGTCTGTTCATCTGTATTCATTATGAAACACCTTCAATTTGGCCTGGCATACTTAGGATAATGAGTTTTAATGGGTCTGATGGCAATAATATTTGGAAAGGTGATAGAGAAATACAAGCAGGTACTACAACCTGGGAAGTCTTTGAGCTCCACTTTAGGAAAGGGCACTTAGAACATCAGTAGTCCAGTGTTCCAATTCAAGGGCTAAAATGCAGGTTTAAAAAGTCAATTCTAATCCATCTAATCACAGAGAGGGAGGCAGGAGTTTGAAATAATGTGAATCGGGGCTACCTAATGGTTATTGCTCCAGCTATAAACGGTCCCATCCATGCCAAGAAGAGCTCCTTCCCTGATTTCCCCAAGACTAAGCTCATTCATGAGCACTATAGGTCTCATCCTCAATTACTCAGTTGCATATAATAGCAATGAAATACAGACAATGTCTTGCAAAATTTCTGAATTGTATTTTTACCCCTAAAGCAATTGAGGGCATTTGAAGTACTTACCATCAGCACTTTATCCATATAGAATTCTCTGCCAGGGCTCCCATCATTGTATTTTGTATCAATGGCAAAACACAAGAATAATACATCCACTACCATTTCGTAAATGGACAGGAAGCAATGAGCGACTAGGAAAGCAAAGAGGCAGACGATGATCAGAGGCAGCACCCAGACTGTGTAATCTTGCTGGTAGTTGAGCAGCATAATCCCAGCCAAGCCTGTGCTGCAGACTATCAGCACCTGAAGCAGAGAGAACAAAGAGCCCATTTAACAGCCACTGTTTGCTCAACACGTGCAGATTTCAAGTTCCCTTCAAAATTCTTAAATGATGGTTGCATACATTCATTCCACCTCAAGTTAGGAAGTATGTCATCCACACAGACCCACAGATACATACACGTGTTTATCACATAAACAAAACATCGTCCTTTAAACGCTCTGGTTTACATGAAAAAAGAGTCATGTTTTCCAAAGATTATGCTTATTCCTTAAAACTTCCCATATATATAGCACCTGTGGCCATTTTTAAAATAAGTGTATACATATTTTAGGAAATGACCCCAATAGCACTAAGAAAAAAATTATTGACATTCCGGGGTATTGCTATGTACTTCTAAGCACTTTTACATATATGAAATAGCATTATACATACGAATCATTAAAAGCTATTCATTAATATTTATAATATCACTATCAAATGTTTCATAAACACTTAGTCACATAATTTCATCTTACAGGGGACTTAGAAAATTTGACCGGGTTCCTACATCTGGAGACTTTTATTGTTTTCTGGTATAAATAATGCTGCAACAAACATCTCTGAGAGTTTTTTCTTTGTTTCATATTTTATTTCACACAGAATACATGGCGAATTGAATATGATTTGCCACGAAATTTAAATTTAGATTACCTGTGAGGAAAGAGGTTGCCACAAGCATCCATCATAGACGAATACAAGAAATAGCCAATTTGCTTATTGTCAAGAATGACCTACTCTGATCATTTCCAGGCAGCACTTGAAATTTCTTGTAGTTCTTTTACTATATTTTAGTTCAGCTTTTCAGTCCCTATAATGGTTTATGGCAAACATCATCATCCTCATTTTATAGACTGGGAAATGTGCTCAGAGACACTATGCAACCTGCCCAGGGTCACAGAGTAGAAGAGCAGATACCACCTAAATCATGGTCTTGCGATGCCAGCTCCAGCATTCTTTGCAGGTAAAAACTCAGTAAATACTTGGATATGGATATAAAGCAGCAATAGGTTATACTGAATCCTAAACACAGTCTTGCTCAGCCCCTTATTTGCCTTACCATCCATCATTAAGTAACAAAGGAAAAGAAAGAGTCCTCTAGGATCATAGCAGTCTTTTCCTGTCCAGTGCTGAGAACAGGCAGCTTGAGAATTAATTCTCTTGCCTTTCCCCTACTATTAATCCACACCAAAGCATCTCTCCTTCTCTATTATTTTAACCAAGAGTTATAATGCATTAGACGAAATATTGGTTAGGCTATCAGCTGACCCTTCTCGGATGATTTTAGGGAACAAATCTGGGTCTGCTCCAAATTTTGAAGACCCTTTACCATTTTTTGGTGGCAAACATTCAGGAATCCTCTCTTACCATTACTTTCTGGGGTGACTTCTACAGGTAACTAATTATATCCATTTTCTCTCATGCTTTTTGGTTTTAGGATGAAATCACTGTTTTTGATAGCTCTTCTTCAAATTGTTGATATCCACCCTATAGAAGGACTTAGGTTCTTTATGCTCTCATTAGACTACTTAAAGTCAAGCCACATTTGAAATGTTAAAGTCAATTATAGGGAGAAGATGTGACTCAGACAAACCAAACCAATGTTGAGATAAAAGCTGTTGAGGTGGAAGGATGGATACTGTCACTTTAGAAACAACTTCAAGAATTTATGATATTCAGGGGCGCCTGAGTGGCTCAGTGGGTTAAAGCCTCTGCCTTCGGCTCAGGTCATGATCCCAGAGTTCTGGGATCGAGCCCCACATTGGGCTCTCTGCTTCATGGGGAGCCTGCTTTCTCCTCTCTCTCTCTCTGCCTGCCTCGCTGCCTACTTGTCATCTGTCTGTCAAATAAATAAAATCTTTAAAAAAAAAAAAAAAGAGAATTAATGATATTTAGCTGAAAAGGTCAGAGAAGTGTAATAATTGCTTCCAAATACAGTGAAAGGGCATCATGCATTTATTCAAGCAGAGGATACATTAATGGCTCTCAAACGATGAGGGGTCTAGGTTATCAATTGGGGAGTTCGAGAATAACACAGATTCCTGGGCCCTACCCCTGGAGTCCAGTTGGTTGGATCTAAGATGAAACCCAGCAATATTTATTTAAAAAGTACCTCAGGTCATTCTGATAAAGTCCACAGCCTATAAGAAGTACTGGTCTTTATCAATGGTCTCCATAGTGGGATATACATACTCAAGGAGTATTGAAGCGGATCACCTAGGACTTCATATTGTATTTCTCATTTATTGAAATTTTCTTTTGTACTATGCTTTACAATACATATTATTAAAAGCTATATATATATTAATAAATATAAATATATTAGGAAGTGTGCTCAAATTTTTTTTTTCCCTAATAAGACACCCGATTTAAAAAGTTTAGACTCTCCTGTCTACAGGATACATTATTGGTGATGCAACAGAAGAGATTCATATACAGGCCAGGATGTGAGAAGCAGGAAGGAAAGGGTGCTAGTTTTGGAATCAGAAAGACATAGATCTGAATCACACAGAGTTAATGCTTCCTAGTTTGTGACTCCAAGCAAGTTCAAATTCAGGCTTTCTGAGTTTGTTTTTCTACCTTTAAAAGAGACCTAAGAGTACACACATCCCGTAATTGTTAAAATAAGCATTCTGAAAGCATATAACACAGGGCTTGGCAATCTGTTTCTTCCTTCCTTTGATTTCCACCATAAATCTTGCATTATGATGCCCTTTCCACATAGAACTCAAGTTTTGAAAGATTTTGTTTACCAGTAAAATAGCACCTATTTAAGTAATAATTCATATTCTCATTTTTAATTAATCAATGCCAAATAAACTGCCAATAATTAATGTTATAAGTAGTATTCTCAGATAGAGATGAAAAAATTTCAGACAGAAGTGGAGAAACAGATTTTGTAGGGTTTTTGGTATAATTTTATTGGGCAAATATGCATTATCTATAGGAGTTGAAAATGTTTAAATAGCTTGTAGATCTCTATTCTTACCTAGGAGGACCCTATAGACCAGTGATCACAGGTCACAAGCCACTAAACTAAAGGAGCTAAGATCCCTTCCAAATCTAATTCCATTCCATGAAATCACTTGGGTTCCACAGAAATGGAATCCAGGGCATTGTCTTTTGTTTTCTTTGAAATTCAGGGTTTTTAATTTTTTTTAAGATGTTTAATATTTTATTTATTTACTTATTTTAAAAGATTTTATTTATTTATTTGACAGAAAGAGAGAGAGATCACAAGTAGGCAGAGAGGCAGGCAGAGAGAAAGGGGGAAGCAGGCTCCCTGCTGAGTAGAGAGCCCGACTCGGGGCTCCATCCCAGGAACCTGAGACCATGACCTGAGCCGAAGGCTGAGGCTTAACCCACTGAGCCACCTGGCGCCCCTGAATTCTGGGGTTTTACAAATGAAATGGTAAATTTTAAGACAATTTTGGATTCACGTATAGTTGTAAGAAATAACAAAGAATGATTCCATAAACCCTTTACCCAGTTCCTTTCAATGGTAACATCTTGTATACAGTACAATACCACAACCACAGTATTGACATTGACACAGTCAAGATACAGAACATTTCCATCATCACAAGGATCCTTCACGTTAACCTTTTATAACTACTCCTACTCCTCCCCCACCCCATCTCTAGCTGAGTGACCACCAATTTCCATAATGTTGTCATTTCAAAAATGTTATATAATCAGTTCAAGTCCCATGTTGAGTGTAGTGCTTACTTAATTAAAAAAAAAAAAAGGTATATAAGAATGTTACATACATGGAAACATACAGTAGTTACTTTTCTGGCGTTGGTGTTTTCCACTCTGCACAATTATCTCATGATTAATCCAAGTTGTATATTATCAATAGTTCGTTCCTGACACTTTTATTTAATTTTTAAAAATGATTTTATTTATTTGAAGGAGAGTGAGTGAGAGATACAGAGAAAGAGTGCACCAGCAAGGGGAAGAGCAGAGGGAGAGAGGGGATAAGCAGGCTCCCAACTGAGCAGAAGACTGAGGAAGGGCTGCATTCCAGGACCCTGGGATCATAACCTGAGCCAAACAGCAGAAACTTAACAGACTGAGCCACACAGGTGCCTGTCTTTCCCCAGGGAAATTGGGGATTTCCGATTTCCCCTCTTGAACTATCTGCTCAGAAACTATTTCTGCACACTAGCAACCACTTTTAGAAAGAAATGCTTTCAAAAGATTTACTGTATTCTGTGATCAGTACTATATTTTTTTAAAAGAAAACTATAGAATGTTTATCTCAGTATGTTGGAAACCCAGACTTTATTCCCCTCTCATTTTTTATTTTTTTCTTTTTGGGTATCTGGATTAAAAAACAGTTTATCGGGCGCCTGGGTGGCTCAGTGGGTTAAGCCTCTGCCTTCGGCTCAGGTCATGATCCCAGGGTCCTGGGATCGAGCCCCACATCGGGTTCTCTGCTCCGCGGGGAGCCTGCTTCCTCCTTTCTCTCTGCCTCTCTGCCTACTTGTGATCTCTGTCAAATAAATAAATAAAATACTATTAAAAAAAAACCAGTTTATCTTTCATGGTTTTAAAAGTAATTTTTTTACAGTGTTATAAATTTTATATTATTCAAATGTAAATGTTCCTGAAAAGCAATTTGGTAATGTACATCAATTTTAGTATATGTGCTGCCGAAGTGAGCACGGTAATGTACATCAAGAAACATATTATGTACTCTGACTCTATCTATTTCTAGGATTCTGGACTCAAGAAATAAGGATTGATGCAGGCAAGGATTTGTATACAAAAGTTTCTCTGTATCATACTTTATGTTAGTAAAATGAAAATAGTTTAACTATAAAAAATAGTTTAACTATAAAAAATTGGAGGCTTAGTTAAATAAATGATACAATTGTATAACCATGATTAAAACATTTTTAATAAAATAGGAAATGCTCATAACATAAAGTGAAAAAAGTGATATAAAACTGCTTTTTCTACTAGATTTTAAATTCTCTTTATTGACTACTGTATCACCTGTATCCAGAAAAGTTCCTAGCATATTACTAGTGGGCACTCTAGGATATTTGTGGAATGAAAAAAAATGGTAAAACCAAAGAAAAAATTTTGATATAGGCTGCTCAAAAACTCAAAGTCAATTTAAAACACTGTATTTTATCACCTCTATATTTCCCCATTATGAGAAATGTGTATTTCATATAGAGAACTTATTTCATTATGGTAAAGCAGGGGAAGGGGTTTGGAATCACTTGTATTTTCAATAACCAAAGATAATCATTAACACTTTGAGATAGTAATTCTTTCTAATATGTACATCCTTAAACTGATAGTCAAGTCAGTCTTTTCACTTGTCATATTATATGTAAAGATCACATGATAAACTTTCAATAAAAACATGGTCTAACAACAGGTGAATAACAGTTTGCTATTATTTCTAACCATTTCTCTATTGGTAGGCAGTAGATTGTTGGCAATTACTAACTATTAGAAATAATGTTGTATTTTTCTGTATTTAGGATTATATCTAGCAGTGGTTTATCATAAACAGAATTACTGAATCAAAAGACTTAAAAAAAAAAGTTCAAGGGCAAACTTAAGGTTAGCACATAGTGACTGCAAACTGAGAAGTTAGACGTAAGTTTGAACTCCAGCTCTGCCACATTCTAGTCCTTTAAATTTGGGCAACCTATCTAGTTCTCTAAACTTGAGTTTCCTCTGCTACAAAATGAAGGAAAACAGTAGCGGCTCACATTCTAGGAGAGGACGAATAACACTTCCCATAAAGTACATTCCTCAGTACCTAATACGGAGCAAATGTCTCCATCAGAGTTTACTAAAATCACCATTATGATCAAATGTTGCCCCTGAGAATAACTTTCTTTTATTTCTCTCTATGGCTTCTCTTCTATTTTAACTGCTCTGTGTACATATGTTTGTATTTTAAGCTGCTTCATATCCTTCTTAGTAGTGGGGATAAATTATAAATATGTAAAACATAAACTAGACATAAAATCTGAAGGCTTCCTAAATTAGTCATATAGCATATAAATAATAGCAATAGTTAATAAGAGTGTCAAACGCTATACTCAGTCCTTAACATGGACTGACTCATTCAATCCTTACTATAAAACATTTCCTGTTGTAAAAACATGACAAGAACAAATCCAAGTTTAATTTAATTTAATTTAATCCAAGTAAGTTTAATTACAGATTTTCAAAACAACTGCATGGTTTTATAATTCTTTTTAGATGACAGCTGCCTGAGAACTTGACACCACACCATGGTATCTTGGCCTCTCTACACCAAGTATTTTTTCCTTTTTAAAAGCATTTTCAAAACACAGTGGCTGGAGGAACTTAAGTGTTTAGCAGTAAGAGAGTGTCTAAGAATAGCATTTGATAAAATACTGCCCATCATGATCATGAATACTTATGAAGATTATCAAAGCAACAGGAGAACTGGATACAATGTAATATAATGTGCAAAGGGCAGAACAAATTGGTAAGTATGCTATGAGTGTTACACTATAGAAATATAAGCCTATGAAAAAAACACTGGGAGGGAATATATATAAGTGATGTTATTAGGTTATAGGGATGTCAGCTTAATTTTTCAAAATTTCTGAGTATTTTATGGTATATTATATATGGTATAGTATATTAATTTTTCAAAATTTCTGAGTATATTTATGTACAGATACACAGAAATCCAACTATAATGTTATTTATTATTCTGCAGATTTTAATAGTATAGAAAAATTACCTCTTTTCAGACAGTTTAAGGACAGGTAAGTCTCATTCCCACACAGCTCTGTTTTAAAGGCATTTATATACAGAAACAGTGACAGCCAACATTCATTGAGAATTTACAATGTGTCAGACACTGTCTTAGGTACACTACATGTATTAGCCAGTCTAATCCTTACAACTCTAGGGGTTTGGCTCTATTATTATCCCACTTCCACAGATGAACAAACTGAGGCACAGAATGGTTATGTACCCTGCTTCAGGTCACACAGTGAGAGAGCCAGGATTTAAATCCAGGCAGTCAGGCTCCAGATACAGCACCTCTAACCACTAAGAAGACTATTCCTGAATTCTGTACAGATCAAAGTATGTAAGGAGAAACATGGACATATTACTGACTGCTGTCTCAGTTTTCCCATCTATAAAATGAGGATAATAACAGAACTTCCTTCACAAATTTCTTGTTAGGATTAAATGAGCACCAGACATGTAAAGTACTTAGAAGAGTGCCTGACATAAATTAAGGGCTTTGTAAGTGTTTCTTATATATTACCTATATTACTTTAAGTTTTTTGGTGGACTAGATATTTTTCAAATGAAAAAGCAAACACATATATATGCAAAAATTCACTGTATGTCTCAGGTAACAGATGTGGTCTTACCTTGCCTAGGAACAACATGAAATCCCCCACTGTGTTGATGGCAGCCACCCGTAAAGCATTCTCCACAAGAATGACAAAGGCATCCTTCGCGGAGGTGCAGAAGTTGGTGCTGTTGATAGCTGTGGCTGTGTATGCATTCTGTACAAAAGCAAAAAATGGTATTTTCATCAGTAAATGTAATTTTGCTCTGTTAAGATATAAACCAAATACAGTTAAAGCACAGCTTGTGAAAACAGTTCCCAGTTAAACCCATGGCTCTGGTAAGGTACAGGTTAAAACTCAGCACAAGGAATATTAGACATAAAAAAACCCCCAAAACCCAATATGGTAAAAAGAGCTTTTCAGTTGGCTTATTTCAGTCTTTTTAAAACACTGATATTTATTAAGGCACACAAACCTTTCCAACATCCATTAACTTCTTCCCCGTCTTAGTAAATCAAACATAATTTAACCTTTCCTAGATGTCTCAGGTTCATCACTGTGAATATCAGGGATGCACTATTACCATTTCAGTGATGCTTTAAAAGCCACACAAATAGATAAAAGGCACAAGGATGCGTGCTGTTTTATCTGGAACACCTACCATCTCCCCTTGGTGCTTTCGTCTGTGCTGCCACTTCTCACAATTTTTGTAGTAGACGGCTATTTGCTGCCCAATACACCCCTCCCTCCTGGGAGCAGGGCCCCAAGTTCCCCTTGAGAAAAGAGTCCTTCCCCCTTCTCTTAGAGTCTGAGTGGGGGACGCTATCTCTAGCTCTGGGGGTGGGCCCTGATTGAGGTAAGCCAATCAGCCCATTCTACCCAGCTCCACAAAGACAGGTTCAGGGACTGGGACATAAACTAATAGAGCCAATAAAAGCCAAAGATGTTCCCTGGGGCTTCTGGGGAAAAAAAAGTCTCCTTCTTCCATAAGAGCTCCTGACAAAGCAGGTCTCTCATTTTCCTGGAAAGCAAGGTGTGAAGGGATGAACTGCCAGGGCTGTTTGGCCAACATAATGGGAAGAGCCTGAAGCTGCTGGAGGTAACAACATGAAAGGGAGGGCAAGGCTACCATCATGGAAGCAAGAGCAGAGAGAAACCAGGGTCTTGTACTTGGTGACAATGTTTGCACGATTAGGAACTAGCCACGTTTTTGGACTTTAGCCTAAGAAGCTAATAAATTGCTAAGAATCTCTCTTCTGTCCCCCTCCCCCTTTCTCACTTTCTCTTTTTTAGGCCAGATGGAGCTGGCTTTCTGTCCCTTGTAGTACTGGGTCCCAGGTGACACACTTTTATTCAATTATACCTGCTTCTGCTGCTCCGTGTCCTCTCTGACCCTCTGTCACAGACTCTGATTTTTTTCCCCTTTGTACAGTGCATTCTAGAATAGGATTGACATTTTCTGGGAAATGTGAATACATGCTAGAACATCAAATACATCTGAGTCGTAGGAAGCGAAAGTATGTAGGCTTTGTGGCTAAAACTTATAATCCCGAGGAATTTTTGGTTTAGTGTGGACTTAAATTGTTGGTGAGTCCAAAATGTTCAAGTTGTTGGAAAACTACTGCACATGAAGGGCTTACTTTACATTGTGTTGTCTGTGAAATACTGTTTTCTTTTTTTATTATTATGTATTTATTTATTTGATAGAGAGAGAGGTCACAAGTAGGGAGAGAAAGAGAGAGTGGGAAGCAGGCTCCCTGTTGAGGAGAGA
This sequence comes from Mustela lutreola, assembly GCF_030435805.1. Lineage (NCBI taxonomy): Eukaryota > Metazoa > Chordata > Mammalia > Carnivora > Mustelidae > Mustela > Mustela lutreola. Next base: position 26,606,294 of record NC_081301.1, read on the forward strand.
GCCCAACGCAGGACTCGATCCCAGGACCCTGAGATCATAACCTGAGCCGAAGGCAGAGGCTTAACCCACTGAGCCACCCAGGCGCCCCGGAAACATTTATCTTTTAAAAAGATTTTATTTATTAGAGAGAAAGAAAGAGTAAAGGGAGGGACAGAGGGAGAGAGAAAATCTCAAACAGACTCCCTACTGAGCATGGAGCCTGATGCCGGGCTGAATCTCATGACCCTGAGATCATGACCTGAGCCAAAGCCAAGAGTCAGATGCTCAACCAACTGAGATACCTTAGGTGCCCCTGTAAATAAAGTCTTTTTCTTTCTTTCCTTTTTTTTTTTTTTTTAATTTTATTTATTTGAAAGAGAGAGAGAGAGCACAAGCAGGGTAGAGGGAGAGGGAGAAGCAGACTCCCTGCTTAGCAGGAAGCCCAATGCAGGGCTCGATCCCAGGACCCTGTGATCAGGACCTGATCCAAAGGCAGACGCTGAACTGACTGAGCTACCCGGGGTCCCATTTTTTTTTTTTTAATTGACATATAGTTGGCACATCATGTTACATCAGTTTCAGCTACACAACACAGTGACTCCACAACTCTTTAAGTTATGCTCTGCTCACAAGAGTGGCTACCGTCAGCCACCACAGTATTACAACAGCACTGACTATTTTCCCTATGCTGTACATTTCATCTCCATGACTTATTTATTCCGTAACTGGAGGCCTGTATCTCCCACTCCCATTTAAACACTGAGCTTGGGAGACACAGTCTTTATTTTATGAATGTTCCTCTTGTACGCTTGTTAGTTAATAGGAATTTCATATGAAGATGAAGTCTGAGTCACCAAAAATTTGTTGCCATTACACAGTTAAATTTATTGATTAAAAATACAGAGTATTTTAGGGCCAAGGAAATAACACTACAACTGAGTAGGACACTAATTTTTCACCAAGGGAGCAGTATATAATGATGCTCTTTGAGAAAGACAGTATGATTTTGCTATATACAACTCTACTAAACAAATTGGGGTAATTTATTATTGGAACATACTACTACATTGTGTTCGCAGTTCTTTTTATCTCAAAAGCTAATATACAGAGTCTTTTAAGGAAATGATACTATTAAATTGTTCTGGTAGCAATAATTTGCTGCTTGCTCTCATATATTGTCATCAGCCAGTGTTTCTTATCAGTTCAAAGGCAGCAGGCACCAAAGAGTTAATCACCTAACTGCAGTGGTCTACATTTCTTCATCTACAAAGCTTCTTTTCAAATATTCTGCCAAATGCCTCAATGACATAAAAATAAACTATACTTTTGATCTTACGTAATTTTAACTCTGCCGAAAGATAATGGAGAAGAATTTCTCAGGCCTGATCTATTCTCAGAGAACCAATACAATTCCCTCCATACTCAAAACAAACAAAAAATGCATTCAACAATTTATTCTAAAGCAGAGGTTGAAAAACTACCACCTGTGCACCAAATCTGGCCTCCTTCCTACTTCTGTAAATAAAGTTTTATCAGAACACAGCCATGTTCATTTGCTTACATGGCATTTATGGCTGTTTTCAGGCTACAATGGCAGACCTGAGCAAATGGGACAGAGTCTATATGGCCACAAAGCCAAAAATGTTTACTATCTGTTCCTTGACAGAAAACTTTGCTGATCCCTGTTCTTGAGTACTGCCCAGGAACAGTATCACCCTTGTCTACAGCCTATGGAACCCATCTTCTTATCCCTTCAATCTTCTAGTACCTTTCTCTGCAACTTCAAAGTCTTCCAGCATCTTTCACCAAAATGCTTCAGTTCAACGACAGACATCTAATGATTTGAAATAGAACATCCCATAAGGAAAATACCTTACTTCCTCTATCCTAAGACATGATCAAGAAACGAATGTCAGTTACTTAGTAACAGATTTCCAGGGGAAGATACCCTGTCACATTAACTATATATATTGATTATGAGATACTTTCTGAAGTTAAAAAAAAAAAGCATTATGATATCTAGAATCAAAGATATTCGATAACCCATTTAAATCAAATAGGTAGTGTCTTCAATTTCACCTCCTCAATGAGGATCAACGACTCACTCTTAAGTATGCTATTCTCCCCTTTCTAGTTTGAAAAGGATCTTCTCTGAAAGAGACAGAAGCAAGAGAGGACCCATATACCTCCAATCTCTCTCCCCTAACATCAGACCAGCTGACTCAGAGAAGGCCTAACATCTCCAGACTAAACCATAAAAGCTTTTCTGTTTTTCAGTCATTTCAGAAGAAATTATGATTCCTCCTCTCCTGCTTCCTTCTTCTCTCCCCATGCTGCCCCACCCATCCCATCTACATTTAGAGCAGAAGCCTATTTATTTGTGGACCTGGAAGAAGGCAGCAATAATTTTTCTCTACTCCTAAGTTCCAGGGCTGGATATGCTCCTAGAAATTTAGCTTTCTTGGCAATATTCCTACAGATCTGTGCAACTCCTTTTGTAGTCAACCTAACCGAAAAAAGTTAAGTGGATATTTCGTAAGCTCTTTCTCCCACTCCCAAGGCAGAAAGATGAGCTGCATGTGACACACACAGGTCAGGATGACCTCTGCAGGAGGAAAATTGTGCTACAGATCATAGCATGCCAGTGAAAATTTCCTTCTATTTCTCTACCTCCTAGTCTGAAAGGATTCATGCTAAGGTGCTCAAGAAATTCTGAGTTCTTTGTGCCCTTCCCTATTACTGTTCTCTGAACTTTCTGTTGAACTACTTGGTTGAGATTTTTTCCAGCCCACCTCCTTTCTCACACAGCCTTCCTGATCTTGAGTAAACCGCCCACAGAGAGGCATCGATGATTAACATGTAGCTTTAGCGAGTGCTCAAAATGTGCGCAGGCAGGATGGAGGCCTTAAGGCTATATAACTCCCAGAAGCAAGATAAAGGTAATCACCCTCCAGGAAGCGTTTTAAAAGGATGACTGTTAGGCCCAAGTGGTAACATATGTGTGTGACAGGATGAGGTGAAAAAGTCCTGGTCACATGGAAGAAAATGTTGAGGTGGAAGGTCACCACGTAGATAACCCAGGTCTGCTTGGCCACATGTCCCAGAACATATCTACATTTCTGTACCTTTCCTTTCTTCACTTACAGACTTAAAAATTCTCTTCAACTGGGTGGCTCAGTTGGTTAAGCAGCTGTCTTCGGCTCAGGTCATGACCCCGGAGTCCTGGGATTGAGTCCCACATCAGGCTGCCAGCTCCACAGGGAGTCTGCTTCTCCCTCTGACCCTTTCCTCTCTCACTGTCTCTCTCTCAAATAAATAAACAAAATCTTTTAAAAAAGAGATAAAATTTAAGATCTTTAGAGAATAATAGGAGAGAGCTAAACAATAATGGTAGGTAAAGGGAACAGATATGTACAACTCTATGTGTGGATTGTTATGAATTAAGTAAGGGAAAAGGTAATTAAAATTATCCCTTTCTTGTTTTGAGTGAGGAATGGAGGGGGCAAAAGTCCCACCAACATCATTCATTTCATTCAGTTTGGTTCTAGATTCTTAGACTGTTTAAGAGATATAAGAATTAATAATATGTCACAAATCTTAAATTGTCTTTATTTTTTAATTTATTTTTAAAGAATTTATATATTTATTTTACAGACAGAGATCACAATCAGGCAGAGAGGCAGGCCGGGTGGGGCGGGGGGAGCAGGCTCCCTGCTGAGCAGAGAGCCCGACGCAGGGCTCCATCCCAGGACCCTGAGATCATGACCTGAGCCGAAGGCAGTGGCTTAACCCACTGAGCCACTCAGGTGCCCCAAAACTGATTGTCTTTAAAACCATCACTTGTTTTAGTTTATACAATGAAACATGAAAATTTGAGATGTTTGCATATTCTCTAAAATAATCTATACTCTAGTCTTCTTTATGTTGCATAAAATGGGTATTTATATGGAAAACAGGGTGATATCCTAGCAATAAGTACACAAACTTAGATTTGAAAACTTCCTCCATCTCTAGGTCAGATGGTCTGCGACAAGATGCTAGTCTCCATTTTCTCTCCAAAGGTAATGAGCCTTCCTTATAGAGTTGGAGAGAAAGTGATAATATAGATTAAATGCTTAGTATGGTATCAGGTATAGGTGCTCAAAAGATATTCTTTGCAATTCCCACTCCTACTTATGTCAAGACGAGCTTTATAATCTTAAAAGCTTGGCAGCCAGAAAGCAGATCCCCTCCAGTATTAAACTCCACTATCTCCAAATGGTGTCGAAGAAAACTGAGGCCAGAGTAATGCCCATAAGAAACAGACTCTAGACAATCTCTCCACCCAAAGTGCATTCTGTTAGATGAGATGTACAATCACCTTCCTGACACATTAAGATAAGCACTGGCAGAAACAAAGAGCAGTTTATAGTTCACTCTATTTATGTGCAAAACTCTAACACCTATGCTATAAATAATTAATGGCTTATTTTGAAAACCCAAAGGTCATTTTTGAAGCCAGCTGTCTTCTCCATGCAGTATGGCACCGGACTATGGATGGGGCTTCCCAATTTCAGACTGAGCTGCAAAACAACTCTGGTCTAGTCTACCTCCATACGTACCAACACTCCTCTACTATTATCCTCTAAGTACTGGCAACAAACTGGTGGCCCATGGTCAACTGACACTGTATGGCCCGGAGACCCTAGCAGCTCTGGCTCACTCAGATATACATTTTTTTTTTAATTAGCTGTCAACATTTTAATAGCAGGAGATAAAATGCAAACATCCAGAATTCTGGCTTCGCTTGAGAAACTGGAAGAGTTAGAAACTGTCTGTAAATTCTCATATGGCAAGAATATACCTGGGCTAAGAAGTGACTGTCTTCTTTGATTGGAATATGAACTCCCCAACTTGCCAGTCTCCACCACTCTCTGCTGCCTCGGACCCTGTCTGCTGCTCTCATTTGCATAAGCAAAATAATACACCTCAACTGGCCCAGCAGGCGTCTGCCCTGTCCAGCTCTGCTCAAGGCTTTTGACTTCAAAGCTGCATACCAATCTCAGGAGTGATAGCAAAAGGATGGGAGGAAAACAATGCAACAGGCATTAACTAATTATTAACCATTTCCAAAGAGTACACAGAACAGATCTCCGAATGGGAGACTCCATATGTAAAATGTGAGCCACGGTGCCTGGCACAGGATAAGTGCTTGATAAATATTAGCTGGCATTATAACTAGTATTATTATTTCACTGTACTCTATTGGACACTGCAAGGATAATTCCAGAATGTAAACAGGTGATGAGATAAGAAATTTTTGAGAATTAGGAAGGAGGGATGCCTGCATGGCTCAGATGGTTAGGTGTCTGCCCCTGGAGTCCTGGGATGGAGCCGGGCACTGGGCTCCCTGCCCAGCAGGGAGTCTGCTCCTCCCTCTTCTCCTCCCTCGGTTCCTGCTCTCTCTCTCTCAAATAAATTAATAAACTATTTTTTAAAAATGTAAAAGAAACTAACAATGAACAGTACTACAGAATAAGAGTCATCACTACAGTGGACTTGCTGTGTCCAGCCACATGCCTGGGGTACTACAGATATCATCTCTGCATCCTCACGGTCATGGGCACTATAGGTGCTATTATTATCACCATTTTACAGATGATGTGTATAGACTGATAAGACAGTCTGTAAGTAATGTTTACTGCACTGAAGTAAAGTCTTAGAAAGTTTTTCTCGAAGCTAACAGTATTTCAATGAAGGTAACTTATGTTACCGCGGTCAGATCATGGGTGATGTTTTGTTTTGTCTTGGTTTTCCAAACTCTTCAGTATTTTACATTCTATTGACTTTTAAAGAAAATAGATACATCTTTGGAAATACCTCTTGTTTTATCTTTGCCAGAGCTCTCTTATCTTAGAGTAAAACACTGAGAGTTCTTTATAAAACAATAAAATGGAGGGGGAGCGATAACATTTACTAGGTGATGATCAGGAGCCAGGCACTGTAAGAGTTGACTTATCTGCATTATATTTCATCCTTACCTAAAGCTTATGAGGACAGGTATATTTTTCTCTACTCCCTGAAGAAGGAAACAGAGACTCAGAGGTTGCATTGAGCTTGCCAAAGAGCTAAACTGTTGGGATTGAAACACATCTGCAATATCTGGGCTCTCTCCACTGTATCTTCCCCCAATTATCAACTGTGCCTTTTCCAACAAGGCTATAAAAGTATGGATTCAATCCAATGTGTATGGGGAAAAAGGAACTTCATTTTCAGAAAGCGGTGATAAACACCAGAGAGGAAAGGAAAGGTATGAGCCTCCTGTTATCTTGGTGCCAGCTCTGGCTTGATCTCTAGCAGAGCACTAATCTCAGAACTGCCAAATGTATGCAGCAGCGCTGAGAAGAACGCCCCTTCAGACACCAGCAGATCATACTCTTGGACCTTATTGCTTTTTTTTTTTTTTTCCAAATTTTAGACAAGTCTTTAGAGCTCATCTATTCAGTACTGCCATGATTCCTGTCACCTTAAATACTTTAAATGGATGGGTGCCCACCCAGCTCTGAAACATTTCACAGGAACAAGGATTAAAAGAATTCCACCGGCAACTGGTATTTAGGCTTAACCTCTCATGCTAGGAAGTGTTCCAATGTCTTCAATCTGTTGACCTCACTTCAAGTGAAATTCCTGGGCAAAACAGGAAGCAGCTGGTAATCAGTCCCCAGAGGGCAGCATTTCGTATTCCCAAACAGACCTAAGTATTAATTACTCTCCTGAAACCTTCACTCATTTATTACTATGTTACTGCTTCCCTTGTATCTTCAAACAATGAAGATCCAAAATGCACAAAACCTGTACAAAGAAAGACCAATCTGAAGTTTGGATATACAACTCAGGACTGCACTAAATTGCTGATTCATGTTCATCTTGGGATGAGCTGAAATTTTGGATTTTTTCACCTGGTTACTAAGCATCTTACCATCATTTGATTTGTTCTCTTCCTTCAGTAAAACTGCACATCTCCTTTTTGAAACACTTTCTTTTGGTTTTGACTGTTAGTCTTTTTGTCTGTTAGTCTTTAAAATCCAAATATTCACTGATTAACAACTCATCCAGAAAACATTTATTTTTCTTCTTTTTTTTTTTTTTTTAAGATTTTATTTATTTATTTGACAGACAGAGATCACAAGTAGGCAGAGAGGCAGGCAGAGAAAGAAGGGGGGAAGCAGGCTCCCTGCTGAGGAGAGAGCCTGACGCAGGACTCGATCCCAGGACCCTGAGATCATGACCTGAGCCGAAGGCAGAGGCTTAACCCACTGAGTCACCCAGGCACCCTGAAAACATTTATCTTTTAAAAAGATGTTATCTATTTGAGAGAGAGAGAGGGCATGAGCAGGGAAAGGGGCAGAGAGAGGGAGAAACAAAACTCCCCACCGAGCAGGGAGCCCAATGCAGTAGTCAATCCCAGGACCCTGGGATCATGACCTGAGCCGAAGGCAGACGCTTAACAGAATGAACCACTCAGGCGCCCCTCACTCAGAAAACATTTAAAGACCACTTACTCTATACCAAGCACTGTGATAGTCTCTGGAGAGACAAAACTAAGATCCCTGTCTTTGAGGAGCTAAAGGTCTAAATGTGGAGATAAATATATAAACAGACAATTCCCATACACTGTTTTCAGTGTTTTCATAGTAGAGGTATGAACCCGTGTTGTGAAAAATTGGCAGGGACTGAGAGAAGACTGCTTTGAGGTGACACTCAGGCAGAATCATTAAGGATTGGAAGGAGTTAGCCAAGCGTTGGAAGGAAGTCATTCCAGGCATGTTTGGTTAATTGCGAGAGCAAAAGGTTCCTGTGGGAAGGTGGTAGAAATTGAGAATGGAGAGGTGGGTTTAGCATCTCTCTCTGCGGATGAGCTATTTAGTGATGGGTACGAAATGTAATGATGATTATTTTTAGTGCATCCATCAACTTTTTGATAAGGATGACTTGGTCCTAAACTGAATTTTAAGGAATGTAATTTTTCAAATTGCTGTGGTTGATACTAATTATTTTTAATAACGACCTTCCAAACACTTTACATCCATACAGTATTACAATCTACAAGAATTTATTTTGCTAATGAAATGTCGTGCCTCCTTCTTCATATTAACCACAGAAATCCAATAAAGCAAACTCCAGGAACGCTAACCACCGCAAGGACTACCGTCCTCGGACTACCCTTGAGTGAATGGAAAACACATTGCTACTCCTGAATCACTTAGTCATAAATGGTGAGAAAGTCCATTTCTATCTTTAGTCTATTAAAAGAGGGTATTGGCACATCACAATTGATTTTCAAGAAATGGAGAGAAGTGGTTAAAAAAAAAAAAATGAAGAAGATGGGAAGAGTGAGTCCCGGCAAGTCCTGTGTGCCCAGGCACAGCAAGACAGAGGAACAAGCTGCTCCCTAAGAACAGTTATTCTGTAATACCAGTTCTTCCATTTGACCCAGGAAATGATAGCATTCCTCTGACAATATTTCCCAGGCTAGTATTACAGTCTTTAAGCAGCTGGATTTCTCCTGCCAAAAAGTATCAGGATAGAGAGCACACTAGTCTTGAACAATAGTAGAACTGAAGGACGGGATGCCTGGCTGGCTCAGTGGGTTAAGCCTCTGCCTTCAGCTCAGGTCATGATCTCAGGGTCCTGGGATTGAGCCCCGCATTGGACTCTCTGCTCAGCAGGGAGCCTGCCCCCCCCCCCCCGCTTCTCTCTCTGGCTATTTGTGATCTGTCATAAATAAATAAAAACTTAAAAAAAAAAAAAAAGAACTGCAGGGAAAAAAAGAGTTTAAGTGTCACAGTGACTTTTCATTAAATTAAAGCTTTCAAACAACATTCATTCATTCATTCATTTAAAAAAAGTAGGCTCCGTACCCAGCATGGGGCGTGAACTCACAACCCTGAGATTAAGCGTCATATGCTCTATGGAATGAGCCAGCCAGATACCCCTCAAACAGTATTTAAAAGAAGAATTAAAGAAATCCAGCTAGAGTAGACAGGTTCTTAGGGAAAATCAAAGATGAAAGGATGTTAATTAAGGGATAAAAGATAAATGTTTTTCCTTAAAGATGAACCCTAATGATATTTTATCCTTATATTATAATTAGTAATAATAAGCCTTGGTAAGAATATTTATCACTTTTAAAAATAAGACTATGATAGGAGCACCTGGGTGGCTTAGTTGATTAAGTGTCCACCTTCAGCTCAGATCATGATCCCAGTATCCTGGGATTGAGCCCCACATTGGGCTCCCAGCTTGGCCGGAAACCGGCTTCTTCCTCTGCCCTTCCCCCCTGCTTATGCGCAAGTGCGCAGCTCTCTCTCTCAAATAAATAAATAAAATCTTAAAAAAAAAAAAAAAGAATATGATAGAAATAGATATACCTGAACACGCTACAATATACCAAAACATGGGAAATACATAAAATCTTTCAAGTAAGCTCAATTATTTTATCTTGGAAGAAGAAACGATGAACCTGTCTTTAAAAGTGAATGTTAGACTGATTTTTTAAAATCTTTTACCTGATTTAGATAATTTAGGCACTTTTCAAGACACCAAAGGCAACAAATGCAAGATTTCAGCACACATCGAGCACAAGCATTTTCCTGGGAAGGACAAAAATTTGAAATAATTAAAAACCAAAGAATCAGATGATCATACCGAAAATTCCAAATGTTAGAAAAATAAATAAAAGTTAAAAAAAATCAAAACCTATGTTTCAAGGCCTCTACACCCACACCCTCTTTTCCCTCAAAATGTAATAGCTGAATTAGTTTTAATTTAATTCAACAGCTATTTAGTACCTACTGCATATAAGATAGAGTAAGGTATCTCAGACCAGAAAGGAACTTATACTACTGTAGAAGAAAAAAAATGCTAAATATAAAAAAAGGTTAGAATCAGAATATGCAGTAGATCCTAGTGTGATGAGAGTGGAACACAGAGATGACATCATCAAAGAGGAGGAGTAATCAGGGAAGGCTTCTGGGAAGATGTGTCATGTGAGCCAACCTGTGTTGAAATGCATGTTATCTCCATAGTCAGGGACAGGGAGCAGGCTCCAAGGAGGAGGGTGTGAGTCAACATAGAGGAAGAGAAGCAAGGGGTACTTTGCCAAACCAGTGATATGATGGTTTTGCCAGAGCATATAGAGAGCAAGAATAGGGGATAAGGCAGAAGGGCTGGATTCTGTTTGCAGGGATTTTGAAGAAAACATTCACAGCTATGGACTTAACATCACTGGGAGCTTTACCACATGCAGAGCTGAGGTCTGGAATGCGACAACCACAGAAAGCCCAAAAATGTTTTCTCTTCTTACCTTTCCTTTGAGCTGACTGTGCATGTACATAAGGATCATTCGTGGAATTTTGACTAACGTGATAATGAAAGATCCTTTTGCCACCGTACCCAGGTGATAACGAATAAGGCGATTCACTGATGCCAAAATAGGTGTAAATGGCAAATTCCTTTTATCCCTATTTAAAAAGTAACCAAAAAGACAGTTAAAACAAAGCCTAAGTACAGGAATGGTTTTAAGCCCAATGAAGTGAAAAAATCAGTTCATCTAAAAAAAATTCTAGCTTTGTGGCAAAATGGCAAAGAAATATATAGCTAATACAGATGCTACTGATGTACCAAATAAAATTAATGCTTCATTTCTCTATGGTAGTTTAATGGGGTTCTTAGGCTCTTAAGACTTAAAGTAAAATGAAACTGTGCTTTGAAAGCTTTTCCTCATAAATACTTACGGAATTAAATGTACAACCAAAAAATGGAACTTAAAAAAAATGTTTAGGGTAACAGTCGGTTAGGCGTCTAGATCTTGGTTTCAGCTCGAGTCCTCATCTCAAAGGTCGTGAATCAAGCCACATGTTGGTTCCATGCTCATGTGGAATCTGCTTAAGACTCTCTCTCCCTCTGCTCCTCCCTACCTGCTCTCTTTCTCCCAAATAAATACATAAATCTTAAAAAAAAAAAAAAAAAAGATGTTCAATCTAGACCTGGTACCTCATTGTAATAGAAAATTGTAAGGCCTACAACTTATATTCAGCTCTGAAGTTAGGAAAGGGAGTCACAATACTTATTGTGATCCAAACAAATTAAAAAGGCATGTTATCCTTTGACGGACCTTTAAGTTTTTTTTTTTTTTTTTTTAAGATTATTTATTTTAGAGTGAGAGCACAAATGTGAACAACAGAGGAAGAAAGAAGGAGTGAGAATCTTAGGCAGATTCCACGTAACGTGGGGCTCCATCTCACGACCACGAGATTGTGACCTGAGCCAAAACCAAGAGTCAGAGGTTTCACTGACTCCACCACCCAGGGGCCCCAATAGAAAAAGAACAAAAGACGGTATAAGATTTATTCTTCTGCTAAATATAATTGCAGTGATATCATGACTTGCTGTTCTGATTAATTTTTTTGAGGAACTTAAAGAAAAGTATAAAGATTAAAGTAATAAGCTCCCATGTTCCTACTGCCCAGAATTATCAGGTATAACATTTTGTCATATTCACTTCCAACTGCTTTTTAAAGACATGAAACTTGGCATGGCTGGGTGACTCAGTCGTTAGGCATCTGCCTCTGGATCAGGTCATAATCCCAGGGTCTTGAGATCGAGCCCCACATCAGGATCTCTGCTCTGTGGGAAGCCTACTTCTCCCTCCCCCACTCCCCCTGCTTGTGTTCCCACTCTCACTGTGTCTCTCTCTGTCAAATAAGTTTAAAAAAAAATTAAAAAATTAAATTAAAATTAAATTAATTTTAAAAAATTAAAAAAATTTTTTTAAAAAAAGAAGAAAAGACATGAAACTCTTACAGCCTCACCTCTGTGTCCTTCAGACACAATCCCTTAGATGATCTTAAGTTTTCTGACGAGTATAAATTCTCACCTAGTAAAATAGTATGTTACCACGGCCCCCGCCACAGTCATCTGCTGACAGGCCAGGATGAATTCGCTGATCCATATCAGGCCCACTGCATGGAACCACCACATGTACTGCAGAGGCCCAGAAACTCTGAACTCCACAAAGCCTTGCTCATTCTGAACAGCACTGCCTAGGAGAATATCAAGGAAGGAAAAGAGAAACACATACAGCACAAGCTAAGCAATAGGGCTATTCAATGTAAGGCATTAATCTAATTCCCAACGACAGCCCCCTCCCACCCCCTCCACCCCTCTAATGCGCCCCCCTCACTTTCCCCCAAACTACTGACTTTATGACTTTATGATCACAGTGCTACTGAATTAGGAGACAAAAATAATTATCACTTGAAAAGCTGTGAAGCCAGACATTGTACAATGAAGCATTTTGTTTTCCCCAAAGGCATCATATAGTTTTTAAAAGGTCTTCTATTTGAATACAGTCCTTACCACACCGGTTAATTTAGGCATGAATTTTCAAACACTTTCATTTTTTTTTTCAGAGCTATTTATGACTCATCCAATAATTATATACCTAAATCATTAGCAATGGATGGAAATTCATATTATTTTCAATTGGTGAATGTTGCTAAATGGCCAGAGAGTTCACATACAAGCCTACAATACTTATGCCACTCCTCACCATTAATTCCATTTAGGGGTATTTTTTTTTAATTTTATTTTTTAATTTTTTATAAACATGTAATTTATTTTTATCCCCACGGGTACAGGTCTGTGAATCATCAGGTTTACATACTTCACAGCACTCACCATAGCACATACCCTCCCCAATGTTCATAACCCCACCCCCATTCTCCCAACCCCCCTTCCCCCAGCAACCCTCAGTTTGTTTTGTGAGATTAAGAGTCACTTATGGTTTGTCTCCCTCCCAATCCCATCTTGTTTCATTTATTCTTCTCCTATCCCCTTAACCCTAGGAGTCACTTTTGATATGAAGTGTGGTTGTAAGCAAGTCTGAGACTCTAACTATGAATGGTATCATCACAAGGAACTCTACTTAGGTTCAGATCTTTTGCAAACTAGAAAATCCCAAGGAAGCAAGCTAATCTTTGGCTGTAACTGGATTTAAGGCAACCCCACAGCCACCCTGCATTCAATCTGTTTGAGAATGAATCCAAATGTCTGAATCAGTTTTGGAGTGTACTTCAAAGCCATGACCTGGTTTAGACCCACTCTGCTAGGATGATCTAAAAACCACACACAGGGAATGGGTTGGTGAAGAGCTGTGACCACTAGTAGTTCTGAGGGCGATCAGACCTCAGTCATAAATGTCTGAGAATTATACCTTAAGTTTTAAAATAATTTAACACGAATCAGATTCATCACTGAGAGAAAGAAGCAGCAGGTCTTCTTACCAGCGGTGCCAAGAAAAAGAAGTGTCATGATCCAGTATGCCCAAAATAAGACAAGAGCAAAGAAAGTCCAAAAGGGTTGGAAGACTAGCAGCGGCAAGTGAATGAAGACCTTGCCAGCCACGTGGAACAGGGCGATGGTGAGAGCAACGCGCTTGCGCATGACCAGCATGATCAGGAACAAGATAACCTGTGTCCAGAGAAGGCAGAGAAAGGCTCCCGTTAGCGTCTTGGGCAGGAAACACAGGAACCGAACAATGGCGGACATTTTTAACATAACCCTTCCTTTCAAATGGGGTTAGGACTATTATTCTCTGAATCCCCAAAATACTTTATCAGTCTTGTGGCACTTAGCGCTCTCGTTTGTACACTGAAAACATCCTTAAAACTAAACATAAAAGGATTTCTCAATTAATAAGTCCTAAAATTCTCCTACTTTACTTTTCTACTCATTATGAATCAAAATGAGCTGTTTGTCAGTCGGGATGAGGCTCTGAATTTATCTGGATAGATACACACCTGTCACTCTGAAAACAGGGGAGAAGACAATACACCCTGATTACAAAATCAGAGGCCATATTTGTACCTCACCTCCTTTATTGGATCAAGAGCCCCTAGACAGCAGGGTCGATGTCAGATTTCCTGCCCTGCACACCCTCACCCCGCCCTGGGTGAGGATGGGTGAAGGATACTTTAAATTAAAAAAAAAAGAAGAAGAAGAAGAAGAAGAAGAAGAAGAAGAAGAAGAAGAAGAAGAAGAATTGTACTTAAAGATGATTAATACATATTTAGATAATAGTAACAAATAGATACCTTTTGGGACAAATGGTTTTGTGTGGCTTTTTAAATTTTTATTTATTTTAATTTTTAAAAATTTTTTTTATTTGACAGAGAGAGATCACAAGTAGGCAGAAAGGCAGGCAGAGAGAGAGAGAGGAGGAAGCAGGCTCCCTGCGGAGCAGAAAGCCCAGTGCAGGGCTCAATCCCAGGACCCTGGGATCATGACCTGAGCCAAAGGCAGAGGCTTTAACCCACTGAGCCACCCAGGCGCCCCGGCTTATTTAATTTTTAAACCTCAATTAAAAGCTTGGGATTGGTCTGAGATTTTTTTTTTCCTTTTTTCACCGAGGAGAAGATGAACCGAAGATATGAGTACAGATTATTTAACCACATGTTCATTGGTAATCTACTGTAGAGTGCCTAGCCAGCAGGGCTCACCGACTTGGAATAATGTTGTTAAAAGTTGAAAAGGCAAAAACGGGAAAATAATTAGTGAACAAGTAAGAGAAATGATATGAAGTGGTGTGTTTCTTTACATACTTTAGGAAAAAAAACTATTTTTAGGGCCGCCGGGGTGGCTCAGTTGGTTAAGCGGCTGCCTTGGGCCCAGGTGATGATCCCAGGGTCCTGGGATCAAACCCCTCATTGGGCTCCTTGCTCAGTAGGGGGAGCCTGCTTCTCCATCTTGTCCCCACTTGTTTTCTCTCTTGCCATCTCTGTCTCTCTCAAATAAATAAATAAATAAATATTTTTAAAAAAGGAATTCTATTATGACAGTAAGATAACATGTTCTTATGATAATGTAAATATTCTAGGCGAAACTCCTCTCTCAACAGGCAGGCAGTGCAGAATAAAAGGTTGCATCAAATAACACTCATCAAATAGGGGAGCCTTCTGAACACTTTTTAGTGTTCCACACCGTGGGACAGAGATTTTCTCTCACGGAGGTCAGGGTTAGGCATGCAATAGCTAGAGGTGAGTTTCTGCTCCATTCACGATCCCTGTAAAGAAAAACGTAAACCTGAAAGGTCCACCCAAGCCCATACTCACTGTGAACACTGTGGCTGAAATGGCATAGATGAGGAGGGCCCGAAGATTGTCTTCAGCTATTTGAAGCTGCTCAGGAATCACGGTTTCTTTGGGAGACCTTCTTTGCTTTGCATACAGCCACCACAGTACCCCTGTGCCACCTGGGTTCAAAAACCAATTGTTTTGGAAATAAGTAGCACGAGAAAATGCATAACATAAATCTGCCCTTTCCTACACATCACTGTGGGACTGATACAGCAACAATCCATTTGGCAGGGGTGGTGGTGGTGGTGCATGGCTGTAACTTTTTGCGGACATAAGGGGAGCTCCAATTACTCCTTTCTCATCGTTCACACTAGGTCTTAGACATATTCCAGTGTATCAAATAAATGTCCTTCAGCCATATTTATTATTTTTTAAAGATTTTATTTATTTGACAGACAGAGAAAAAGCACAAGTAGGCAGAGCAGCAGGCAGAGGGAGAGGGAGAAGCAGGCTCTCTGTGGAGTAGGGAGCCTGATGTGGGACTTGATCCTAGGACCTTGGGATCATGACCCGAGCCGAAGGCAGCACTTAACCAACTGAGCCACCCACGTGCCCAGCCATATTTATTATTGACACTGAAGTTCAGAGAGAGCCAGCAAAGACAGGTATCCCTGAGAGGAAGTGATCATGAAGAGAGAGTCAGAGCCTGTTGGGACCTGAGGAGATTGTAGGAAGCAAGTAAGGGTCACAGAAATCAGTAATGAAGCTGAGGACTGAGGAAAGGAAAGATCCTCTTTGTTGTGCTATCACAGTAACCCCAGTGCCTCCTGTGGAAACAGTCATGCAGTGGATACAGTATTTGTACAATGAGCAAATGAAGATGAAAGGAGTAATTCCCACCAAAAGCAGGAACAAAGATAGGAGATCTCTGATAGCTTGCTAGCGGTGTATGCTAGGGATGGGAGTTTTTCTTCCTGTCACTGGTTCAGAGATCACTAGAGGTAAACTGTAGAGGGGGGCAAACTCGCCACCACATGAACACTGTATCAGACACCTTCATTCTGAGTGCCCAGAGCATCGACTGTGCTAGGTGCTGGGGACAGAGCTGTGAACAAAACTAAGTCCGCATGGAGCTTATATAGTCATAAGGAAAGTCCCCTCATGGAGCTTATATAGTCATAAGGAAACAAAACATAAAAGGAATTACGTAAAAATAGAGTATATGACGTCTAAAGAAAAATGTAACCTCTTAATAAGGATAGAAAGTGCTAGGGTTGGGAAAGCATTGTAACAAGATGGGTAAGCAAGGTCTCACTGGTGAGTTGGTATCTGAGCAAAAGAATCAAAGACAGGCCAAAAGCAATCTATAAAACTATCTAAGAAAAGGCTGTTGCAGGCAAAGGTAATAGCAAATTCTAAGATGCCGAGGTGGGACACCCGCCTGGCAGGAGAGAAAAGAGGCCACCATGGCTAAGCAACAAGCAAGGAGCAGAGGGTAAAAGCTGTGGGCAGAGGGGCTCTAGGACCAGATCCTAGTGGAAGGCCTTGTAGGCTACAGCAAGGAAATGGAAGATTCAGAATAAAGATGTGTATATGTAAGCAGACAAGATAAATGCCTGGGCGAGGAGAAACTGGGCTCAGAGATATTCAAATCAACCTGATCCCCACCTGCACTCAAGTAAACAGTGAATAGTGTCAAAGGGAAATGCCACCCCTGCCTGGTGGCAAACAGTGAGCACGAATTTTTTTTCCATTGAAGATGAATAAACAAATTTAAAACCACCATGAGCCTATGAAAAACATTTGAAAAAGGGAAGTACTTCCATTTTGAAATCTTTTTTATTTTTATTTTTTTCAAAGCTTTTATTTATTTACTGGAAACACAGGGAGAGAGAAAGAGAGAGAGACAGCACAAGCAGGGAGAGTGGCAGGCAGAGGGAGAAGCAGGCAGCCCAATGTGGGACTTGATCTAAGAATCCCGGTCATGACCTGAGCCAAAGGCAGACGCTTAACCACCTGAGCCACCCAGGCGCCCTTCCATGTTGAAATCTTAAAGAAAACTGTCATAGCCTCAAAAAATGGAGTAAAATATGTTCTCTACAAATAGGAATAGAAGTTATGAGGGAAACGGCTGCCTGGCTGGCTCAGTTGGTAGAGCGTGTAACTCTCAATCTTGGGGTTGTGAGTTTGAGCCCCACGTTAGGTGTAGAGATTACTGAAAAATTTTTACAATCTTGGGTGCCTGGGTGGCTCAGTGGGTTAAAGCCTCTGCCTTCACTAGGAGTCTGATGGATTCCTGTCTCACGTTGAGGTCTTTTATCCATTTTGAGTTAATCTTTGTGTACGCTATAAGAGAATGGTCGAGTTTCATTCTTCTACATATAGCTGTCCAGTTTTCCCAGCGAATCCATCAGACTCCTAGAGGAGAACATAGGCAGTAATCTCTTCGATATCACAGCCATAGCAACTTCTTTCAAGGTATGTCTCCAAAGGCAAAGGAAACAAAAGCGAAGATGAACTTTTGGGACTTCATCAAAATCAAAAGCTTCTGCACAGCAAAGGAAACAGTCAAAAAAACAAAGAGGCAACCCGCAGAATGGGAGAAGATATTTGCAAATGACAGTACAGACAAAAGGTTCATATCCAGGATCTATAGTGAACTCCTCAAACTCAACACACACAAAACAGGTAAACATATCAAAAAATGGGAAGAAGATATGAACAGACACTTCTCCAATCAAGACATACAAATGGCTATCAGACACATGAAAAAATGTTCATCATCACTAGCCCTCAGGGAGATTCAAATTAAAACCACATTGAGATACCACCTTACACCAGTTAGAATGGCCAAAATTAACAAAACAGGAAACCACATGTGTTGGAGAGGATGTGGAGAAAGGGGAACCCTCTTCCACTGTTGATGGGAATGCAAGTTGGTGCAGCCTCTTTGGAGAACAGTGTGGAGATTCCTCAAGAAATTAAAAACAGAACTTCCCTATGACCCTGCCATTGCACTCCTGGGTATTTACCCCAAAGATACAGATGTTGTGAAAAGAAGGGCCATCTGTACCCCAATGTTTATAGCAGCAATGGCCACGGTTGCCAAACTATGGAAAGAACCAAGATGCCCTTCAACGGACAAATGGATAAGGAAGATGTGGTCCATATACACTATGGAGTATTATGCCTCCATCAGAAAGGACGAATACCCAACTTTTGTAGCAACATGGACGGGACTGGAAGAGATTATGCTGAGTGAAATAAGTCAAGCAGAAGAGAGTCAATTATCATATGGTTTCACTTATTTGCGGATCATAACAAATACCATGGAGCACAAGGGGTGTTAGAGAGGAGAAGGGAGCTGGGGTAAATTGGAAGGGGAGGTGAATCATGAGAGACTATGGACTCTGAAAAACAATCTGAGGGGTTTGAAGTGGCGAGGGGATGGGAGGTTGGGGTACCAGGTGGTGGGTATTATAGAGGGCACGGATTGCATGGAGCACTGGGTGTGGTGAAAAAATAATGAGTACTGTTTTTCTGAAAATAAATAAATTTAAAAAATGGGAGAGAATAGTAAAAAAAAAAAAGCCTCTGCCTTCAGCTCAGGTCATGATCCCAGGGTCCTGGGACAGAGCCCCGCATCAGGCTCTCTGCTCAGTGGAGAGCTTGCTTCCCCTTACTCTCTCTCTATCTGCCTGCCTCTCTGCTTGCTTGTGATCTCTGTCTATCAAATAAATAAATAAAATCTTAAAAAAAATTTTTTTAAATCTTTAAAAACATTATGAGAGAAAGAAAAAAAGAAATGAGAAATAAAGACAGAATAAAAACAGAAAACAGAACGAGATAATAAAGGAAACATCAAGGAGGATACCGTTCATCACAGCCACAGAAGATACCACTTATTAAACATGTAAATTTGTGTTAGGAAGTGCAAAACCAACGCGAACAAATTGAAGCAACACAATGCTATTAAGCAAATATTAAAAGTCCCACTTTTTAAGTAATAAAATTGAAATTCAGGAAAGTTAAATAACGTGCCAATTATCACACACCTAGTTAAGTGGCAGAGCTGGAATTCAGATTTAGTTTTTTATAAAAATGATCCATTTGCTATAAACTGAATGTTTGTGACCCCCTAAAACTCATATACTCAAGTCCTCGTTCTTAATAAGATGGTATTTAAAGGTTGGTCTTTGGAAGATGATGACATCATGAGGGTGAAGCCCTCATGAATGAGATCAGTGCCCTTATAGCACAGCTGTCAGAGAACTCCTCCCCACTTGCACCATGTGAGAAAATATCAAGATGATGGCTGGATGCAGGAACCCAGCCCTCACCGGATAAACGAAGCTGCTGGCACCTTGGCTTTGGCCTTTTGATCCTGCAGAACTGTAAGAAGTAAACGTTTGTTGTTGATAAGGCATCCAGTCGATGGTAGTTTGTCACAGCAGCCCAAAGTGACCAAGAAACAGAAACTAGATACGATGGTGACACACGCTAAAGTAAAAAGAAAGGTGGCTGGACGAAGGAAGGAGTGGAATAACAAAGTGAGGAGGTCCAGTAAAGAAGTGACAGTGAGGAAAACGAAATCAGTGATCTGGAAGGTACACTTGAAGAGCTCCTTCTGAGTGTAAAGAAAGTGATAAAGGATTCAAATGATAATGTAGAAGATAATAGGAGAAGAATGAAGAATGATGTGAAGAGGAAAACCAATGACACAGAAACAGTACTCAAATACAGAAATAAGACAACTTTTCAAGTTTGAAAAGACACACCCACGCCACCCCAAAAAAGAGATCATGGGCAAACCTAGTTAAGATTCAGAATCAGACAGAAGTTTTAAGTTATAAGGATAAGTTAAAAATCAGAGACACATCTAGGTGAGTGAAACAGGTGGTGGGCAAAGGCACAAAATTAGACTGGTCTCCAAAAAGTAAAGTACAGACCCAGAGAACATTTTGCCTCCTGAGAATTTTATATGCAACAGATTCAATATTCCCATGTTAAGGCAGAGCTAATAATCTTAGATGCTCAAGAGTTAAGAAAATATAGAACCCACAAGTTCTTCATGAATAAGTTAAATGAATTCAAATTCACGTCATTAAAAAGATTATCCACCATGACCAGGTGGGATTCATCCCTGTGTTACAAGGATGGTTCAACATTTTCAAATCAATCAACGTGACAGAACAAATCAGTAAGAGAAGAGAGAAGAACCACATGGTTCTCTCAATTGATGCAGAAAAAGCATTTGACAAAATCCAGCATCCGTTCCTGATTGGGTGACTCAGTGGGTTAGGCCGCTGCCTTCGGCTCAGGTCATGATCTCGGGGTCCTGGGATCGAGTCCCGCATCAGGCTCTCTGCTCAGCAGGGAGCCAGCTTCCCTCTCTCTCTCTCTGCCTGCCTCTGTCTACTTGTGATCTCTGTCTGTCAAATAAACAAATAAAATCTTTAAAAACAAAACAAACAAAAAAACCACTTCAAAGTATGGGGATAGAGGGAACATTCCTGAACTTCATCAAATCTATTTATGAAAGACGCACAGCAAATATCATCCTCAATGGGAAAGAGCTCACAGCCTTCCCGTTGAGATCAGGAACACAAGGATGCCCACTCTCACCACTCTTGTTCAAGATAGTACTAGAAGTCCTAGCAACAGCAATCAGACAACAAAGAGATATAAAAGGTATCCAAATTGGCAATGAAGAAGTCAAACTCTCTCTCTTTGCAGATGACATGATTCTTTATATGGAAAACCCAAAAGACTCCACCCCCAAACTACTAGAACTCATACAGCAATTCAGTAAAGTGGTAGGATACAAAGTCAATGTACAGAAATCAGTTGCTTTCTTATACCCTAACAATGAAAATACAGAAAGGGAAATTAAGAGAATTGATTCCATTTACTATAGCACCAAGAACCATAAGACACCTGGAAATAAACCTAACCAAAGAGTTAAAAGGATCTGTACTCGAGGAACTACAGAACACTCATGAAAGAAATTGAAGAAGACACAAAAAGATGGCAGAGCATTCCATGCTCTTGGATCGGAAGAATAAACATTGTTAAAATGTCTATACTGCCTAGAGTAATCTATACTTTTAATGCCATTCTGATCAAAATTCCACCGGTATTCTTCAAAGAGCTGGAGCTAATAATCCAAAAATTTGTATGGAATCAGAAGAGACCCCGAATCGCTAAGGAAATGTTGAAAAACAAAAACAAAATTGGGGGCATCATGTTGCCTGATTTCAAGCTTTACTACAAAGCTGGGATCACCAAGACAGCATGGTACTAGCATAAAAACAGACACATAGACCAGTGGAACAGAGTAAAGAGCCCAGATATGGACCCTCAACTCTATGGTCAAATAATCTTCGACAAAGCAGGAAAAAATATACAGTGGAAAAAAGATAGTCTCTTCAATAAATGGTGCTGTGAAAATTGGACAGCTATATGTAGAAGAATGAAACTCAACCATTCTCTTACACCGTACACAAAGATAAACTCGAAATGGATAAAAGACCTCAACGTGAGACAGGAATCTATCAGAATCCTAGAGGAGAACATAGGCAGTAACCTCTTAGCTATCAGCACAGTAACTTCTTTCAACATATGTCTCCAAAGGCAAAGGAAACAAAAGCGAAAATGAACTTTTGGGACTTCATCAAGATCAAAAGCTTCTGCACAGCAAAGGAAACAGTCAATAAAACAAAGAGGCAACCCACAGAATGGGAGAAGATATTTGATAAAAGGTTGATATCCAGGATCTATAAAGAACTTCTCAAACTCAACACACACAAAACAGATAATCATGTCAAAAAATGGGCAGAAGACATGAACAGACACTTCTCCAATGAAGACATACAAATGGCTATCACTAGCCATCAGGGAGATTCAAATTAAAACCACATTGAGATACCACCTTATACCAGTTAGAATGGCCAAAATTAGCAAGACAGGAAACAACGTGTGTTGGAGAGGATGTGGAGAAAGGGGAACCCTCTTCCACTGTTGGTGGGAATGCAAGTTGGTGCAGCCACTTTGGAGAACAGTGTGGAGATTCCTTAAGAAATTAAAAATAGGGGTGCCTGGGTGGCTCAGTGGGTTAGAGCCTCTGCTTTTGGCTCAGGTCATGATCCCATGACCTGTGAGGTCCTGGGATCGAGTCCCACATCAGGCTCTCTGCTCAGCAGGGAGCCTGCTTCTCCGTGTCTCTCTGCCTCCCTCTCTGCTTATTTGTGATCTTTGTCTGTCAAATAAATAAATAAAATCTTTAAAAAAAAAAAAAGAAATAAAAAATAGAGCTTCCCTATGACCCTGCAATTGCACTACTGGGTATTTACCCCAAAGATACAGATGTAGTGAAAAGAAGGGCCATCTGTATCCCAATGCTTACAGCAGCAATGGCCATGGTCGCCAAACTGTGGAAAGAACCAAGATGCCCTTCAACGGATGAATAGATAAGGAAGATGTGGTCCGTATACACTATGGAGTATTATGCCTCCATTAGAAAGGACGAATACCCAACTTTTGTAGCAACATGGACAAGACTGGAAGAGATTATGCTGAGTGAAATAAGTCAAGCAGAGAGAATCAATCATCATATGGTTTCACTTATTTGTGAAGCATAAATAACATGGAGGACACAGGGAGATGGAAAGGAGAAGGGAGTTGAGGGAAATTGGAAGGGGAGATGAACCATGAGAGACTATGGATTCTGAAAAACAATCTGAGGGTTTTGAAGGGGCGGGAGGTGGGAGGTTGGGGGTGCCAGGTCGTGGGTATTATGGAGGGCACGTATTTCATGGAGCACTGGGTGTGGTGCATGAACAATGAGCTCTGTTACACTGAAAAGAAATTTAAAAAAAAAAGAACAAAGATGAACTGGGACAAATGCACCCCAATGTTTATAACAGCAATGCCGCAATAGACAAACTATGGAAAGAGCCCAGAAGTCCATCGAGAGAGGAATGGATAAAGATGTATGTATATATACACACAATGGAATGGTTTGCAGCCATCAAAAAGAATGAAATCTTGGGCGCCTGGGTGGCTCAGTGGGTTAAGCCACTGCCTTCGGCTCAGGTCATGATCTCAGGGTTCTGGGATCGAGTCCCGCATCAGGCTCTCTGCTCAGCAGGGAGCCTGCTTCCTCCTCTCTCTCTCTCTGCCTACTTGTGATGTCTCTCTGTCAAATAAATAAATAAATAATCTTTAACAACAACAAAAAAAAGAATGAAATCTTGCCAGGTTCAGTGACGTGGATGGAACTACGGGGTATTATGCTAAGCAAAATAAATCAGTCAGAGAAAGATAAAAGACATATGATTTCACTTGTATGTGGAATTTAAGAAACAAAACACATGAACACAGGGAAGGGAAGGAAAAATTAAGTAAGATGAAAATAGGGAGGCAAACCACAAGACATACTGAACTCTAGGAAACAAACTGAAGGTTGTTGGAGAAAGGTGGGTGGGGGATGGAGTAAGTGGGTGACTGGCATTAAGGAGGGCACTGGGTGTTATATGCAACTGGTGAATCACTAAATTCTACCTCTGAAACTAATAATACAGTCTATGTTAACTAAATTGAATCTAAATAAAGAACTAAAAACAAAGATGAACCAAAATTAAGAACTCAAGAGTTACGTTTTATGGAAGACCGGAAGTTCGCACTAAAACTAGGACAGAAGAATGTAAATAAATTTATAAATGTAATTATGAAACATTTCAAGCCAAAGGAAAAATTCTTTAAAAAAGATACAATATATCAAATAATAGTTTAACTTTAATAACCTGAAAGCAAAAATTCAGATTATTTTTAATGGCTAAAATGGGAGCAGACTGAGAGGAGTAGGATTGTTAAGGAAGACGTGTATGCTGAATTTAAAGGAGGTACGGGGAAACCCAACACCTACCCTTTCATTTCAGCCTTTAATAATGATAGGATTCTAGATTGAAGAATATTTTCTGAAAACATATGGGTTACCAATTGTAGAAGTAAAAATAAAATGTATACCTCTAAAACAGGGTGAAAATAACCAGTGAAAGCGTAGTTCATATAGCAAAGATGGGGAAAACAAAATAAGAAAGCACACACTTCAGGAAAACATGAAACAGATGACACCAGTAAGACCAAACATAGCAGGCAGGATTATAAATGTAATGGCAGCAAACTCCCTACTAAAAAAGTTTCACATTGGGTAAAGCATTTACAAATGCATTGAAAAAAGGCACTTTATTTATTTAAAAATAATATACATATGTTCTGAATTTCAACACTAATAGTGGTAAACTGAGGGAAGGTGGGGTGAAACTGTGAAGATTTTAGAGGCAAAAGTAAACTTCTTTTAAAGCGGTAGTGGGGCCCCTGGGTGGCTCAGGTGGTTAACTGTCTATCTTCAGCTCAGGTCATGATCCCAGGATCCTGAGATCCACGGTGCTCCATGCTCAGCAGGGAGCCTGCTTCTCCCTCTCCTTCTGCCTTCCCTCCCCCCAACTTGTGTTCTTGCTCACTCTGCTCTCTCAAATAAATAAATTAAATTAAAAACAATAAAGAAAAGAGGTGGTATAGGAAAATAAAACGTTTTCCTCTTTTTATATTTCTATTTTCTACCATGGAAGTAGTTAGATCATTTATATTTGGGAGGGGAGGGAATTACTATTCTCCAGAAAAGACAATAAACACAGAAAACCCAGAAGGTTTCATTAGAAATAGTAAAGCAAAAATATTAAACAAAACAGAATGTCAGCAAAAATATTAAACAAAACAGAATGAGTAAAAATTTTATACACACACAATTATCCCACCAGGAGTAGCTCAACCAGAAAGAACTTCAACACCTTAGAATGGGGGATTCAGGCCATTAAAAGGTTTAGGATCAAAGGAAAGGATCCCTTCCTCTACCAGACAGGGAACACTGAAAGCATCAAGAGAAAAATTATAAAAAAGAAGCAGAACAGGGCCTCAGTTGTTTTCTTTTTCTTATGGGCTCTTTTCCCAAAACTGATACTGATAGAAAAATGTTAGCCTCCTTTTAAAAATGTCTCCACTTGCTCTATTCCAAACGGCCCAGGACTTCACCATTTTATCTCATTTAGTGATCTCCTAGTGAATTAACGTCAGTGTAATCCACTCACCAGTCTTTTTATGGTGTGTAAATGAACTCACAAGACTTACAAAAGGAAAATTATTTAAAATAACCAGAGTGGGGTATCTGGATGATCTCCAGGTCCTGTGTTCTCAGTGCAGGTGCACCTTTCTCTCCCTCAAATAAATAAATAAAATCTTTAAAATAATCAAAGTAGTTCTGAACTGAGGGACTGTTAAAAGCAAACTTAACTCTCAATTCTAATTACTAAAAAACAAAGGAATAAGCAGCTTACCGAGTGAACCCAGTATGACCAGAATCGTTAAGATCCACACAAGTACTCTTGAAATATACCTGATTATCACCATCAGAATCATGGATAGAACTGCAGGGAAAACAGAGAACACGTAGAATATTATTTTAAAACAGTGGAAAATATAAAGAGAAACTCTTTCAATTGTTTTCTCCTAGGGATACAATTGGTCGCTATTGACACGTTCAAGACCCCAATTTAGGGACAAAAGGTTAACTGGCTACTTCTGCGCTTTGACTTTGGTACTTGCAGCACTGGAAACCAAAGGCACCTAACCGTGGGTTTATAAATGACAGAAAAGAACACATGCAAATGCAACATGGTGACTCCAAAACAGCACACAACTGTTGTGGATTCACCATGGGAAGACGTCAGAACTCACATGCAAACAGACATGCCAACACACAGAGTGGAGAGAGTGATGTGTCGTGTTGGTGATTGGAAAAACTACCACACACAGACAGAGATTAGTTAAAGGTGCTCCAGGTGCTACGCTTCCTGGAGTAACCCTTGCATATCAAGACCAACTTCTCTGATAGATGGTCCACACGCTAGACAGTATTTTATCTTTTTATGGTCGTTTCTCTTCTGAAATTCCAAAAAATGCTCTGACCCTATGTAATAATATCCTGAAGCCTCTTGAGGCCCAAATTCCTTTAACCTTACTTCTTAACTGGGGTCAGGGGTTCTGATTGATTGAGAGACTCTTCAAAAAAGAGCAAAGCTCAGTTGGAGTTATTTAGCCAATGCCTCTACCCAACCAAAGCTAAATTCCAACATGCTAAAATCTTGAGTGAAAGAAATCTTAAAAAAGAAACCAGGAAGATTTGACCTTTGCATGGGGAAATTTGTTTCTGAAATCATCATTTGTTCTTCTTTAATTAACTAAATGCCCATGTTACCAACAAGTGAACAAAGAGAACCATTCCAATAAAAACTGGAATTCCAATGGTTTCACATTATTAGCACAATTTTAAAGGTTTGGTTTTTCTTTTCTTGGTTAAAGTCTTCAACTATTTCAGAAACCAAGTAACTTTTTCGTAAAGCTGGACTAATTCAAGTTTTTTGGGGGGGCATTTGCAAAGCCAAAAAAACGGTCAGGATCTGTGACTAGGTAACATTATTAAGGTACTCACTTTTGCAATAAATGTACAGGAACCAAAAACAGATGGGAGCGTTTCAAATATCACAGAAATAGCTTTTCATATGGACAGCATTATTTCAACTGAGTCAAGTACTACCTAAGCAAAAAGAAAATACTCTCTAATGACAAGATGGAAATACAGCTAGTCTTCTCAATGACTACAATTGTTAACAGGCATAAATACTCATTTTACTTATACAGTGAAAGAGGTGCTTGGTTCCTACCACAGTTTACTCCTCCCAGCTAAAAAGAGCTATAGATTCTGATACGGTTACATATGGTTCTAGGTTAACCCAGGGTATTTACATCTTGAAAATCACATTTACTTTATCTATTGACAAGAAAACTCAAGGGCTAACAAGTGGAGATTTCCTAACTTTTCCAGCAATACAATGGTATTATGAACTGTAGCAATGAAAAAAAAAAAAACATACTCAAAAAGTAATCTATCAGAAAGCTTTGCTCTTTGATGGAAATAGTAAAGAGACTATGTGGCTCTTTTTTATAAGCCTCTCTGGAATCATAACTAAAAACAAAGGGGGTACTGATTCACTAAAAGAAGCCTCTTGCTATCATATTAAATGTTATTATAGACAGTAACCAGTTTGGGAAAACACCCGTTATCTCCAATGAGAGAAAAAGAAAGTTTCAGATATATAAATATAAATATATATATATATATATATTTAAATATGTATATATTTACAACTCTATATAATCTGAAACAATTATGTAGGCTATGGGAAGTTAAACATTGTACAGGTATCCCGGTTGTATTCATATTTTGGTTAAAAGACAGAACAGTCTTCTACTGCAGTACTATGCAATAGCTAATAATGAGAAAAACAATTACCTAGTGATAACAAGCAAAGTCCCAATATAATTTCTTTGCTGGTCATTACTCCACTAATCAGCCTGTGTAAGACACTATTGTCACTGACAAAGGTGATCAGGGCCTCTGCAAACTTGGCATAGCAGGAAATGTTCACAGGAGCACAGCGATGGAAGAATGGAATAGGTGCACTGGTGATACAAGAAAAAAAAAATCAGAAAAAAAATTACTCCTACTTAATATAAATGCCACATCAAACACACAAATGAAAGGTGATTATGACTGCAATACACTCCACCCTCCACACATCATATGGGGGCCAAGAGCTGTGAGCTTAATGCTATGAGGATG
This sequence comes from Mustela lutreola, assembly GCF_030435805.1. NCBI lineage: Eukaryota > Metazoa > Chordata > Mammalia > Carnivora > Mustelidae > Mustela > Mustela lutreola. The sequence continues at coordinate 26,634,128 of NC_081301.1, forward strand.
ACTGTTATGGGCAGGGATGCGAATCTTACCACAGGCCTTATCAGAGAGGGTGGAGTGCATATTCCAAAGGAAGACATTACCCTCCCCTTCTGGAAAGAAACACACGCACATATACACGCACATACGCACATACAGAATACGAAAAGCAAAAGCAAACACTTAAACTCCTTCGCCTGTACATCCATCGGTCAATGGGCAGATGACAAAACTTACAAACATATACTTCATTGGACTGAAAATGACTTTTTGCCGTAAGCTATTTAAAACTAGAAAACACACATGCTTTTGCTTGAAATGTTCCACCGTGAATACAAAGTTTCCTCTATCAGAACAGCATACAAAACCTTGCATTAAGAAAAGGTGTGGGGCACAAGCTTATTAACTTTCCTATCAATTAATCATGCCAAGACATCAACATACAGCATAATATGCGGCTGTTTAAAACAATAACCATGGATACTAATGTATGGAAACACTTAGGAGGTAATAGTACAGGGGAAAGAAGCAGAAATTTGATCTAATGTGATGGCTGCCAACTCTGTACAAAAAAGAGAAACATAAGAATGAGAACAGAATAAATATATGTAAATGAAAAAATTTGTTAGGGTCATGAGATTCTGCATGGTTTTCTTTTTATATGTCATTATGATTATGAGATTATTTGTGTCCAAAAAATGAGGTCATCGGTTCTATCAGGTTTACACTGACCACAGGGCTCTTCTTGTGAAGGAACACAGCTATGTTCGAACAGTGATGTAGCTCTGATTTGTTAGAACATATTCTATCTATTTTAGCCTTTGAGACTATGGTATTTATCTGATCAACAGGAGAGTCTAAAAAAGTTCTATGAACATGTCCTCAGTTGTGATTTGTATGGATTCTAACAGAATCCATATGTCTGTCCGTACATGAATACACACGTCTGTGTGCATTAAGTTAAAGGTTAGCCATTGTTACAAATCTCAGATTTTCAGAATTATTTGTAGAACTATCAGTCATAGCTCTAATATAACTCTGTTGATGGCAATGAGCTAAGCGTGCTCTCATTCTTGGTTGGCACTGTTTTTGGGTCAAATTCGTGGCTAAGAATATATGACTAAATACCAAATTCCAAGGTTTCTGATCCCAGCAAAGCAGTTTTGTCTGAACTGAAGTGAAACAGTATCTTTGTTTCCTTCCATGGAAAAAAACAAAAATATTTCTCTTCAAATAAAAATATAAATGTACTAGGTATTGATTTTCCTTAGATGCTGGTAAAGGAGCACCAATGGGAGTAAGAATAAGCGACATATTCCATGCGGTCAAACTTCATGGAACAACAAAACAATAATCATAAAGATCAAGTCTTACCTTAGTTATGCTTTGGTAAAATGTATCCCAAAATAATGACGTGACATTATGACATGAATGTTCACTTAAAAAAAGAAGTGTCTCTTGTGACTTGTGGGTGTATTTGTGTGTACCTTCAAAACAGGACTGGTGAAATTTAATGCCCAAGATTTGATGTTTTGTCAGAAATTGCAGAAAGTCAGAGCATTCTGAGCAATGCTTAAATTAAAGGTATGCAAGCCATTGTTTTTGACAAAAGTTGTTTCACTAATGATATAAAAGCTATTAAATTATAGAATATCTTTCAGTGAAATGGATTTATTCAGAAATATTACAGGAAAGCATCCAAAGAATTAACCATAAGTTCACAGTCAACGGTGGCTAATTTAGGACAAGAAAACTTTATTTTGACCTACAACTGTTTTTCTTCCTGATGCTGTCTATCTAGGTAATGTCCCTGCCAGATTAATGTCTCTAAGGACTTCTAACCTTATTTTTAACTAAAGCCTGAGTTCTCTATCTTTCAAAACCAAAATCTTCTCTGCTCTACAATTACCTGTACATTCAGCTGCTTTACTCGTAACACTATCATTTCTGGTGCAGCCTCTGTTTAACTCACTTGCCTCCAACCTTGAACATAAAACAGGATACAGATGCCACCTTCTTGCTTTCGATATCCACCAATTTTCTGGCCCTGCTCTGTTTCCATTTTCCTGTCGTATAACTATAAGTATTATCCCTCCATCCAGAGGCAGCTCCACATCTACCTCCCATATCCTAGGAGAATGCTGCTTTAGTTTTAGGCTCAAAGAGAAATACGCATCATTTCCAGAAGACAGTGGGGTCTGTTACAACAGGAAAACAAAACTGGACAAGTTCGAAAGCCTTGGGTGATCCCCTTAACATTACACAATTGCATTTTTAGCTAAAAGAGTAGGAGTAATGACAATAATAATAAATAGGAATGGAGCCCAGCCATAAGTCAGTGATTCTAAATCAACAGGAGCAGCATACCCAGCAGCGTTCATATATTTCTGCTTTTCAGACTTATAATAAGGATAGATGGCTGAAAGGGAAGGATTATATTCTTAAAATTCAAATCTTTCATTTCTATTTAAGAGTTAATGCTGAGTAATACCTGTTCTCTTACCCTTTCAAGTCACTTTTTTTTTTTTTAATTTGTCATAGAGAGAGAAGCGAGAGCAAGCACAGGCAGACAGAGTGGCAGGCAGAGGCAGAGGGAGAAGCAGGCTCCCTGCTGAGCAAGGAGCCCGATGTGGGACTCAATCCCAGGACGCTGGGATCATGACCTGAGCCGAAGGCAGCTGCTTAACCAACTGAGCCACCCAGGCGTCCCTCAAGTCACTTTTATACTATATCTAAGCTCTTGGCTAATTGGAAGGAGTATTTTTACAAGTCTCCTTCAAAGAACTAAAGCAACGTTAACGACAGTGCCTTAAAATTTAATCTCTGTCAATTTAAAAAAAACCAACCTGACAGCTCTAAATTTGAAGGTATAAGATTAGCACAGACTGATTACATTGTCTAGCTGATGGTCAAAATGGTCAAAATTGTTCTTCGTGGTAGGGAATATCAGAAATAGAAGGCAAATAAAAGAGAAGACGGTATCTGGACATAGTCATAAAAAAAGTTAAAGAGTTAGTTTTTTTGGTTTTTTAAAGATTTTATTTATTTATTTGACACAGAGAGAAATCACAAGTAGGTAGAGAGGCAGGCAGAGAGAGAAGGGGAAGCAGGCTCTCTGATGCGGGGCTCGATCCCAGGACCCTGAGATTGTGACCTGGGCGAAAGGCAGAGGCTTACCCCACTAAGCCACCCAGGTGCCCCAAGAGTTAGTTTTAAAGTAAAAAGCACTACATTTCCTCGTCATCCTTTTCCTCTACTGTTCCCCCCCAAACAAAAACAAGCAGCCATGAGTTTTTAATACTCAAATGACGTTGTTGTTAAAAAACAAACAAACAAACCCACAAAACCTAAGTAATCATGGCACTGAAATGGTTTTTCTTCTATTTTATCACTTATGTCCTATGTGACGTAACAAATTCGAATTAGCTGATTTCATATGTCTCTCAGAAAAGAATGCTTCTGAGAACCTCGTTATGTGAGATCTTTTCTACTTTAGTGTCTAACCTAAATGTCACACTTTGTGCTTCTTAATTAAGAGGATAAGCATAAAGAATTCTATTTATAGCAACTTTTCCTACCTTTTGAAGCCCACAGAATATTGAATCTTTACGAAGTCAATGTAGTCCCATTAGGAACTGATGCTGTTTCGCATTATTGAAACATTAGTCAACAAGAACAAAATGAATTTATAATGAGTCTTCTAAAGATTTTTAAAAATTAGCTCAGAGGGATACTGTATCTTACCTTGGCAAACATACTATTTGCCTTAAGTCCAGACTCTCAGTTAGTGAGCTCCCCTCCCTCAAAGTCCAATGATAAACAATGCCTAGTATCTCTCACCCCTATGCCTTCATAAGAGAAGATGGGAGTCTGCCTCTCACACAGTGATCTTCAAACTTCAGGTTATAAAAAAGTCATTACACATGATTTCTAATGAAAAATTTTACTTAAGAAAGAATAGTAAGAAAGGATTCTTGACAGCCCAGAAAATGTAGAAAATAAATCAAGACTCTCATGGCAATACGCAGTGGTTTTTCATGTATTTCATTTTATTTATTTTCTCTCCTTTCCTTCCTGTACTCTTTTAAAATTTTAATCTTTAATTTTTTTTTTAAAAGTAGGCTCCAATTCCAATGTGGGGCTTGAATTCATGACCCTGAGATCAAGTGTCATGTACTCTCTACCAACTCAGCCAGCCAGGCGGCCCCCACCTTTTTCCTTTTTTTTTTTTCTTTTCTCTTCAATCTAACTGTGGTATAGGACTTTGCTTAGGGAAGATGGCAGAGGAAAAGGACCCTAAACTCACCTCATCCCATGTATTTAACAAGATAACACTCACATCAGTATAACACTGTGGTATAGATTTTACAAGATCTTAGACTAAATATCTGATTCCTAACAATTAACTGGGTGACCTCGCACAAGCCCTTTAACTTCTCCTATCTTCTATTTCCTCATCTATAAATTAGGGACAATATCCTTATAGGCTTTGTGAAGATTAAATAAGACAATACACGTGAGAAGCTTAATATGGTGACTGGCACCCAACAGATGATTAACAAGTGTTAATTTATGTGGAATCCTTTATTTTAAAAATATGATGAACAGATAACACGTTTTTTCTTGGCTATTAGTTTCCCATGTCCATATCATGTTTTTAATTCCCCAACACCGAATATCCTTTCTGGCATCCAGCAATAGTAAAATAAATGTTTGGTGAGATTTACTGAATTCATGTAATGTTTGTACTACTGCAGTTTTCTTTAACTACACTTAAACCTTTAAGCATTTTAGGTATAAGGGCTAGTTTCCCTATGGCTACCACGCTCCATCATGTCACCAAGTTATAAATTTGGCTAAAACATGGCCCTTTCTAGGCATCTGCTTTTAAAATTCAAAAGCTCGGGGCACCTGGGTGGCTCAGTCGGTTAAGTATCATGGCTCCGGGCATGATCCCAGGGTCCTGGGATTGAGCCCCACGTTGGGTTCTCTTCTCAGCAAAGAGTCTGCTTCTCCCTCTGCCTCTGCCCCTCCTCTGCTTGCGCTTTCTCTCTTTCTCTCAAATAAACAAAGTCTTTTTAAAAAGTAAAATAAAATAAAATTCGAAAGCTCTTAGGAATAGTCCCCATTTGGCAATTATGTGGTATTAGTGTTTTACTGCAAATTAGTTTATAACTGCTTTTCTCTAAGAAACAGGCATTGCTTTCAATGGCAGAAGGTGCCCAGGCACCCAGGGAGGCTAGGGTGAAAGGGAAAGCTCTAGAGCCTAAGAGAAATATTACTCCCTAAGCCAGATGCCAAGCATAATAATGAATGCTTAAAGCATATGCTCTTATTTAATTCTGACAACAATTCCAAGACAGAGGTATTAATATTGCCGTTTTACATGGGAGGACACTTGGTTCACAGACAGGTGAAGAGACTTGCTCAAGCTGACAAAGAGAAGGTGGTGACACAGCATTCACCCCCAGGCCTAGCTGGACTCAAAGGGCAGCTCTTTCTGTCCCACTAGGGTGCTCCTAGGAGGAGAGCAAAAGAGATGTGAACGATGCTAAGTCCTTTGGCTGCATCATGCTTTGCCCACAGCCCGTCTTTTGGTGTATACAAAAAGTCACCAAAACCAGTAGTTTTTGTTTTCGTTTTTGTTTTTTTAAAGGACAGAGCTTCTTAAGGACAGAGACTGGATCTTACTCATCTTTGAAGATGTGGTCTCTAATGTGAGGTGGGAAATGTGGTATTGCCCCAAGTTTTTTTATTACAACCAATTCACTGTTTTCTGATCTTTGCACTTTGCTTGCCAAAGGCTAAATGATGCTGTTCACCAGGTCCTAATTTGATTTTCTTCTATCAACTGTTACTTCTTTGTTTACTTTCCAAGGCTGAGCTCAGATAAAAATGATAAGATCCTTAGACTGTGAGGTACTAAATTAAATAAAACCCGAGGATCTTTAAATAAAGTACAAACGGAGTTCACTGTCAGTTTTCAGATGGTTTCGGGCCATCACTGCAGCTTAGACTACTGAGACATCAGTGGACAATCTTGCTAGAAGCCAAGTCTGTCCACATTTAAAACACAAGCCCTTAATACTATGTCTTACCTTCTAGTGAATACCCCTCAGGACGCCGTATGTGAGATGTGTGAGCTCTGTATGGCCAAGAACGGAACATCTGAGATACCAGAAAGAGGCAGCCCTCAACATGGTGGGGTCAGAGGTGAAGGAGGATTTACCTGACCCCTGCCCGGTTATCCTTTTATATGTTTATATCTTAAAATATGACTCTATACTCATAGTAGGCATTTAAAACAGGCTGTTTTAAAGTTCGAGTAGATAAGAGGACAGAGCCTTTCTTGTCTTTACATTGATACATTTTCTCCAAGACTCTATTCAAAGGACCTCCTTTTCTTACTGTTACAGCTTCTCTAATGTTCTCAACGGTCACAAATGGGGTCTCTTTACCTATAGCTCGAAACCCATGATTTACAGATCCCACTTGTTAGTATCTTTTAAAATAATCCCTTTATTTTCATTTCTGTAGGTTTTACATTTTAACTCCAATAGCAAGTTGACAAGACTAAAAGAGCTGGACACCAATGAGACTGATAGATCCTCTGTCTACTTTTCAACAGAAATTTCCACATTTCATTCAAGTTAATAAAGCACAAGTTACACCCATTAGCAAGCCAAAGGAAAGCACACATAAGATCAGTCTCAACATTTTAATCAGTAGCTTGCTATAAGATACCAAGATATAATAAAAGTGGCTTCTTCAGTATTCCTGATGAAGTTGACTCATGTCATACCTGGTTGATATACACTTAAAGTTCTCAAGATGAGACATGCTTCTAAATGCTATTCACCTAATTCTAGGGACATATTCTACAATGCTTGCAAATTTATTTCCTCATTAAAAAAACCATTTATAATTTTAAAGTTGCTTCCCTTAAAACTACTGTGAGATCCCTGTAAAGATTATTTCCTGTCTCTTCTTTGTATCCATTATATGCAGTAGGTACTAAAATAATCAGTGTTTGTTGAGTTAGACCTTGGATAAGATAAGGCACACAGTATATTAATATAGAGAATGTACTAAAAGATGCAGCCTGAAATAAGGTATGGAGAATAATCACTGGCATATTTTTTAAATTTACAAAGTAAATTAAAAATAATCCCAGTATTACTAAGGTCAACTTCAAAGGATCTTTGGAGACTGCGAGACTTGGCTTCTAATTTTGCTATAGATTTTGCAATGACTCAGTAGTTGTATATTCTTAAAAATTATGGTATTAAAAAAAAAGTAAGCCTCCAAAAGAAATTAAAATCTGAGAATGAGAAAAAAGCTATTAGCCTGTGTGTGTGTGTGTGTGTGTGTGTGTTTTAAGATATGAAATACATGCTGTCATTTCTAGTATTACTTTCTAAATTTTGTGATAAAAGTATTGGTCCTGAGCAATAGGCATCATCAAGTGACTCTTTCCCCAGGATAATATATACAGTTTAAAATCTACCTACAAAAACAAAAGTCACAAGTTAACAAAATACAGTAAGATTTACCTCGCTGGAACTGGTAGTTTGGGGCATAGAACAGAAGCTTTTGAAGATGTAGTATATTCAGAAGGCTTTAGGTTGTAGCTACATAGTGCTGATCCTGTTGAAAGAAAAGCTGGATGTTAGCTAGCAGAACAGAGCCTCAAATTCTCTCACTGATTCACTGTATTCATTTTATATGTTAATATTAATTCAACATATTAATTCAAACACTATAGAATTAATAAGAATCTGATTTGGTCTTTAGTATCCGTCTTCAGTCATTTAAAACTGATTCCTCAGGGCGCCTGGGTGGTTAAGCATCTGCCTTAGGCTCCAGTCATGATCCCAGAGTCCTGGGATGAGCCCTGCATCGGGCTCCCTGCTTGGTGGGAAGCCTACTTCTCCCTCTCCCACTGCCCCCGCTTGGGTTTCCTTGTGCTGTCTCTCTCTCTTTGTCAAATAAATAAATAATATCTTAAAAAGACAAAAACCAAAAAACAAAAACTGATTCCTCTTGGATAATTTATGTACAAATTTTAATTAATGATATTAATGATAATAACAATAATAAGTACTAGAACTACCTTTACTGAGTGTCTGCCATATATTAGCTATTTTAAAATAAAATGTGAAGTGAAAACAGCAGGTTTTAACATTAAACTAATAATGTCATGTGAGGATGTAAGAAAGAATTTCAAGAGAATACAGAAAAAAGATTTGCTAGGACAACAAACAACCTTGAGAATGGTTTTATTTCATCTATATCTTGTCCTATCAGTCAAAAGAACTTTCAAAAAGTCACAAACCTGCATTTAACTCAGTAATACTACCCTCAAATCAGCAACCAACTTGCTAAGTATATAAATATTTGAGGTCAAGATATCATACTTAAAAAAAAAAACAAGTAGCATCTATTTTATATATTTTATATAAAGATAATTCAAGTAATTTGACAATGTAAGGTACTTTTTTATTTTTTAAGGATTTTATTTATTTATTTCATTGACACAGAGAGAGAGAGACACAGCAAGAGAGGGAACACAAACAGGGGGAGTGGGAGAGGGAGAAACAGGCTTCCAGTCCATCAGGAAGCCTGATGTGGGGCTCGATCCCAGGACACTGTATCAAGACCTAAGTCGAAGGAAGATGATTAACGACTGAGCTACCCAGGCATGCATTTAAGGTACTTTTAAAAAAATATGTATTTACTTATTTGAGAGAGAAAGAGAGAGTGTGCCAGGGGAGGGAGAGAGGAGGAAGGAGAAGTGACTCTCTGCTGAGCAGAAAGCCCAACTCAGGGCTGGATCCCAGGACCTTGAGATCATGACGAGCCAAAATCAAGAGTTGTATGCTTGACCGAATAAGCCACCCAGGCACCCCTTGACAACGTAAGGTATTTTACAAAAGATACTTGAACATGGCACTATTCATGTTTCCACCACTTCTTAAGATAGATTCAGTAGGAAACTTAAGTTTCTGAAACTGTTTCAGAACATCCTTTTCCATGTTAATGACTTATTTAAGTTAAGCATGAATATTAAATATCTACTTCTTCTAAAATTAGTCTTTTGTCTTTGAAGATAATGCCACCAGATTCTATTTACAGCAGTTTCGAAGAAACCATGACAGCAGTGGCAAGCAAACATTTTAGATTAATCCTGAAATATCTGGAGTCCGACTATAGAACAACTTAGGAAAAACACAGCAACCATGCCAGTCACTGCAGAGCACCAAGAGGATCATCAACTTCCCGATCTGAATTGTCAATTTCTTTCTTTCAGGGTCTAAGACGGAATCGATTTGCACAATATGAAAGGGCCTAACTAAGGCACTGTGCCAGCACCGTCAAACACACTGCTCCATCTGAATTCAGTGAACATAATCTCTGTCCCCACCCTTTCTTCATTTAAAAAAGGAGGTCAGCAGGTGCAACAGAGTTCAATTTTATAAATACTTTCCCAGGATAATGCTCAATGAAAGGATAATAGCCTTATCTCTGATGGTATTCTGGGACATAGGCCAGTACTAAGTAGATCCTGTACTAAATAGATTAAAGGAAAAAGATCTTTACAATGTAGTAACAATCAGAAGAAACCTTATAATGCTTCCTGCTCAAAGGGCTGATGGAGAGAGAAGCTTCAATGCAGAACATTAAAACAACCCAGTATTGGCAAGCATTTTGCAATTATTTCTCTTTTCATGTTGATTAGCTGATGCATTTTCAGTGAACACTTTTAAGGTGGTATCCATCTCTCTCTCTCTCTCTCTCTTTTTTTAATAGTGAGAGTATAAACAATACTTAGCACAAGAGGTTTGGTCATAAAGAGTAAGACAAAGTTTTTCTTCTAACACAAATGGCAGGGGAAACCATACTTGAGTAATGAAGTCTAAAACCAAAACCAAAAGCTTATCTAAACTACACCAGAGGCAATCCATGCAACTCAGCCAATGTTACTCAAAATGAGTGATCTTAGGAAGCCAACTTCCATATATAAACATTTATCTTGGTAAATAGTTGCTACAGTCCCCAGAATGTTTAACTACCATAATTTTTCAAATGCCTTCTAATATTCAATTATTTATCTTTTAGCTCAGTATCACTTAGTAAGAACTCCCCTAAGAGGTATGTTTCCATCACTAGACTCCAAACATTACAAATGAAAAAAATAAGTAATACTTCCAAGGCCTTTATAAGCAATCACTGACAAATTTAGGAATAACATCCTTTACTCCTAGGCCACAATGCTTCTTCTGTGCCATTTCTAAATATCATAATCAGACAAATATTCAATAAGCTCTGGGCAAAAAACATATATCCCACAGATATCTCAAAAACTCTTCTCTATATGCTGCACACAGCCTTGAAAATGGCCTTTGTAAAATGGTCCTTACTTGTAATACCCTCAGGATAATTTCCAAACTTCTTGGTTTCAAAGCTCTCCTAAATCAGGCCTCTACCTAAAACTTCCAGCCTTATCTTAACACAATAAGCTACTTACAATTTTGCTGTTTAAAAACTTCCAGGCATTTTTGTATGCTGTTCCCTCTGCTTGGACTGTCTATTCCTAATGACCATCTGAGTGAGTGTTCAAGTTTGAGAAGAATTTCTACAAACTACTCAAGCCTCACCTTCCTCATTAAGCTTTCCCTGATGCACCCAAAGCTATTTAGTCCTCAGTTCTACTATAACGCTTAGCATATTATTTTGTAATTTTTTTAGCTTACATATTATCTCTATTTTTAGAAATTGGGCTCTTTGAGAACTGGGTCCTTATGCCTTCAAAATATGTGCGACCCATCTCTCCTGGCACATAGACAGCACTCAAAAGCCATCTGTTGAAGACAACAGACATCATGACTAAAAAAAAAACAAAACTTATTTTTAATCTCTTATTTTGGTGTTACATGTTATATATAATGTTTATATGCTTTTCACCACTCACTACAAATTATACAAAGTATACAAATTATACTATGTAAAACAGATTTCTCGGCCTTGGTATTATGACACCTGGAGCTGGGCAATTCTTGGTTGTAGGGAGCTGTCCTGTGCATTGCAGGATGTTTAGCAGTATCCTTGGTTTCCAGCCACTAGATTCCAGAACCCTTCCCCTAGCCCTTCCCCCAGTTTTGACAACCAAAAATGTCTCTTCACACTGTTATGTGTGGTCGGGGTAAATGGGGGTGGGGGGCGCATGTGGTAGCAAAACCACCCTTGAGAACCACTGTTCTAAAATACCAAATTATTTGAAACAAAAATACAAAATGGGCTTGGTAAATTGGAGGCTAATTCTTCTGGCTTTAAAATTTTGCTTGATTCGCTATCACAATGATATTTGTAGGCTACACTAAATTAAGAGAAAAGATTCCTTATAAAACATACTTTAGAAAATTGTAGTTAATAAAAAAAGAAAATCTCCCAATGCAGAACAGTGTCCATTACAAAAAAATAAATTACACTGCTGTGTGGGGTCCAGTGAATTTAACCCCCTTCTCTCCAATGAGGAAAGCATATATATTTACACGCTGGAAGAATACAATTCCCATTTTCAATTTCCAGGAACCAACAAAAAGCAAGGACATATTTGCAGTTCCCAAGAAGCACCCATGAACTAGCTAGTGCTGTGACATTATCTGTCAACCACTATTAGCAGCACATACTCTGCACATAATAAATATTTGCTGAGTGAATTAATTTTGGACATCTATGTGCAAGACTTCTAGGTATTATGGACGACAATGAAAAGTTCGTCTTCTATCATGCAAGCTCCCTAAAGAGAACTGTACCTTTTCTTTGTTTCGCTGGCACACACTTCATGGGTGCTAATTAACTGTTGAATTAAGGGATTATTTAAAATCACATTATCAAATATAAGGATTCCCCCCCGCCCTTAACAATCAAGCTTCAAGGGAAGCTGATTTCTGCTGGTTTCTGACTTAGAGGCTATTAAAGCAGTTGTTAGGGTCGATCATTTCATTCATTTGTAAGTGATATCAAGTCCAATCTTTTGATTCACTGTGTCAAAAAGAATCCATAATAATCTGTGGTTTAAGTTATATTGTTACTGACTGGTAAGAAAGAAGGTAATACTGATCATTGACTGATACTAACTTTAAACCTAACACCTAGATAATGACAATCAAAGGCTTGTTTCTATTCATAAATTTTATCTGATGTGTCATATCATCTTTCAAGGTTTTCAAAGACAGAAAAATAATCACCGAGAAAGCACCCAGCTCTGTGGCCCTACTCAAAGTATGAACATGGTCTACATGGTAGTTCATAAAACTCTCTAACTTTTCACAAAATACAGTGCACTGCAGAAGCACTCCCAGATGGGAGTGATTTCTCCCATGCTATAAACAGGACACACACAAGAAAGAAAAGATTTCTGCCATTGTACTACTGTGTTAAGGAAAACAAATTAGATTTTATAAAAGTTTGGTAAGAGTAATGCAAAAAGTTAATAAGGTATTCCAGGTAACACATTAGCAAGGACTGAAAATATGCATGGGCCCCCAACTTTCAGGTCGTTCTTATTTCTAAACTGCTGTTTAGAATTTAGATTAGCAAGTGGAAAGAAATAAAATGACATGGAAAGGATCTGGCACTGTGCGTGGCACAAAGTAGGTACTAGTAAATGGTATGGTGAAACAAGGCAGGGCTTAAGTCTGACTTTATCCATTCAATAGACTCAGACGCCTGTGCAGAACAATGGCTGGACAAGAGTAAATCGAAGGATGAACTATGGGCCAGACTCAGAGCAGGAGAGAGCAAGCATTATGTCCTGGGTTGAGATGAAAATCTCATATAAAGTTGGTTAGTTTCGGAGGGAGGCCCATTCTCTTCCCCCCTACAATGGATATGTTATTTGAGTTTTCAAAAATAATGATAATAAAGTAAGAAGGAAACTGTTCACCAGAAACTGGAGGGAAGTAAAATTAGAATAAGATGGAATTCACGCTCTGCTGCAAATAAATCAGGGGAGGGCTCCCACCAGATGATTTCAGTTTTCTCTGTAGGGCAGAAGGTTAGGAAAGAGGAAAAACAAGAGGGCTGAGGGGAAAAAAAGGTTATGAATAGTCATGCGGATAGGATGGACAGGGGAGATAAATGAATGAGTAAGATGAATTACTGAGAGACGAGAAGGAAGATGACCAAAGATTAATATCAATTCTGCTTAGCATGAAGCTAATCATTTTACCAGCTGGTGGCAACTGACACAGATTCAGAACTGAGCAAAGGATAACGTGTGGTGAGAGAATGAGAAATTATTAAGTGCCAAGAAAGATGAAGAGGAAAGTCCAGGGGCACCTGGGTGGCTCAGGTCATGATCTCAGGGTCCTGGGATGGAGCCCTGAATTGGGCTCCCTGCTCAGCAGGGAGTCTGCTTCTCCTTCTCCCTCTGCCCTGCCTCATGCTCTCTCTCTCTCAAATAAACAAATGAAATATTTTTTTAAAAAGAGAAAGAGAAGTCCAATCCATTGTTCTTTCAAAACACATGAGTAGCCACTATGTGGGGTTCTGTACTGAGGCAAGGATATTCAGAAGTAAAGAGCATGATCTCGTCCCACAGGAAATTCATGCACTGCTGCAGGAAAATGATGAAGAACCAAAAAAGTTGAGTACTAAGTCCTTATGGTACTTAGCAATTTTAATTTTTAAAAGGCAATTTTTAATTTGTTCTCTAGCATATTTATATTTGGATCATATAAAAACAACAAACCATAGTAATAATAAGGTATATGTTTGTCTACCTCTCACCCAACTCCTGGACCAGAACTTAAAAGATGTTTATATTCATTTAAATTCTTCTGTTTGCCTTTTAAATTTATTTTTTTTAAGATTTTATTTATTTATTTGAGAGAGAAAAAGAGAAAGAGAGAAGAGAGAGAGACAGTGAGAGAGCAGGAGAGGGGAGGTCAGAGGGAGAAGCAGACTCCCCATGGAGCTGGGTGCCTGATGTGGAACTCGATCCCAGGACTCTGGGATCATGACCTGAGCTGAAGGCAGTCGCTTAACCAATCGAGCCACCCAGATGTCCTTCTTTTTGCCTTTTACAGCTCTTTATCATGGAAGCTTTTCATAACCATCACATGTTCAGCTGTTTCTTCTAAATTTTCCATTCTAGTCAGACATATTTAACAGAGGTGTTCTACCAGCTTTAATGTCCAAGAAAACTCCTCTTTCTTGTCTAAAAGAAAGAGTTGAGGAAATTTTTTGGGGGGGGCTATTAAATGCATTTCTTACAATGTTGTTATAGGAACCTAAAAGTTAGCTTTCCCTTACAAAGATTTTAAATAATTTGTGAAGGTAATAAAAATCCACACAAATGGATAGTTGTAAGTGCTAAAAAGCACTTTCAAATGTTGTCATGGAAACTTAAAACTCTTTGAAAATGATTTATAGTATCTTTTTAGTCTGGTAAGTAAAACATTCTTTTACCTTACATTTTAAAATAAGGTTTAAAATTATCATTTAAAAAGTTACTACTTGGGACGCCTGGGTGGCTCAGTTGGTTAAGCAGCTGCCTTCGGCTCAGGTCATGATCCCAGCATCCTGGGATCGAGTCCCACATGGGGCTCCTTGCTCGGCAGGGAGTCTGCTTCCCCCTCTGCCTCTGCCTGCCATTCTGTCTGCCTGTGTTCACGCTCTCTCTTTGACAAATAAATAAATAAATAAAAAGCCTTTTTTAAAAAATAAATAAATAAACAAATAAATAAATAAAAAGTTACTACCCAGATGAATCTTTTTCTCTTTCCTGATCTTCTTTAATTGTGGTAAGATACACCTAATAAAACATTCACCATTTTAACACCATTTAAATGCACAGTTCAGCAGCATTAGGTACATTCATGTTGTTGATCAAACATCACCACCATTTAACTCCAGAACTTTCCATCTTGCAAAATCCAAACTCTTTACTTCTAAAATGGTAACCCCATTCCTCTCCACCCTGCAGCCCCTGGCAATTTACCATTTTTTAAAAAGATTTTATTTATTTGATAGAGAGAGATACAGTGAGAGAGGAAACACAAGCAGGGGGAGTGGGAGAGGGAGAGGCAGGCTTTCCATCGAGCAGGGAGCTGGATGTGGGACTCAACCCCAGGACCGTGGGATCATGACCTGAGCTGAAGGCAGAAGCTTAACGACTGAGCCACCCTGGCACCCCGCAACTTACCATTCTATTCTGTCTCTATGAATCTGACTACCCTAAGTATCTCATATTGTATTTGTCCTTATGTGCCTGACTTATTTCACTTAACAATGTCTTCAAGATTCGTCTGTACTGTAGCATGTATCAGAATTTCCTTCCTTTTTTAAAAAAAAATTGTGGTGAAACCTGTAATACAACACTGATCATCTTAACCAGTTTCTCAGTGTACAGCAGTGTTAACTATACGAACACTGTTGTCCCAACAGATCTCTAGAATTTTTTTTCTTTTTTCTAAGATTTTATTATTTATCAGAGAGAGTGCACACATGCAAGCAGAGAGCAGGGCAAAGGCAGAGGGAGAAGCAGGCTCCCCACGGAGCAAGAAGCCCGATGTGGGATTCAATCCCAGGGCCTTGGGATCATGACCTGAGCCAAAAGCAGACGCTTAGCCGACTGAGCTGTCCAGGCATCCCTAGAAATTTTTCATCATGCAAAACTGAGATTCTATAGCCGGTGGAAACCATTGCCCCATCTTGCTATGACTGGCTTATTTCACCTAAAATAATGACTTCAGGTTCATCTGTATTGTAGCATATGACATAATTCCCTTGTTTTTCAAAGCTAATATTCCGTGGTGGGTATATACCATGTTCTCCTTATCCATTCATCCAACACTGGACGTTGAGGTTGCTCCCATCTCTTGGCTATTATGAATAACGCTATAATGAACATGAGTTTGCAAATATCTCTCTGAAATCCTGTCATCAATTCTTTTGGCTATATACATATACCCAAGGATTTCTGGGTCATACGGTAATCTACTTTCTAAAAGACGATTTTTTTAGAGCAGTCTTAAGGTTTGCCAACAAAATTGAGAGGAAGGTACAAAGGCTTCCCACATACCTCCTGACCCCCAAAGGCATAGACTCCTCCATTATAACACTCCCACCAGAGTGGTCCATTTTATACAACTGAAGAGCCTACAATGACACATCATAATCACCCAAAGTCCACAGTCCTATGGGCATGGACAAATGTAAAAATGACATGACTCCATCATTATAGTATCATACGAATTATTTTCACTGCCCTAAGAAATCCTCTGTGGTAATTCTATTTTTTAATTTTTTAAGGAAACTCCAAACTCTTTTCCATAGAGGACATACAATTCTGTTCCTGCCAATGATGCACAAAGATTCTCATATATTCATAGCCTCACCAACATTTGTTATTTTCTGTTTTGTGATGTTTTGTGTTTTCCTCTAAAGAAGCTGTCCTAATGGGTGTAAGGGGGTAGGTATCTCACTGGTTTTTGTGTGCATTTCCTGTATGACTAGTAGATTGAACATCTTTTCATGTCCTTATTACTGGACCATGATGTACCATCTTTGAAGAAATGTCTGTTCAAGTCCTTTGGCCATTTTTTAATTGGGTTGTTGTTGTCGAGTTGTAGGAATTCTTCATATAGTCTGGGCATTAACCCTTTATCAGATATAGGATTTGAATATCTTTTTTCTCCTATACCATGGGTTACCTTTTCATTCTGCTGTGTCCTTGGATGCAAAGAAGTTTTAAATTTTGATGCAGTCTAATTTATCTATTCTTTTTCTTTTGTTGACTGTGCTTTTGGTTCATATCCAAGAAATTATTGCCAATGTAATGTCATGAAGTTTTCCCCTATGTTTTCTTCTAAGAGCTTTATAATTTGCTCTTACATTCCACTCTGTCATGGATTTTGAACAATTCTCTCTTAGAGGTTTGGAAATTTCCCACATAAACTTAAAATCATCTACTCCTTCCAAATCTAATATGCATCTCAAATAAGGAAAGACAAAAGGGGAAGAAAGAACATAAAAAACAGACAAAGAATTCTCTCATTGGCAAAAATAATGTTGGAATTAAATCTTACCAGGTCCAGTATTAGGTCACCAATCCAAAGAACAATACAGATTTTTGTTGTTGTTGTTGAGAAATCCAGGATTTTCAACTTAGGGCTGCTATTAAAATAAAAGTATTTAGGTCCCTCCACCAAAGGCTCCCTTCTCTATTATAATTTCATAGTTTTTCTATTGCCTTTTAAAATATTTATCTTCTCTATCCTCCACGGCTGTGCTTCTTGATGCTGCCATTATTAATACTTTTTTTTATGCCTAACACGTTGACTTATTTTGCAAACAGCTGCCTCAAAAGCCTAAGGGTACCTGTGTAGTTGGGCATCAATTTAAGAAGTCTTTTTTCTGGAATAATATTTATTCATTAATATTCCTGAACACCTGCTTTGTGTAAGACACTGTGAAAAAAACCAAGCTGTAAAACTCAGCAAAAAGGTCTTATAAACTGGCCATGATAAGCCATACTCAGTATCATAATCACTTAGAAGGATAATGGCCTGGAAATAAACAAACCAGCAGGGCAGCATGGGGCATTTCTCCCCAGTGGGTCATCACAGCAGGCAATACAGTTGACAAGGAACTAACTCTCTTATGGCCCTCCAGCTGACATGTCAGGTTCAAGGGACCAAGACTCACACCCAGTGGGTTCAAGAAGACATGTTAGAAGATAGTTTGACACTAGATCTTAGCTTTGAATGCCAAGGAAAGGCATACAGTGTTTTATTTTATTTATTTTTTTTACCTCTGAGTAAGTATTATTTTACTTATTTCTGAGTAAGGGATTAATAGGATTGAAGCTCTAGCAACATTAATACAGCAGTATGTAAGGAGCTAGAAGTAGAGAGACTATAGGCAGGAAGACTATCACATTCCTTTGGGGGAACAACATTAATAGTAGTAATGTAACAGAAGTTTTATATAAATAAATATATATGTCTATATCTATATCTATATCTATATCTGTATCTATATATTTAGCAATTTACTAGTTGCCAGATACTCTTCTAAGCATTTTTCATGTATGAGGTCCTTGTAACAACCTATGAAATAGTTTTCACGCAAATATTATCTGCTTCTCAAATAGGGAAACTGAGGCATCTAGTGATCAAGTATCCTGCCAGGGTCTTGTGGCTACTAAGTGGTAGGACCAACATCTGAACCTCTCTGGTTCCAGAGACTATACTTTTTTTTTTTTTTAAAGATTTTATTTATTTATTTGACAGATAGAGATCACAAGTAGGCAGAGAGGCAGACAGAGAGAGAGGAGGAAGTAGACTCCCCAGCTGAGCAGAGAGCCCGATGTGGGGCTCAATCCCAGGACCCTGAGATCATGACCTGAGCCGAAGACAGAGGCTTAACCCTCTGAGCCACCCAGGCGCCCCCAGAGACTATACTCTTAACAATTCAACACCATCATCTTCCAGAGTGTACTGTGTATGCTCACACTGTCTCAGATTTTAGAAAAACCCAAAAGGGATAATTCATTTCTCCCTCAGAAACCTGATAATGACAGGGCTGACAGTTCTAGTATTAGACTTAGCAAATCAATACAGATAAGGATATCATGTGGGAATAAAAAATGAGATCTTGAAGGGTAGTTGGTACCTCTTTATTTAACGCCCACCAAGTGCCAAGGATTCATGCATCATCTTATTTAATCCTCACAACCATCTATGAAGGAGGCATTGTATTTAATTCATTTTTTTTTCAGATGAGGAAATCAAATTCAGAAAGGCTGTACCTTCAGTCCCTCATTACAGAGCCAGTTAGTGGGACAGCAGCAGAATTAGAATCCAGAGTCACATTAATCTCATGCTCTTCCCACTCCCTCACGCTGAGAGCATGAAATGACAGGACAAGAATATGGTCAGTCTGGAAGGATGCTGTCCTTCTGCCCTCAAAAGGCCAGCAACCCCTAGGGAAGACTCCAGATCCGTGCAGAGGTGTGTGTGCAGCTATGTTCCTAGGCTGTCTCTTTACCCAGCTAGAAATTATACCGATGGATGCATGAGTCAGCCCTTATTCTGAGGAACCAGAACTAGCCTGTAAATTCAGGCAGGGTTAAAAGTCAGCTCTGGGGATTCCAACACACAAAATGCAAACTTAAAGCCTCATGAAGTTCAAAAACACAGGCTAGAAGTTTGTGACCCTCCACGAAGACAGGTTAAAAATAAAATTATCTGAAGAGAACTGAAGATAGCACGTGAAAGTGAGTAACCCAAGGGAACGGAGTCAGGGCTAAGGAAACTATGTTTGTTTTCTCAGCTAATCCCTATATGTTTAATCTCAAAGTTTCTCAAAACCTTACCCTTAGAAAAATCCTTATGAGACAATATTAAATTTAAAAAAGCAAAACACACTAACACACTTGAAAGATGGTGGAATTTTGGGTTTTACTTCATTTTCCTTTTCCTGAATTTTTTAAATTTCGCATACTAGGCATGTATTACATTGTTCTTCCAGGGATAAAAATAAAGTATACTAATTGAAATACTTTTAAGCAATACTCAGGAAGAGAAAAAGAAAAAAACCCAATTTCACGAAGGGTAGTTTCGTAATTCCTAAATGTGCAAAGACACTCCATCAAAATCACCTGAGACATTTGTAAAAACAAAACAAAACAAAACAAAAGAAACCAAATTTCCAGAACCCAAAGACCTACTCAGTCAGAATTTCCCTGGGCTGAACCTAGGCATCTGGAGTTTTAACAAGCTCCCCAGGTGACTATCATCTTTTTCATCAAGGATGTCCAAAAGCAGTTTCAATTCTCTTTCTCTTTTTAAGGCTCTTTGATATTTCTTTAACACCAATTAGACTGGAAGGCAAACACAATATTTAACAGTGAGAGCAAGTGACCAGGGTGAGGACTTGGATGGCCTCATGTCTCACCATTCATCTCTGCAAACTTCTGAACATCACTTAGGGTTTTCAGTTCTTGTCTTGGACATGCTGTCACGCACAGTGCTATAGACTTGATCTTCCGGTTTATCAAGTCCAGATTGCATGGATCCAAAAAGAACACATACCTAAAGCATGGACAAAAATACCGAGATGTTATTTCACAAGAACACATTCTGGTTCGCTGCCTAATTTAACTACGCCTAAAAGCAAAGAACATCTGTGCTAGTCTATACTCCTTCACAAATTTTATCAAAGAGGAACAGATATTTCACAAATCTAATCACAGATTTTCTTTTTCGTCAATTGTTTGTAAATATACCATTAACAGTAGGGACCGGAGGAAATGTTTGTCATGATGTATTTTTCCAACATTTAAATTTTTGTAATGTATACTTTATCATTAGAAGTTATTTTTTAAAATAAGTAGTTTTATTTTTTGCCGAACTTGTGCCTTCAGAATCTCCCAAGACTGCTATATAACATAAATTGTAGTTTCTATATAAACTTATGTAATAAAAATAATTATATACAAAATATAAAATTATAAAAACAGATATATAAGCTTTTATTAATGAATATATAATTATAAAAATGAATTGTAAAATTATATAAAATTGAAATATAAAGTTGAATGGAGGCTTGAAGGAAATACACAAACAATTTAACTGCAGTCATCTCTGATGTTAAAATAAAATGATTTTAATCTTTCTTCCACTTTTCAGAAGTCTCATTTTCTAGAAAATGTAGATGACTTTTGAATTGAGATAACTACAGTTGATATTGTTTACTAGAAGGTCCATTACATTTCAACAAAGTAATGCCCAAAACTTAAATTATCCCTTCTGTATTCTATACATTTATATTTTCAAAAAGGAAAGATCCATCAGAAATTACACTGAAACATATATTTTTTTTAAATGTTAAAAAGTAGGGTGGTTCAGTCGGTTAAGCATCTGCCCTTGGCTCAGGTCATGATTCCTGGATCCTGAGATCAAGCCCCACATGGGGCTCCCTGCTCAGCGGGGAGCCTGCTTCTCTCCTGCCTGCCATTCCCCCTGCTGTGCGCGCGCTCTCTCTCTCTCTCTCTCTCTTTCTCTCTCTCTCTGTGTCAAATAAATAAATAAATAAATGTTCATATGTATGTATGTATGTTAAAAAAGCAAAAGAGATGACAGACTGTAGATGTTGTTATCATCTGCCCAAAAAGAAAGTAAGAGCCAAATACTCTTGAGAAAAGCAAAGTCTAATGTGGAGCAACGGAAGGGGTACAAATAGGAATGCCTTCATGTCAGGGAGGAGTTAAAGAGCCTCTAGCACTGGTTTCCATGCTACTGGGTCCAAGGAAGGTTTTATGAAATCATCTATTTCCCAACAGCTTTTCCCACATTGTTAAACGCTGTTTGCTTTGCTATATAAAATAGGATTCAAACCAGGGAGTAAAACCAAATAGAAGAACTAGGTGAGAAAACTGAAAAGCAAAAATATCGGGGGCCCTGGGTGGCTCAGCTGGTGGAGTGTCTGCCTTCCGCTCAGGTCATGATCCCAGGGTCCTGGGATCGAGCGCCATGTCGGGCTCCTTCCTCGGCGGGGAGCCTGCTTTTCCCTCTGCTCCTCTCCCCTGCTATGTGCTCTCTCTCTCACTCTCTCTCTGACTCCCTCTCAAATAAGAAAAATCTTAAAAAAAAAAAAAGAAAGAAAAATATCAAGTCAATACATACACTGGGACAGACAATATAAAAGGATACCAGAGGGGTGCCTGGGCCTGGGTGGCTCAGTGGGTTAAAGCCTCTGCCTTCAGCTTGGGTCATGATCCCAGGGTTGTGGGATCGAGCCCTGCATCAGAGTCTCTGCTCTGTGGGGAGCCTGCTTCCCCTCCTCTCTCTCTCTGCCTGCCTCTCTGCCTACTTGTGATCTCTGTCTGTCAAATAAATAAAAAAAAAAAAATTAAAAAAAAAAGGATACCAGAAAAAAACGAAATATTAAAAGAATAAAGTGTATATGTTGGGGGAGGGAGGTCTGAGTGGCCTTTGCATGTGAAGTAATATTGCACACAGCAGGGATTAGGGACCAGGAACCCATACAAAGGTCAAGGATCAGCTATAAACCACCAAACTAAAAAAAATAAAAAAGAATATTTTGTAACTGGGCTAGTGGCCCCAATATCATTTATGTTCTACATAGATAAAAGGAAAGAAAGAAGCCAAGCAGAAAGGTGTTATTTGGCAGTGGAAATCAGACTGCTCCTGTGCCTGATGGTTGGGAAGGAGCGCAAGGAGAAAACTTTCTGACCACCTTTGTATAGAAGCGAGTGCTCCCTTACTGATTCCCCCTCTATCTGTCCTGTGTCTGGGGGTGAGTATGTCCCGCCTGGGGCTCTGTGCAAGGAACAGCAGGAAACACACAAGTCCTTGAGGAAGGTGTCATAAAAACTTGGGAATCATTAACTACCACCACCATGGATACTGTCAGCAATACCCATAAAAATAATGGTAGTCAACATTTATAGAGTACTTACTACGTACGAGATGTCATATTCATAAACCTTTTACACACATCAACTCCCTTACCGCACAATCCTCACAACAATCCCGTCATCTGTTTTTGTTGGCGTCGGGGGGGTGTGGGCAGTGGAGTTGGGGTGGGGACAGGAGTTAAGTGCACAGTTCTAAGTGAAGAGCAAAGCCTGCAGAAATACCTGGAAAAATCACATGACAACAGAAAAAACGGGCTTGGGGAAAAGGAGAGACTGCCACAGGTTCCTAGGGCCTTGGATCAGTGACCCGGACTTTTATAGCCTGCTGAGAACAGATACTTTGGCTGATGGTCCTGCAGGATTCTGCCCCCTCCAAGACCAAAAGTGTCCTCACTATATTCCCAGCTTTCTCTGCATCTTAAAGCACACTCTTGATTTAGCCTAGTGACTGGGCAGCAGCCTTGTACCAAGCCTGGATCAGACCCATCTGAGCCTGCTTTCTGGTTCTCTTTCTTAATAGTTCTCTGACCTTGGGGAATATATTTATCCTTCTGAGCCTCAGTTTCCTTATCTATAAACTGCACATTCATGACTTTATTTGATTCGCACAACAACTTTATGAGCTAGAGGCCATTACCATTCTACAGAGGACAAAATTGAGGCCCCAAGGGACTAACTACATGGCCCAAGAGAGCTAGTAGATGCCAGAGCATGAATTCAAACCTAGTCCTTCTGATTTGGAGTTTCACCCTGTGTCCAACCTGCTCAAGCCCCAGAATATTTCCTATAAAATGATAAATCATTGTAACTGTTCTATATTAACTCTGAGTATTTCTTCCACCATTCTGAAGTTCGTTCAATCCATGGCAACGTGTTCATAAGTAATTAAATTTTAACTAAATGGCATTTAACTGAATATTTACAGAGTAGGAAAAGTGCATGTGTCAAACAGACAAATTTATGATTCATTAAAACTGCACTTTCTTGCCTTTTGATTTAAAAAATGCCCTTAGTCAGGTAAATAAATCCTTACATTAGTTTCAGTTTTCACTTCAAACAAAATGAACTATATTTGCCAATTTCATTTTTTTGAAATGAAACAAATACCCAGCTCTCAAATAAGCGTGACATTGGCAGACCAAATTATTTTAACTAACAAATTTACCAATGACTGGGTTTTTTTTTTTTTTTAAACCAAGAAAGCGAAAGACACCAGGTAAGAGGTTATAAAACACCCTAAAAAAGGTTTCTTGAAACAGCCTACCTTGACTCTGCCACTGGGTAAATGGCTGGGAAGGGGTTGGGGTACTTGGATTTGTGATTACATGCCCTCCTTTCAAGGTGGAGAACCACAGTCACAGATAAACAGTAAACTGGAGTGAAAAGCAAATTTTCATCTCTATCCTCAGTGAGTCTTCTACTAGACCTACTAACAACTTGAAAGCAGCTTTAAGTTTCACATCCTGTAGAGGAGTGGGTATGAATAAAATACCAAAAGTGGGAATGAAAGTAGGGAGAGACGCAACAAGAGAAAAACACTTTTCACCACTTGAACAGCCCAGACACCTGTGGGCACTGGCACATATGACAAGCATACAGCATCATCACACAGTATCAAGAACACATTTGCAAAGAGGACAGCACAATAACCCAGGCGAGCTTTGAACTTCAGAGTTCGAGGAATGGCAAAACACGTGGAAGGCTGAACTGTAAAGCAAACACTACAGAGGACAGCAGGTAAGGTGTGGAAGTATGTATTATAGTCGAGATGGTTCCTGGGAACTAAAGACGAGAAACAAATAAATTAGTTTTCGACCGCAATTCTTGAAATAACAGCTTATCCCCAAAAAGACAGCACAGGAGAGAGATCTAAAGAAAATGTCTATCTACACAGTAAACTTGTGGGCACAGATGCACCAAAGATGAATACAGGGCTGCAAGGCATGACAGCTCAGGAAAAGGGACAAGAGGTACAGAAAGAGGTGACTTTTGAAGCTGTGCTCAGGGCAGGGCAGTGAACACGGAGTGAGCCGATGCAGAGACAGAGCCATCCAGAGATGGCTCACACTGGTTTAAACTTCTCTTTTGCTTTTGCTTTCATGTTCTTCAAGGAAGATAGGGCAAGGTGGAGAATATAAGATATGCCAAGAATTTACTTTGGGCCACCAAGCATCTTTGGCATTGTCCTCACACATCCTAATTCAACAAGAGGGAACTGGGATTTACAGTTGGGCTAGCAACCAAAGGCTACACTGCCTTGAGCCCCAGGGGACGGACTCCGAGGGCTGCTCTTCCTGCCATTGGTCCTCCAAGTAAGAATAAAGGTAATGGCGAGTGAATTACAGAGCAATCACACAGTGATTGATCTCTACATGGTGAGTTACGCTCCCATGAGAAGAATTACATAGGATGGGGCCACCTGGGTGGCTCAGTTGGTGAAGCATCTGCCTTTGCTCAGGTCATGATCTCAGGGTTATGGGATGGAGCCCCACATTGGGCTCCCTGCTCAGTGGGGAGTCTGCTTCTCCCTTCTTCCCTCTGCTGCTCCCCCTGCTTATTATCTCTCTCTCTTTCTCTCAAATAAATAAATAAATATTTTTTAAAAAAAGAATTACACAGGATAACATGTAAACACTTCATTCAGCAAACACTACAGAGTGTTTATTACGTACCTACTCATGGGCTAGGCTTGGAGATACAAAATTCATTAAAAAAAAAAAAAAAGTTCTTAAATGCAACTAACTTAACAAGCTAGAGAGGAAGAAACAAAAATGCAGTCATTCCAAATCACGTGATGGGCGGCGAGGTTGAGATGGCAGAGGAAACCGTGTCATTCTGCACAGAGCATATGGGGTTAGAGGAAGCAATACGGAGCAAGAGGCAGTTTCTAAGCCGTATTTTGAAAATGAGCAGGAATTTTCCAGACAGATGGGGAAGGGAGCGTTCTGGGCAGAGGAAACTGCATGTATAAAAGGAGAGAAGCATGAAAGAGCATATTTAAGGAACTTGCAAGTAATTTGATAAGGTGGACTCCGGGACGGGACATCAAAGGGCTGCACCCAAGCAGAAGCGGGGGGGCTGGAGAGCGAGGCAGCCTTCGACTGCGCAGACCCAGACAGCCGCGGCACCCAGGGTGCGGCCCGCGGAACCCCCGGCGTCACCAGCCCCTCAGGGTGGAGGCCGCCGAGGGGAAGGCCGGGGCGCCCGTGGCGGGGCTCCAGAGCCGAGCCTCTGCCATTAAATTGCCTGCAGCTGCCATGGCAACTCCGCGGCAAGGCTTTTTGGAGCAAAAAGTGGCAAACAGATCCTGGTCGGCTGGCCACCTCCTGCCAAACTTGGCTCCTCTCCTCTCTCATCAGGACGGAGGCCCGGCAGCTGGAAAGCTGGCGGCAAAACCCCTCCGTCCCGCGCCTTCTGCGTTAGCGATTCTGGACACGCGTTTTTCCCCCAGAGGAGAATAAAAATGGAGTCTGATCATTTTTCCAATTATTACCTCGTATCAATTTACAATTTACAGCCCCTCTCCGCAGAGCATGCTGCCATTAGTGAATCACACCGACACGGAAAACACAGCCACCTCACAGAGGCTCAATAGGACTTGGGAGAGCCTGGTCTCCGCTCCACCCGCCGTGGAACCGTGCCCGGAGGAGACCTCTGACTTCCTGTGCGGGTGCCAGCAAGGCCAGCCCAGTCATCCCACCGGGGTGGGACCCAACTGCACCGGGAAGGGCTCTGTTACACAGGACAGAGCTATGAAACCTGCATACGCAAGTCCCTAAAAAACCCCAAACGACCCCAACACACACCAACCCAACAAACTGAGGCAACACACCATAAACTAAAACCCCGCTGGCCCTCCCCTTTCTGGAACAAAGCCAAGTGGAGAGAGAGAAATATGTTGACAGCAGTGATTTATCTTCAAAACTGTCACTCTACATAGGAGCTGAGAGAACAGCACAATGCTCACAACGCCCCCAAGACGGCAAGAAGACTAAGGAACAGAGAGAAAGGGCAGAGGTGAACTGTGGGCGACCTGACCCATGAGGGTGAGGACAGCAGCACCCCAGTCTCAATGAGGAAGAGGCAAAAACGTCCCCAGAGGAAGCACTTGATAAAGAAATGCCTCCCCAGCCCGGCAGCCTTCGATGCTAGCACGTCTGTGGCCCTTGATTCACAGGTAACTGCTAAGCAGGGAAACTCCCATAGTCATTTCTGGTAAATGCACAGCATCGAGAGCTGAAAACAACCTCCAGCTGTGGAGGGAGCCCAGGGATCAGAGGAAGACAGCGACACTTGGAGATGTTAACCCATCTGACCTCACCTCGCGCAGGTCTCCTTTCTGTCCCTCACTCTCTAGCTCACCCGCACCTAGAAGCCTTTGCACTTCTATCTGCCTGGAGCGTTCTTCCTCCAAAGAGCAGCACAGCCACTTATAGACCCCTCACTTGCTTCAAGTCCTCAAGCAAAAGTCACCCTCTTAATGACAGTGGGGCAGCCGCCCATCTGAAATGCTTCTCTCCACTCGGATGTGCGTCATCCATCTTTCCTGACTTCTGCTTCTCCTTAGCACCTACACTCACTAACACACTGTATATTTTACTTATTTATTGATTTATTATCTGTCTCCAGCCATAGAGTATCAGCTCCCACAGGGCAGAAATATTCTTCATCACTATATCCCTAGTGCCTAAAACAGTGCCTGGAATAAAGGAGTTCCTAACTTATTTGTTGAATTTATACATGGGTTAACTGTGTAAGATTTTGCCAAGTGGAGGAGCGGGTGGAGGGAAGGTAAGGAAGATGATATTTTAGGTAGAAGGAAATAGTCTCATTCACTCAACAGAAACTTATCAAACACCTCTGCCAGGTGCAGGGCTAAATACGGAGTCACGATGCCATGATAAGTGAGACCAACACAAACAAGTGTTTCCCTTCCCAGCACTGACAGTCCAGAGAGAGTAAGGAGGTAATTACAAAAGCATATAAATGCTATTGCAGAGAAAAGAGGATAAAAGAATGCCTCCAAAGGGCCCCATGAATGGACAGGTGTCCAGAAGGAGGGAAATCTAAAGCCAGGACCTAAAGAATGAGTAAGAGTTTGCAAGTATGGAGGAAAGGAGGCAAAAACAGGGAAAGAAGAGCACATGAAAAGACATAAAAGTGAGACACAGCACGGTGTAACTGAGAAAATGAAAACCATCATGATGGTTGAAATGGACTGGGATAAAGAACCAGATGGCCGGACAGGCAAGCTGGAGCTGGATCACAAAGGCCTCTCAGGTGGTATCAAAAAGGTCAGAAACCTGGGAGTTCATCCTAAAGACACTGGGGAGCCACTGAGGGTTCACCAGCTGTAATGTGGGGAATGAATTAAAGGCAAGCAAGAGAGAAAGTAAAGAGACTGAATCTCTACCAAGGGGATGGCTTCGACTAAGGTGGGAATGGGAACAAAAATGAGATTTTGGAAACACTGAGGCACAATTAAGAAAACCTGATGACTGATTATATGTGGAGGGAAAGAAAGAAATTAAGCATGATGCTTAATTACAGAAAAAAAATTAAGAAAGGAAGAAATTAAGAATGATCTGGTTTAGGGGCGCCTGGGTGGCTCAGTGGGGTGGGGCCTCTGCCTTCGGCTCAGGTCATGGTTCCAGGGTCCTGGGATAGAGCCCTGCATTAGACTCTCTGCTTGGCAGGGAGTCTGCTTCCTTTCTCTGCCTGCCTCTCTGCCTACTGGTGATCTCTGTCTGTCAAATAAATAAATTAAATCCTTTAAAAAAAAAAAAAAAAGAATGATCTGGTTTAGACTAGGGTAGCAAGGGCATTCTGGTTTGGACTCCTGTTCAGTAAGACATGCATCTCAGAAGGAGGAATAGAGTCTGGAGGGATAAGATCACGTTCTAACTGTAGATGGTGTGACACTGGAGTATCTATGGAGCATCCAAGTGGACCTAGACGTTGGCCAGAATGCTCTGGCAGAGAAATCTGGACAAGAGATAAAGACTGTGGAATTACCAGCATATAAATTATAACCTGGCCCAGGATACATGAGATCGTGAAAGGGAGTGTGCAGAGTTGAGATTCTGATCCTTCGCAAAATCTGTGACCCTCTTGAAATTGTAAACAAAATTTGGTGTACAAATTCACAGGCAGCTTCCTGAAGAGAGATTACTTACTTATAGTTTTGATCAGATTGCCAAAGCCCCCCCAAAGAGGTTAAAACTAAAGTCAAGTACGATGAGCAGAGAGCCAAAACAAAGGCAGGGAACTGAAAAGGCATGAGGATAAATGATTCTATCATCTAGCTAAGTGTCTGCCTACTCCTTATGCATATACTGCAAAGGGAGAAAGATCCCCAGCATGGTAACCAAGAGCTTGACAGCAAATAGTGTTCTTCATACTAAACTGAGATCAAGGAGCAAATTAAAACACCTTTCTTTCTTTCTTTTTTTTTTTGAAGATTTTATTTCTAAGCAATCTCTTTACCCAACATGGGACATGAACTCACAACCTGAGATCAAGAGTCACACACGCCACCGACTGAGCCAGCCCCGTGTCCTTAAAATACCTTTTAAAAGTCAGTCACAAGAACTTTAAGTTCTTGTTAAAGAAAAGTTCTCTATTTACTCTAGTCAACCGGAGTAACACCCCAACCCCAAGTTCACTGGCAATACTACACAGTCACGCGAACCATTCTCAGAATCAGCTTGTTCCAGCACTCAGGCTGAGAAGTAGTATGTGCTGATAGTCAATGACCAGAGATCTATTTTTCTCTTTAGTTTAATAGCTTTATTGAGCTATAATTTATGTGCCATAAAATTTACCTGTTAACTGTACAGTTCAAAGTTGTATACAATTCAGTTCAATTAAATATTTTTAAGTATATTTCACAGAGTTGTTTATCACCACAATCTAATTTTAGAACATTTCATTACCCCAAAAAGAAATCTCATATTCATTAACAGTTATTCCCCATTCCCTCACTTTCTAACCCCAAGCCCTAGGCGACCATGAACAAACTATCTCTATAGATTTGTCTCTTCTGGACAGCTCACATAAATGGTATCCTAGAATATATGGTCTTTTGTGACTGGCTGCTTCTACTTAGTATGATGTTTTCATGCTTTGTCTGTGTCATTCCTCTTTATGGTTGAATAATATTATGTTGTATGGCCAGAACACATTTTGTTTATCCATTCATCAGTTGGTGCACATTTCTGTTTTCCCTTTTTGGCTATTATGAATAATGCTGCTATGAACATTTGCATAGAAGCCTTTCTACGGGTGTATGTTTTTATGGATACATCTTTTTATTTCTCTTGGATAAATAATAAGGAGTAGAATTGCTGGGTCATATGGTAACTCTGTATTTAATATCTTGAGGACCTGCCAGACTTTTCCATAGCAGGTGCTCTATTTAATGTTCAGACCAGTAATGTACGAGGGATCGAATTTTTCCACATCTTTGCCAACACTTGCACCTATGTGTTTTTTACTACACCCATTCCAGTGAATGTGAAGTAATAACTCATTGTGGTCTTGATTTGCATTTCCTTCATGACTAATGATGTTGAACATCTTTTCATGAGCTTACTGGCCATTCACCTCTCTTCTTTGGAGAAATGTCCTTTCAAATCTTCTGCCCGTCATAGACTTTTCAGTCTTTCAGAAGGACAGAGTAAGACAGAGACAGGCACTTGATATTATCATAACAGTATGAAAAAATTGTAAGAGAAAATAAGAATGAAAGTAAAGGAAGAAAAGAAGTTAGGAGAGAAAGTACAGGAGTCAAAGAACTAATAAAGGTCAAAGAATGGCTCCAAAAGGCAAAGAACACACAAACCAGAAGGAGAAAAGGCTGTGGTCAGAGTGGGGAGTTCTTGAATTAGTTTGAATTGATTTTATAGGTGGAGCGATAAAGGGTGATGACCAGAAACCAAGCTGTGACTACAGAAGAGTGAATCCTGAAAGCCCCCCACCACAGAGGAAATTCAGAGTTCCCAGGGCTAGATTGAGAATGAGACAGAATATGTGAAAGTGCTTTGTAAACTCCACTAATGTAAATTGGGCTAAATGAGCAGTTTTCCCCATCTACGTTAAAAAGGGAAGAAGTTCTGATAAGTAACTTTGAAACTTGTTTTGGAAGATTATAATAATGAAAATGATTGTAAAAAATAACAGTTAACATCTATGGTTCCAGGCAATATGTCAAGAAGCATACATCATTTATCGTATTTATTCCTCCAAAATACCCTAGGAAGTAGGTACTACTATTATTTTTATTTTACAAATGAAGATCTTTAGGTCACACATATTAATGTAATTTTCTCCAGTGTCTGTCATCCATGGTGAAAATGTAAACCATCATTAATTATCTGTCTACTGAATCTAGCCTTATGGATATATCTCCAATTACATGAAAAATCTTACCCACCATAGAAAAACTATAAGTCCTCTTCTCAAGGTACTACTTTTATCTTTACATCAGAGAATCAAGTTTTTTGACAATCAAACATGCCCACCTTGGTACTACTTTACTCCTTTAATGCTTCAATATATAAATGGTTTCCTCTCCATAACAAAAGTATATTTGTTTTAAAGTATGGCTCAATCATTAAGCAGCTACCTTTGGCTCACATCATGATCCCAGGGTCTTGGGGTCAAGTCCCATGTCAGGCTCCCTCCCTGCTCAGCAGGGAGTCTGTTTCTCCCTCTGCCCCTTCCCCACCATGTGCACTCTCTCTTTCTCGAAAAATAAAATCTTTTTAAAAATAGCTTTAGATGGGGCACCTGGGTGGCTCAGTTGGTTAAAACCTCTGCCTTCGGCTCAGGTCATGATCCCGGGGTCCTGGGATCAAGTCCCGCATCTGGCTCTCTGCTCTGCAGGGAGCCTGCTTTCGCCTCTCTCTCTCTTTGCCTGCCTCTCTGCCTACTTGTGATCTCTGTCAAATTAAAAAAAAAAAAAAAAAAAAAAACCTCTAGATGTCGTTTCCTTCATATTATCATTCAACAATGTCTTTCGTTAAACAGTGATTGCTATTAGTTTTTATTTTACTTGATTTCTCCTATGCTACTATCAGTTCATTTCTTGTATTTCTATTTTGTTTCCGTCACTGTTATTAACCTGCATTTAGGCAGGCTCGTTAATATACTTGGGAGTAAGTGTTGGTTTTGAACGGCAAAATTTCTTTTTGTTCAACTCTAAGCTACACAGTCACTAATTAGACAATGAGTGATCCCCTGCCCATTACCTGTTTTGTTTGGACAATACACTAACTGCCCATATTTAAGAATCAGAAGATCAAGAGGTGCTATATGGCCAGAATGTTGTGCCCCCAAATTTCTTATGCTGAATCCTAACTTCCAAAGGTGGCTGTATTGGGAGTCTTTGAGAGGTGACTAGGTCATGAGGACGGAGCCCTCATGAGTGGGGCGAGTACCCTTATACAAGAGGGTCCAAAGACATCCCTATCTCTTCCTACCATGTGAGGACACAGGGAGAAAAGTATTAGCAATGAACCAGAAAGAAGGCCTTCATGAGAACGGGATCATTCCAGTATCTTGACCTTAGATTTCTAGTCTCCAGAACTAAGAGAATTTAATTTCTGTTGTTTTTAAGCTTCTCAGTCTGTGATATTTTGTTGAAACAGCCTAAACAGAGTAAGGCGAGAGGTCGTGTGTGCTCCCCTACTCTCCTTCCATCCATAGCTTACTGGCCTTTTTTTTTTTTTTTTAAGATTACTGGCTTTTTTTGAAAACGGAGCACCACTGGGCCATCCACCCACATGCCAAAAATCAGCTAAAACCAAATAGAAACTCTCCTTTCATTGGGCATACACATATCAAGTTCAGAGTGTCCAACATTCTCTATTATTTTATTCCCAGCCCACTTAAGTGATTTATAGTGACTGCCTACAGGCCTTTAAATATGCAAACTTTGGGGGCACCTGGGTGGCTCAGTTGGTTGAGTTTCTGCCTTCCGCTCAAGTCATGATCCCACAGTCCCTGGATCAAGCCCCCGTATCAGGCTTCCTGCTCAGTGAGGAGTCTGCTTCTCTCTCTGACCCTCCCCATCTCATATTCTCTCTCACTCTCTCCCTCCTTCAAATAAATAAATAAAATCTTTTAAAATAAATAAATAAGAATCCAAACTTTGCTGAAACCCACAAGTTCCCCTTTCTACCTTCAAAGCCAGAAAGTCCGTAGTTAATTTGGTGTATAGCTCTCTGCTCTTTTATCCCCATTTAACTGTCTTACAATATATGCTTCTGATTCTAATCCTCTCAAATTATTTTGAGAACAAGAATGATTTTTAAAATGTTCTCCCCTGAAGTTCTTTCCTGCTCCTTTATTCTGAGATTTATACTATCAATCAAGTCCAATTCACCATCCTATCAGGATATTAACTAGTATTGTATTAAATCTCTAAATTAGATTTGTTAGTACTGTCATTTTTATTATATTAAGACTACTCAGCCAGGAGTAGATTATATTCTCTTATTATTTGTTTTCTTTTCATTCTATTAAAGTATTATAATTCTGTTTTTGGCCCTGTATCTTGTTAGACTCTGTTTTCTCATAAAACAAATATTACGTTTTTCATTATATTTTGTCTAGTGATAAAAAACAATGACTGAATTGAGTTAGGTGTATGTTTTATAACCCATGATTTAAGCATCTCATTTCAAGATATGTTTTTGTCAAATCCCCTAAACATTCAAGTTATAGTCCCTTGTCGTTGGTTGATAGTATTATTTTTATCTCTACTGACCTACACACACTCCATTTATCTCTTTAATATAATTTGTTCCAACTAGTTATTTAAAACAGTATTATACAAGAGGTGATACCCTTCCTTTAATATTTTCCGTAATACTGGTATCTGCCACTACTGGAAACGGCATCAGCTTCCTTTCATGCCCTCAGATTTAAAAATCTTTTTTTTTTAAACAAAGGTACCAAGGTTATTCAACAGGGAAGGCAGTATTTTCAATAGATGAAGCTGGAATAACTGGATTTTTCTATGGAGGAAGAAGACGAACCTTGACCTCTTCACACCATATGCAAACATTAAATCAAAATGGATCATAGGCATAAACATAAGAGCTAAATACAAAACTTTTAGAGGAAAATGAAAGAGGATGTCAGCTACCTCCATTTTGACCTCAGTCTGTACTTTCTGATTAAGTTCTTCTTTCTAGCTTATCTCTTAACTCAGGCAAAAGACCCTGCAGGCAAAGCATCCCCTGATGGGAACCAAAACTACCCGCTTGAGCAGGAAGGACTACCCCGAGTCAGCAAGACCCCACGGGACTGACCCCAAGACAATGATGACCTGACCTTTACTGCCCACCAGCATGTACCCGCCCACCTTTGTCCCATATTCTCCTTATATAAACCTAGAAGTATTTTCAGCACTTTGAAGACAGTCTTTGAGACATTAGTCAGCTGCCTTCCCGGTGCTGGCCTCACCGAAATAAATTCCTTTCTTGTTTCCCCATCACGTGTCTCTCTGCTTTTGGATTTTGTCAGGGGCAAGGGGCTGAACCCGGTCTGTTTGGGACCCCTGGAGCCAGGGGCTCCTGCGCCCCTGTGCCCCTGCTACAAAAACACAGAAACAAATCTGTATGACTTGGGATTACACCAATGACTTCTCCGAATACAAAGAACATGAGCCATTAAAAAAATATACATCTTTGTGTGTGTGTGTGTATGTTTTAAATGTATCTAATGGATAAATTAGACTTCATCAAAATTAAAAACTTGCTTATCAAATGATAACCATTAAGAAAACAAAAAGGCAAACCACATATGAGAGAAATACTTGCAAAACGTATACCTGACAGAGGTCTTATAAACAGAATATATAAAGAACTCTTAAGACTTTTTAAAACAAATCAAGTTGTCAAAAAATGTGCAAAAGATCTGAACAAGTACTTTACAAAAGAAGATATATGGATGGTTAACCAACACTTTAAAAAGATGCTCACCATCACTGGCCACTAAAACATGTGAATTAGAACCACAAGGAAATACCATCACATGCACATGTGACCAGCCAAACCTGGTCTATTTGGAACCCTTGGAACCAAGTCCTCTTGTATCCCTACACACCAGCCACATGGGAAATGCAAAATGGTGCAACACCTCCAGAAAACAGTTCCGCAATTTCTCATAAAGTTAAACATAACCTCATCATGACTCAGCAATCCCAAACCTAGGTATCTATCCAAGAGTAATGAAATACATATCCATACAGCATCGCATGCATAGATTTCCAAAGCAGTGTTAGTTACAATAGAACAAAATTATTTTAAATAAATAACCCAAATATGCAAAAAGTAGTGAACAGACAAGCAAAATGTGGAATGGAATACCACTCAGTAATTAAAAATGAAGAAAATAGGGGTGTTTGGGTGGCTCAGTTGTTAAGCATCTGCCTTCCGTTCAGGTCATGATCCCAGAGTCCTGGGATTGAACCCCACATCGGGCTCCCTGCTCAGCGGGAAGCCTGCTTCTCCCTCTCCCACTCCCCCTGCTTGTGTTCCCTCTCTCGTTGCCTCTCTGCCAATTAATAAAAAAATAAAATCTTAAAAAAAAAAAAAAAAGAAAATAGGAACAAACTATTGTTTAACAACATGGATCAATCTCATTAACATTATAACGCCAAATTAAAGAGGCCAGACACAAAACACAATATACTGTATGATTTCTTGCATATGAAATTCTTTAAAGGCAAAACGATACTATCAAAATGCAGATCAGTGGTTGCTTGGGAACAAGGATGGGAGAAGAACTGGCTACAAAGGGATATGAGGCAATTTTCAGGGGGCAACAGACATGCGGATTGTGTCAGAGGGCGAGTGACTGTATACAGTTACCAGTTACAGTAAATTATACCTTAATAAAACAAAAAGAATATTTCAAATTTCATCTTGAAAAATGTACTTTACAAAATCCAACTTAAAGAGTCCCTAATTAAGTCCCACACACTCAAAGTATGCAGTAAAGAATTTAACCTACTCAGAGAAAGGTTTTGACTTTGCTCTGGGCAAAGGCGTGTCTTTATTTGCCAGGGGCTTTGGGTCATAGCAGATAGTCCAACCAGTGTGGTTTAGGGCGTGGGCAGGCCACACCAGATAGAATTTAGGGCAGCAGTTAACCACTTTTTTTCCTTTTCTTAAGATTTTAATTTTAAGTAATTGCTACACCCAACATGGAGCTCCAATTTACAACCCAAGATCAAGAGTTGCACGCTCCACGGACTGAGCCAGCCAGGTGCCCAAGGGGTTGACCACACTTAGACCAGCAATGTCATGCAGACTAGGAATTTGAGTGATCTTGTGTTTTCTGCTTGATAAGAGGGGTTAGAGATGGAATCAGCCTCCTGCACAGTGAACTATACCTGCATAATGAAGCCCAATAAAAATTCTGAATACTGAGACTTGGGTGAGCTTATCAGTTGGCAATGTGCCATGTGTGCTGTTACATATCAGTGCCAGCTAAGTAAATGTCCTGACTCCATAGGGAGAAAACAATGAACGCCCCACCTTGTGTACTTCTCTCATTGGCTGGTTTTAATCTGTAGTTCTTCCCTGTGAGTATAATAGATTTCAGTGAGTTCTGTGAGGCTTCCTAAGTATGGTCTTATGGCCCACTCAACTTGCAACTGGTCTCAGAAGTAAAGGTAGCCTTAGGGACCCAAATTTATAATTAGTGTCAGAGGTGAGGGTTGGTCATGTATGGACTGTGTACCCTCCCACTTCTCAGTTGCCTTCATAACCAGGTTCCGATAAATAAATAGATGGTAAACTAATGACTTTAAAATTCACAGCTGAAGTGGTTAATAATTATCTAAAATATATTACAAAGGTCATTATCTATGAGCTTACATACAATGACAAGAGCTTTTTAGAATCTTTACAGTTGCCTGCTTCACCTGGAACCAACCCAAGTAGTGAAAGTCTGGATTGAGCATGTATAATCAGCTGTTTAATGTAGCTAGGGGAGGATACACACTGAAGCAGGTAACACAGAGAAACCAATCACCCCATCCTTGCCTCCTGGCATGCATGCCATTTCAGAATTCTAAGTGGCTTTTTACTTCCCTATTCAGAATCTGCAAAACATTTCAGGTTTCAACTCCTGTATGTTCTAAGGTATGTAACTGAATCTCTTCTTTCAAATTGCTAGCAGTATTATCCATAGCAAGTATTATCCTAAAGTTAGATTTATACTAGTAACACAGATGTTACCTTTGTAAAAAGTTTGAAAATTCAAGCTAAAGAGTGGCGCGGGTCCCAAAATATGGCCAAAAAAAAAAAAAATTCCAAAGCTGCCTCCATAAATTTGCCTTCAGAAAATTTACCTATCATTTTTACACCTTCTAACATTTTTCCATGAGAGAAAAATAAAGTTTAGGGGAAAGGGCATAAATAACACTCTTAAGTTTCCATTTAGAACATCCGAGGTGTTACTGTTTTCAAATGCTTATCAGCTTGTGACAAAATGAGTTCACAAATGCAAGTTCACACGGAGTATCTACCTTGGCTTCTCTTCTTTGCATTGAGCCAAGTAGGAGAGGTGATATTAATGTTAGAATCAGAGACTATTTGACAGGACACAAAGAGGACAATGCTTTCCCCCAAAGCAAAACCAAACTCATCGAAGGCTTAAAATATCTCCATTTGTTCAAACCTATCTCTAGCTATAGGAATGAGCAGGTGATCTATTGAGCTGCTCTGAAGAATACCCTGAACACTGTAAAACCCAAGCATTAGCAGTGAATGAAAGGCACTGTCTCTCCTCTCTGAAGTCTCTGTAAGTCCATGAGATAAGAGTTAGGAGCTCTTCATCGTGGGTACCAGTTTTCAGACAGCTTTAGCATGTCCTACAGAACTCCAACCTGTACACAATGTTCTTAAGCCAATGAGAACAAAGCCTGGCCTCTAACTGGAATTCCATCCTCACAAGAGATGGGCTCTTGAGCTGCCACGTGGCCCAAGAACCCACATGACCATCCATTCACCAGTTTCCACCCCCATCACTGCTCCAGAAGCCTACTTTATTTGATTTCCCCTTTGCTAGAAGGCAAGTCCTGCTCAGATCCTCCAACCTAAGGCTCTAAAACCCTACTTCAAATGACTGTCCCTGAACCCCGAATCACTGGCTAAGAAATCCTTCCACCAACTGGATGATCTAGAACCAAGATGCTACCCTGAAGAAGTGGGGGGGGGGATCAGGGAGACTTAAGCATGAGAAGGATCTGGCTGACTGTTGCTAACTGAAATGGACCATGAAACCCAGAATATAGGCTATAGGATATACAGGCTGCCTCCAGAAACTCGGAACGACTCCTCGTTGACAACCAGCAAGGAAATGTGATCTCGGTCTGACAACCACATGGAACCGAATTCTGGCAACAGCATGAATGAGCTTGGAAAAAGATTCATCCCCCAGAGCCTCCAGAGAGGAACACAGCCCTGCCGATATTTTGTTTCAGCCTTGTGAAACCTGGAACACGGTATTAGTTGAGCCTTGCCACGCAGACCTCTGACTTAGAGAGAATGTTGTTGTTTCAAGTCACTTAGTTGGTGGCCATCTGTTAACAGCTGTAGTAGCACCTAATACAGCGGTGGTTCCAGGGCCACCACCAAATTGCCTTCAGATTGTTCGAAGCCTTCATAGATTGGGTAGGTTTCAAAGTTCCTTTAGTTGTAACTATTAATTTATATAACCCACCCTTTCTTCTCTAGTGTATTCTACTAAAACTTCTTCATCTGTAAATGTACAGAGGGGAATACCTGGGTGGCTCAGTCTTGGTTAAGGGTCTGCCTTTGGCTGGGGTCATGATCCCAGAGTCCTGGGATCAAGTCTCCCATTGGGCTCCTTGCTCAGTGGGGAGTCTGCTTCTCCCTCTGCATGCTGCTCCCCCTGCTTGTACGTGCATGCACACACACACACTCTCTCTCTCTGACAAATAAATCTTTAAAAAAATTTTTTTAATCTTAAAAAAATAAATCAGAGGTAGAGGCCCTAAAAGGTAAAAAAAAAAGGGGGGGGGGGGTAACTGGAATCATTGTGTAGCTCACCAGGAAATAATGCAAAGAGCACTAGACTGCGCATTCAAGAGTGGGTGCTAGTCCTGATACTATTGTTTCATCAAGCCGCTGATGTATCCTAAACCTCAGTCTCTGTGATCTCCAGAGCCCTTCCACCACATACATTCTATGCTGTGGATTTCTGGGGAATGAAACAGTTGAAAAAAAGAAGTAAAACTCGCATTAGATACCCTGCCACAGGTAAGGAAGGTAATTGAAAAAGGTCTCAACAAAATGCCCCCTAGAGATTTTACTTCCAAATGTATGCCATCAGCCGCCTCAGACCTCTATTTCCTGTACATCCTGTTAATACTGATTATCTGAAATCTGAGAGGCATTTTATGGTCAAAGAGCCTTTATCAGTGATTGGGGTTTTAAATGGCTTCCTTAGAGGAAAGATAAAAAGATAAAGAATAAAGTTAGATTTGTGCAAAAAATGTATCTTTGGAACCTCTAAGAAAAAATCAATACTGATATGTGAGACCTATCTCACGTACCTCCTTACGGAGAAAATTTCTTAAGAGTCACAAAGAAAGAGTCACTAAGCTCTGTGTTAGGATTATTTGCAGGATGGAGAAAACATTTCTAATAAGTGATATAATACCTACGTAAGAAGGATTGAAAGCAATTCTCTACTACCCACACCTGGCTTTCCAATAACCTATGCACCCTAAGAGTCACTGCCACCCTGCCATAGCCTCTCCCACCCCAAATACCCATGACAAAGGTGACATCCATAGTGGAAACACTTCTCCCCTCCTCCAATTATCTCCCCAGGGGCCAACAGAGCTAGATGCTTTGCTCTAGTACAGTCCCCATATCCACAGATCCAGGTATCTTAGAACTAGAAGCAGCCCTATTCTATCCAAATTGATATGGAGGACAAGGGGCTTCCCCTTTGGGAACAATTTCTATAATAATAATACTCTAAAAATTGACACATACACTGTAAAGCTAGCTTTATGGTTTTGAAAATGGTAGGCAATGTAGAACGTAGAAGAATGGTGGGTTTTGAAAACGGTAGGCGATGTAGAATTTTGGAATTGTCGATCAGAGTCCAAATATATTATTACTACCCCATCCCCCACAGCCCTCCCCAAAAGACTGTAAGGCTTACACTTGTTCTCTAGCATCTCTGCTACATAATAATAGCTCAACTACAAAACAAGTCATTTTCTTCTCTGAGCCTCAGCTGGCACTCAACCAGTATTTGATGGGGTGGTTTACGGAGGTTACACTCAAGGCTTACCAATATTTGACAGGATGTTTTAAGGTGGTTACACACTAGATAATCTTGAAGATCCCTTTCACCTCTGACAGTCTATGATTCTAAGATAAATGAGTTTTCTGAGTTAAGTGAGCCTCAGAATCTTATTTATAGCAGTTTCTATGCAGAAGGGTTGTATATATCTTAACCAACTTAAAAGTAAACTTCGGGAACATAATCCATTTGAAGTTGGGATCTCCCTGTAGCTCATAAAATCTTATCTGCCATTTTCCTTTACATCCTTCTTACTGCAGTAAATATATACTATCAGGTCAAAAGTATTACTTGAAGAAAAAGAACACATTACAATTAGAGTAAGACGGCAACAGGGGCGCCTGGGTGGCTCAGTCAGTTAAGCAGCCAGATCTTGATTTTGGCTCAGGTCATGACTTCAGGGTACTGAATCAAGCCCCACCTTGGGCTCTCTGCTGGTGGAACCTGCATAAGATGCCATCTCTTCCTCTCCATCTGCCCCTCCCCTTCTCTGTCAAATAAATAAACCTTAAAAAAAAAAGAATGATAAGGCAATAAAATATTGCCTTTTCTTTACCACTAATAGAATCCTATAGTCATTTTAGAATCTTAAACTTTTCTTTTAAAGATTTTATTTATTTGACAGAGAGAAGCAAGAGAGGAAACACAAGCAGGGGGAGTGGGAGCAGAAGA
This sequence comes from Mustela lutreola, assembly GCF_030435805.1. Classification (NCBI taxonomy): domain Eukaryota; kingdom Metazoa; phylum Chordata; class Mammalia; order Carnivora; family Mustelidae; genus Mustela; species Mustela lutreola. Next base: position 26,674,590 of record NC_081301.1, read on the forward strand.
AGCAGGCTTCCTGCTAAGCAGGGTGCCTGATGTGGGGCTTGATCCCAGGACTCTGGGATCAAGACCTAAGCCGAAGGCAGACACTTAACAACTGAGCCACCTGGGCGGGCACCCTGACGTCTTCAACATTTTTTGAAGATTTTATTTATTTATTTATTTGAGGGAGAGAGAGAGAGAGAGAGAGAGAGGAAACACATGAGCAGGGGGAGGGGCAGAGGGAGATGAAGAAGCAGGCTCCCTGCTAAGCAGGGAGCCCAAAGTGGGGCTTGATCCAAGGACCCCAGGATCATGACCTGACCCAAAGGCAGATGCTTAACTGACTGAGCCAACCAGGCGTCCCTGAAATTTTCTAATTAGAAGAGGACAAAGGAATTTCCCCTTGCTAGTCTTCTTCTAGCTTTGTTGCTTCCTCTATTACTGCAATTCAATAAGCCCCTATGAAATAACTCTCAGGTGTTCAAATCTGGGAGCTATATAAAACATGACACTCCAGCAAGACACAGTTGCGCAGGGTGGCAGAAGACTTTAAGATGCCCCAATTATTCCCACCTCTTGGAATTCACACATTGGTGTAATTCCCTCCCCTTGACTTTGGATGGAAGTTGTGACTTGCTTCTAACAAGTAGAATATGGCAAAGCTGACAGGACATCACTTCTATAATTATATTACAAAAAATTTAACTTCCATCTTGCTAGCAGACTCTACTAATACTATCCCGTGCTAGCTTTGAAGTAAACCACCATATGGAGTAGCCCACATAGCATGCACTGAGGTGGCCCCAGGCTTATGGCCACAAAGTACTAGGGATTTCTGTCCAACTATCTTGAAAGTGCTGCCAACTATATGAGTTTGGAAGGGGAACTCCCAGCAGAGCCCCAGCCCTGACCAACACATTGATGTCAATCTTGCAAGACTCTCTGAAGCAGGAGACCCAGTTAAGCTATACCCTATTCCTGACCCAAAGAAACTGTGTGAGATAGCAAATGTATCTTATCTTAAGCCACTAAGTTTATAGTAACATTGTTACCTAGCAAATGATAATTACTACAGGCAGAAGAAACACACGTTGTAATTGGAAAAGGACTTTGAGGCAACAGAAAAACAAATTTGAGATAGGAAAGTTTGGGTAATAAAAGATCACTAAGGGATAAAGTTTGTTTTGAAATATTTCATGAAGAGCTCAGGACACCTTAAGTCTTTCAAGAATTCAGATTGGCAGAGAAAGAGAAGTACAGTACACAGGAAGAATGAGTATCTTGAACACTACTATTACACTGAGAAACAGTGGGAAAGGACTGAAGAGATACAATGGGTCTAGATCACTGGAAGCCTGGAATGTTGAATAGGCTCACCTTTAATACTGTACGCATCAACAACACTAAAGTAAATGCTCTTGAGCAGGGAAATGAACATAAAAAGTGTTTGAAAGAACTTAATCCTATCACAGCATAAAGGATGGAGAAGATTAGAGATTAGAAGGCCAAGAATAGATATGCTAGCACAACAATTGTCCTGAGGTCAACAAACATGTGTGGTAAAGAGACTCACACTCCCAAATAACCAAAGATGAGCATATTAAAACTATGAAACGGCATTTCTTGGTTAACCAAATGAGTAAAAAAATAAAAACTAGTAATACTAGCAAAGATAAAGCAATCTCAGACATTGGCAGGAATGTAAATGGAACAGACTTTACGGAAAGCCATATTCATCAATAATTTTTATTAATAATCTTAAAATAATCTTAAAATATTTATTAGTAGTTTTAATCGTATCCTCAAACTTGGTAATTCACTTCCTAGAAAATATTTCAAGAAAATAAATTTTTTACCCATTCAACAAACATTTGAGTATCTACTACATTCCAGGTACTGAGGATACAGTACTGAAAACAGACCTCACCTCTGCTTTCACAGAACTTAGAAGACACATTTAATAAATAATCACAAAATATATATGTAATTACACATATTTTAGGACACAACGAGAATATTTTTATTTATATATATATTTATTTATTGAATAATTTCATTTATTTATTTATTTATTTAAGTGCATTCAACACCCAACATGGGGTTCGAACTCACAACGCCAAGATCAAGAGGCACATGCTCTACTGACTGAGCTAGCCAGGCACCCCGTGAGAAAGTATTTTTAAATACCTGATCTAAATCGTGAGATCAAAAAAGACCTTTCTAGGAAATAACATTATAGTGAGGACTAAAGGATGAGTAGAATTTAGCCACATGAAGAATGGGAGAAACGTTTCTTTCTGATGGAGAAAAACAGTACTCATTCAAGCAAGAAAGAGTTCGTTGTATTCAAGATTTTAGAGGATTTATTTATTAACTTATTCAACAAATATGTATGGAGGTAGGTCCTAGTAAGTACCAGGCACTGATACTTACTGAGGATAAGAAATGGGAGAAAATAGTGATCAAGATCAAGTTGATAAAACAGATATAAAAAAAATTCTACAGCCATGGTAGGGATGGTAGCTCTGGTAGTAATGAAGAAAGATGTATCAGGAAGTGAATGAAAAAGGAGGAAACAAATGCATTTGGCAGGTAAAAGTAACAAGCGCAAAGGCACTGTGCCTTCTTTAAGACCCAAACAGGATAGACTTACCTGAGAAAGGTATGTTCAAAACGAATGAATCCTTAAAAATATTTATCTTCCATTTATAGATAGACTACTTAGATGGGTCAGCCCTGAAATGTGTACATGCAGAGGAGAAGTAGAGATCAAAAATAAATAAACAGGGGGCCCTGGGTGGTACATTTGGTTGAGTGTCTGGATTTCGGCTCAGGTCATGATCTCAGGGTTGTGAGACTGAGCCCGGGTGAGAGTCTCTCTCACCTTCTCCCTCTCAATAAACAAACAAACATTTATACTTAAGGTATAGCTACACTTGGGAAACAATTTCTTCTACAGCAATCCATGAATGGCTCCCAACTATGCTTAAGCACTCAGGGAAAAGTAACCACTTTTTTTGGAATAATAAGCAGGCTCTCTTTGCAAAAGACCAATATACATAAATATATACAAGGTGTGTGTGTGTGTGTGTGTGTGTGTGTGTACACACACATATATATAGTGTATAGAACATATAGTACATAGAGAATATCTGTATCAGTATATAGAAAATACAAGGATTTGAAATTAAAAATTGATCAAATGAACTTCTATAAAGTTAAGTGTGAAGAGTGACATTTATACAAACCTTATGGTGACAATACGCTTGGAACCATCAGCAAGTTATAAAGGGAGCCATAAACATGAGTATGACCTCATGTGAGCAACAGATCTGAGGGAAGAGAGCTCTTTTCCTCCTGTTTCCACAATTACCTAATTGGTAATATTTCATGTTTGGTACATGTCACCAGCATTGAAGAGTCAAAATGTATTGGACAGCATAGACACTATCCACAACAACAACAAAAGATGTGGAATTCTGTACTATTTTGCAACTTCTAGGAATCTAAAATTATTTCCAAAGAAAAAGTTTAAAAATATATGAATGGGCTATCTTGTTATCAGAAATAACACAAGGCCTAAACATTGTGTTAATTCTATAAAGCAATAAAAAAAGCAATAAATGAAAATCCTCCAAATTACTCTCCGTGAGTCCAATTTTCACTTCTGTCAAGGGATGCGGGGCCTTATCCAGAATAAAGCTCATAGTCTGTGTTTGATATTCCACTGACCAACCAGACTTTTGAGAAAATCACTTCAATCTCTCTAAATCTCTGCTACACCTACCTCACAGCATGGTATCATATGCTTGCCAACTATGATATGCTACACAAATAGTCACTGTTATTATTTGAAATTTTATTTATTTTAAATGCATTAGTCCTTCTTTCAATGGGGGACTATCTCTGAGGTATGATTAACTATCTGGATTTCTTCAAGTTTGTGAAATTATCAAATTAATCTTAATACTTTTCAGGAAGGGCCCTGATTTAATAAACAGATTTATCTAATAATAAATATAGCTACTATGGGGTAGTTGGGTGGCTCAGGCATTAAGCGTCTGCCTTTCAGGTCATGATCCGAGGCTTCTGGGATGGAGCCCCACATTGGGCTCCCTGATGAAGAGGGAGGGAGTCTGCTTCTCCCTCTCCCTGATACTCCCCTACTTGTGCTCACTCTCCTGTCAAATAAGTAAATAAAATCATAAATAAATAAAGCAAGCTACATTATCCTGGAAAATGCTTCTTCCCTGTTATTAATTGAATTGAGTAACCCATTACTTTGGTTAATTCTGAAGACCTGTTTTCATTTATTATGCTTGTCTAATCAAGTGTGATGGGACATTAATATACAGTGTGGACAAATACATTGACATCATACCTAAGATATGTTTGATGACATTTTCCTCACAGACATTAAAAATGAAGTCATAGCTCTCATGAAGAAAAAAGACAATTAAGACAGGAATTTCATAAAATGCAAAAGATGAAGCTTGAGAACACAAAACAAATTTTAAAGTCTGACCAAGAAAATGTTATCTTTCATAAAATTGGAAATTGATGTGTACTGTACTTATAAATGATGCATCACAAAATGTTTCGTTATACCTTTAATGTTTCAAAAAACATTACCATCCCTCTGTCGCCCATCAAGTACAATCTTAGGAAGAAAAAAATAATTACGTTATTTCCTGAGTTAAAACTTCATGTACAATCTAAAGGCTAATGGGAAAAGAGAGTATAGGTAGAACCCTCTCAAATCAAGCCTTTACTCATTAAAACCTTAAGATAGTTAATTTTAACTTGGCAGCTAATTTTATTTCCTGGCAATGTACTTACAGACCAAAAACAGGACTAATTTGAGGAGGCAGTTAAAAAAATAAAAATAAAAACACCAACAGGAGACATATAAAGATAATATTCAGTAAGATATTATTTTTATAACAGTAAGAAAAGCAGGATTTTTTACCCCCCTTCATTCAGCCAACAGTCTACTCACTTCCGATGGGTGTGGTCCATGCCACTGTTTGGTATTGCTTCCAACTTTGCATTTTTCTGCCCACAGATATTTCCATAGCTGTCGTATCCTGACACTAGTCTCGCTGCTGCACCTGTTGCTATTGAAAAGCCACAAATAAATCCCTAGAAAAAAAAAACAGAAAAAACATACAAATAAACCAGTTCAATAACAACAGTCACTACTTGATACGATAATGAGCTTCTTTTGTCCGCTGAAGGGAACAAAGAGCTATCTCTCCTTATTGCAAACACTATTCTACTGTTTTCCTGGGATTTCACAGAAGCAGCACAGAGAAGTCCACAGGGAAACACTATTTACTACCATAACAAAACAAATCTTAAGCTCTGACATCATAAGATCGTCTATGCATTTTATAATAGAAACAGCGGCTTCTCTGTATGGAACATCTGTGCTGTGCCAGGCTCCTACTAAGTGCTTACCAGACATTATCGCTAATCCTCAGGATGGGGAAACTGAGACCCAGAGAGGTTCAATAAGTTGCCCAACGCCAAAGAAGCTAGTAAAGATCAGAACATTAAATCAAACCCTGCTTGTTTCATTCTTTACTTTTATTTGGTTGTAAAGGAGCTCTGTTAAATGGACAACAGCAACAGATGAAAGAAAAAAAATTCAAAGAAGAATAGGTGTGTGGGTTTTAAATTATTATCACTCCGGTGCACGCAACACTCCTGTTTCCTTCCTGCAGTAAAGCTGTATACAAGCCAAAGAATTATGCCATGAAACACCACCATGCTTTTAAAACTGCAGACGCAAGGAGAGGGAGGCACTGGGTCTGTGTGCCACAAAGGTCACTCTGTTTCCTGGGAATAGGCTTCATCACAGTGCCAAAGGCAAATAAATGGTAGATGCTTCGGGAATGTATCATACCTGCTGAGTCAAGTACGCACTGACCAAGACAGAGCAATCTAGCCTACATTCACTGCAGGGAGCAGGCGTAACGATAGGAAATACGGTGAATCACTACAGATAAACTGAACTGGGCGAAAAGACTGGGGTTAGAAAAATCTTGCAACGTGGTCATTAAAAGGGTGTGTTTTTATTATCCTTCATGAAGTGGCCAATGAAGGCAGGGATTATCACCGTTTAATGTATTCTAGCCACGTCTCAGGAGTAGGACACATGTAAGCAGCTCAGCTAGATCTCGGGCCCACGGTGCTCAGATCAGTACCCACATGCACCTCCTCCAAGAAGAGTGTTTCCCTCTTAAACATACTTTCCTAAAAAGGCAAACAAACTCTTTTTTTCTAAATAAACCCTCTGGTTTTATCTTGCGGGTAAGGAAAGGGAAAGGAGGGAGAATGTGGCTCTAACTAATAGAAACTTCTTGAAACTGTGGCTTATAAAAAAGTCCACTCCAGGGCGCCTGGGTGGCTCAGTGGGTTAAGCCGCTGCCTTCGGCTCGGGTCATGATCTCAGGATCCTGGGATTGAGTCCCGCATCGGGATCTCTGCTCAGCAGGGAGCCTGCTTCCCCTCTCCCTCTCTCTCTCTCTCTCTGCCTGCCTATCTGTCTACTGTGAACTCTCTCTGTCAAATAAATAAATAAAACTTAAAAAAAAAAAAAAATTCCACTCCAGAGAGGACCGAATTGTTGCTCTCATGCCTTCTGATCCCTGCCAAGTTATGTTAAGTCTCCGTCCCTTAATTTACTCACCTGTAAAATGGGATAGTGAGTGTATAGCTCGTAAGAGCGCTGTATGGATGAAATAAAATAATCCTGTAAAGTGGTAAGAATCCTGTTCAGCACACAGTTAGAGCTCAATACATATTAGCTATTATTGTTGTTAGAAATGAGAATGTGTAAAGGAAACGATCACGGGTTCGGGGTCAGATAAAGCTTCGCTGATCAATGGAATACTGATGACTCTATATTCTACCTGTGTGACATTGGCCAAACCTGCTTAATGCTCTGTGCTTCAGTATTCCCGTCTATAAGTTGAGGATAAAACCACTTACCACAAAGGCTGCTATGAGAATCGCATGAAATAATGCATGTAAGTGTCTGTTTCAATAAAAATGTTAGTACCCTTCTGCCTCCAAGGAGCAGCTAACTGCTTGCACTAGGGTTAGGCAGAGGCTGGTCGGGCCCACTCATTCACCCGCGCCTTTTGCCCTCTCCCTCCCTCTCTCTGGATTCCTCCATGGAAAATGCAAGAGAGTTCCATGTCAGGACCTCAAGCCAACAGTAAAACATGAGATAAAAACCATTTAAGCCCCTGCACACATACACATGTGCAAACCAGCATGCCATTTTAAACGTATCGATGAACTTCCAATTAGGAAATCCCACACCGAGCAAAACCCGGAAGTGGAGGTAAACATTAGGAGGTTTAATAGCTAACCTTTCCAACACAGTTCTTTGACAAGAAGAATCAGAGAATAACAGAAAGGGCACCCACTGGCTCTACCACTTACTACCTACGTGACTTTGATCCAATTACATACTTGGAGTGTTTCTTCCTCATCCCTCACAAAGCACTATCATCTATTTCATAGAAGATATGAATGTCATGATGAAGACTAAAGGAGAGAGATAATGCATCTCTAAGCCCTAGCTGGTCTGGTACATGGCTGGTCATAAGACATGGTAGCTGTTAGTGGGAAATTTGAAGGATAAAGCCAGACTACAAGAAGTTGACACCAATAATTGGGGACTAACCAAAAACTCCTTCAGTTCTCTCCTTTAGCACAAAAATTTCTAGGGGGAAAATGAGCGATACTGTCAGTAATTGTGTCACCACACAGAAACATTCAGACCACAATTACAATCTTCTTTCACTAGCCTGAAATAGCAAAGCCCTTGCATAATTAAAAGGTTATGTTCTTCTTTCACTTTTTATAGAAATTTTCTTATGTTTGATAAGTACTTTGTGTTACAGATTCCTTTAAATGGTTTCTGATTTCCCTTTCTGACTATTTTTAACAGTACTGTTGGACATGTGAGTTTTCTTCTTCTTCTTCTTCTTTTTAATCATAAGCCACCTCACATCCCTCTGGGATGTAGACAGAGGATAAATTATAAACGTTACATATATATGGTAAAATGGGACACCGATGTATTTTCACCCAGGCCACTTAAATTTCTTAGTTGCTTAGTAGCTTCCAAAGCCATTAGAGAAGAGAGGTTGAGAAGCTGCAGGGGAGAAAGCAAGGAGAAAAAAGTAAGCTAATAAGATAGGAAGAAACCATGACTATTATCCCAGGGACTTCCCATATGGTAGAAGTACTGACAATGGGGAACTAGGCCAAAAATAATTAAAAATACAATCGCCTTAAAAAAAAAAAAAATTCTGAAGTCCAAATGCAGGAAGCCATATAGTTTCATATGAGAAAAAAAATATGGTACATGAAATTAAAATAGGATGAGAGAAACTTTACAGAATGCACTCAATAATTTAATGGCTCTAAGCAGGGAGAGGAAGAGGCATTCAAGAGAAGGAAATCATATTAATGAAGCAAATGATAAGGGGGATGAGGAAAGCTTTTATACGCCTATAGCAGAGAGCGATCACGGCAGAGAAAGTAAGCCTATTAGTAAGGAAGAGAACCGTGGCTAAAAATCTTAAAAGGACTGAGTTTCTGAAGTGCTTGCAGAACTGCTCTTTCGAGAGAGAGGAGGAGCAGACAAATGGAATCACAAACAGGAGGTGACTCAAGTCAGATCAGGGCATCTGGTGGTATGGATCCCAAGCCAGATCTTGCGAACTCGTTAAGTTCCCTATTGCCTGAGCGGGAGAAAGACAGTTTGCTAATTAATGAACTGGGCTCATTATTTCAATGTAAGAAGGAGGATTTGCTTAGATTCATTCACTATTAGTCAAAAGGAGGGACATACTTTATTTCACAAGCATGTTTGAATTTCAAACCTGGAGGCTTAACATGCAACTGAGCAAGGCAGATGGCCTTAGTTTCGGTTTTGGGGGGCAGAAAAAAAAATGGGTCAGCCAAAACCTATGTGGCAGGTGGGGATGAAATATGAATATGGGAAAATGTTTCAAAATAAAAACACGGCAAAAAAGATCTTACTCCTACAGCTCTCTCCCAGGGATTCAAGAAAATATGCCCAGACCCTTTTTCCTCAAATACTACCTCCTTAGCTCTATCCCTAATCCTCTACCTCTATCCCTAAACTCAACCAAAGCTTGGCAGTCAATCTCCTAGTAACTAATTTGTCAAACCTCAAAGTAACATTTGGCTTCTGTTTCTCCTCTTTGTAGAACCCTGAGACCTGAAAGGCTATTAGGACTCAGCAGACAGGGTAAGAATGTCTGATGCACAGCTAATATTTATACAAACAAACAAAAAATTTAAACATTCTCACAATCTTCCAGATCTCTCTAAAGTTTAATAGGATGCATTACTCTAAGAAAGAAGAAAGAAGCAATAAGCAAATATGACTGGAAGCCTAGAAAGGCCTGTCAATAAGCAAATAAGCATTTATCGAGCACAATCAAACAGATGTCATGCAGGGGACGAAAAAATTATAAGACATCAAGTTTACCCTGAAAGACCTGACATGTTCTCAAAAGATCAGAAAATAATGAGGTGTGAGGAAGCAAGATCAGAGAGGCTCAGTTTCACGGGCAGCCGGAGCAATGAATAAAAGAAATAAAACACATGGGCAAGGAATGCTAGACACCAAAGCCAGCATGGCCTCAAACGATCCTTATGATTGTGGGGAAGTCACTTTAAATACTGAGACTCGGTTTCCCTACCTGTCACGAGGCTTGAACTAGGTTAATCTATAAAGCCCTCTCCTCGTCCCAAATTTTATGACCTTAAGGAAAAGTAGGTAGAGAGTAAAATGTTTCAGACTATACTTGCAGGAAGTAGGATAAACACATTGGGTCCAGCACAGTGACAGAGGATACAAAAAAAAAAAAGAGTGGACTAAAAGCAAATCGATTCAAACCTTAACAACAGTTTAAATAGCAAATTTTACATTATGTGTATTTTACAATAATTCAAAAAAAAAAAAAAAAGGAACGAAACAAAGTTTTAACAGAAAGGAGGCAGGTATTTGGATCAGGTAACCTCAGGATAATTTTGGGCGTGCTATTCCTACTCTCTGATCCTACCATAGCTCAGACCATCACACAGATGACTAAACACTGCAGTCAGTCTTTGAGTCTTTCACTTTGTGCTGCATGCTCAACAATAGTTAATGAGGTAGAAACACTAGGCGCTGGGAAATAGACTAGTGCTATAAAATAAAAAAGGTCCTTGAAAGTGGTCTGAAGGGACAACACATGCAATGTCGTCTCCTACTCCCAGCTCTAGTCCAGAGCCTTCTCCAAAACTCCCAACTCTGCCTTTCCCACTGCTTATCTTTACCCACACCCTACCTCCCCTGAACTCATCTTCTCATTCCACATTTCCCCAGGCCACTTTTCCTTTCCTCCATCTACCCTGTCTGCCTTTGTAGTATCATCTCTTACCAGACCACACCTGTAAGGGTATGAGTAGAGCGGACTCCTTGGTCTCCCTTCTCCATGCCTCTGGCCATTACTCTCGCCTCCTAACTGCACCAGAGGAAGTAAGAATGCTAAACTGTTTGCTTAGAATCTGAAATCCTGACGAGACCACTTTCTCCTGGCAGGTGAGGTTACTGTGTCCATGTTCCAAACAACAACTTTTCTATTGTTCCAATTCCAGGCAACAAAGGAAGGACGATTCTCGAGGCCTCGCCTTCTAGAGCTCTTCTCTTCCAGGTCCAATCCTGCCACTGTGTAACCTAGACAAGTTACTTAACATAGCCCTGTGCCTCTGTCTTCTTATCTGTAAAATGAGAATGATGTTAACAACAGCAGTGACTTCATTGTATAGCTGTGAAATGTAAATGTTTCTGTGTCACATGCAGAATAGTCCCAAGTCCGCCATAAGCAGCGACCGGTATCAGGAGTACGTGGTAGGGCGTCACCACTGTCCATGGTGAGCACTCCTATTAGGGCCAAGGAGCCCCCTCTTTCCTGCCTCATCTGGGCAGAGAGGGTCCAGATGGATCGATCTCTTCTCTCTTCTCACTCATACCTCTTTCCCGCGAAACAGAATGCAGTCACACTGTCCTACATGGGAAGGATCTTCGGGCCACGCAGCCCACGCTTCATTCTACAAGTTGTTTTTATGAAGGAGCTCTTCACTGAGTATAATCAGGTGACTTTCTGGCTCCTAACACAGTGCTTTGTTTATCCATCTCATTCTTGTTCCTTCACGTACACAGAAACTGTGGTTTGGAACTTACAAGCTGCAGTCAGATTTGATCTGAAAAACCCTACTCTGAACCCTCATACAAGAACCTCTTAGTCATCCTTACTCTGCTTCCCCCTTGTCTGCAACATCGATGACACTCTCTCTTCTCCTTTATCACGACGCTATTTCAGGTTTCCCACATGTTCCCTGGACTATTCCATCAGCCTCCAAAGCAGGCCCTCTTTATAATGTGTTATAAACCATCTACAACATCGGTTACCAGAGCCATCCTTCTAAACCCGGTCACATCATTTCTTGCTCACAACCCTTCAGTGAATGGGGGACCTGGGTGGCCAAGTCAGTTAAGCGCCCGACTCTGATCTCCACTCAGGTCATGATCTCAGGGTTGTGAGACTGAGCCCTGTGTCAGGCTCCATGCTGAGTATGGAGGCTGCTTTAATTTCTCTCTCCCTCTCCATCTACCCCTCCCCTGTTCACCCTCTTCTAAAAAAAGAAGGAAAGAAAGAATGAAAGAAGAAGAGAAAACTCTTCAGTGGTTTATTGGCACCTAAAACAGGAATCCCAACCCTGGCTGAACACCACAAACACAGAGATAAAGTAGAATCAGAGGAGGAATTCAGGAAAGAGTATTCTAAATTCTAGCTGCTTCTGATAATCAACTTGTCCAAAATGAGAACCACTTGACTGCTACTTACTGGAAAACAGAAATCTAGAAGTACAATGTTACATGCAACTTTTTTTTAGAACAGAGTAAATGTATGTCCAGTGATTTCAAAATATTGATAATAGTTCAAATGTCGAAGGCGAGCATGGAAGGCGGGCCTGGAAAAACCCTGGACGTAAGCGAGGAAATAAAGGTACAAATATTTATGAAGAGGTGAATGCGTGTAAGTAAAAAGATTAATGGTGAAGATGAATGAAATGAGACAAGGTCTTAAAATATTTCAAAGCATTACATAAATAAATATTTCAAAGGATAGGTATCAAGGAATTAGCAAAGAACTGCAAGTAAGGACGATGAATAAAGATTTGGCTTGAATATTCGGCCCCGAGATGACAGAAGAAGCAGACACCATGAGGTTAAAAGAGTATTCTAGTTCTAGTACTAGAACTAGTATTCTAGTTCCTATTCTACCTTTGCCCCACAATACCAATATTCTATTCTTGGACAAGCTAATTTTTAACCTTGTTACACCTTGCTTGTAAGCTGGGGAGAAAACCTATTTCATAAGGTAAATGGGAGAATTTAATGAGATGAATCATACAAAAGCATCAAGCATAGGATAACCTCAACAAACATTTGATGAATGTTTCTCAAAAAGAACGAAATCCTAAAGAAAAAAAAAAAAACTTCTAAAAAATCATACAAAACAAATGCACAGAAGACAAAAAACTTTGTTCTACTGCTGTGTCCGCATGGCAACAGAACTTGGAAATTTCTCCAGTTCCCACATGGCAAAATGTGAGGTAAGCTCAACTGCATGAGACTAATCCATTAAAAAAAAATCATTCCAAAACAAGTAACACTATGCCTGCAATTAAAAGTACACATAGTGGGTCTTAATAGCCATGGCACTGAAATCAAGGTTCTATTAATTACCATTGCATTAAAATGTGTCAGTGAACAGATAGCTCCCTACTCTAAGTCACTCCCAAATCAACCTATCAACATTAATTGACTGCACTTTCCTGAGCTCTTTTAGCATAGAAAATCAAAAGTACATGGAGTGGCAGGTACATGTTTTTATAAACATAATTTTGAAAGGTCAGCTGCCATCCATCTTGGGAATAATTCAGGGCGTAGGGAGAGGCTGTGCTAATTCTGTAAGCAAAAAAAAAAAATCTTTCCCACACTCGGCACGCACACTGCATTTCAGGAACTACTCCACTAAACTAAGCAGACTCCTAAAAAACATCTTCCAAGTCCTAAGTGAGGAAATGGGTATTCTGATGTCTTCTAAATATCTTAGGTTTCATGAAACTGAGCCGTCTATTTAAAACGAACTTTCCTCATTTTACCTGCTTTATTATATCTCTTTAAAGTCGGCTGCTTTCTTTTCCTTTCTTCAGATGCGTAACAGGTCCCTGCAATTATGCTTTTTTGTCGGGATTAGGGTGGTTCTGTAGTCTGCAAATGGCATTTACGAGGTGAGCAGTTGCAGAGGACACAGAATCAGATTATCCTTAAAGAAGCTCTACAAAAGGTATGGGGAAATGAGGCTTAAAAACACTCATACATTTGTGAAAAAAAGCTGCCAGAGGTATTTATGTTTTAGTTGTAAAGACTAAGAAAGAGAGCATAATACCCCCCTGCAGAGTCCCTCTGAGGAAGGAGGAAGGAAAAGGGGCTGGCAGAAGACAGCACTGTCCTGGAAATGAAGAGGGCAGGGCTCTGGTACCAGCTCTCCCATGAACTAAAAATTGGCCTTGGCATGGTCATTTCCATCTCCGGGTTTGATGCTTTCCATCTAAGAAATGAGGGGAATAAACCAGATGGGGATTTCCAAGCCTGTTCTAACTCTAGCTGGCTTTAAACCCTGTTTTCACCCCGTTTTTTCCCAGCCCAGCACACCTGCAGTGACTCTCCAGTCCCTGAAGCCTGTGTCAGAAATCCTGCCAGGCAGGGTTCGGGTGCTATTTGAAAAAGCCCCACCGACACTCTGCACCAGGGGCTCTGCTCCTTCACCCTCGACACCCAGTGGAAAATCACCAAGTCCCTGATCTCCAATGGAGAGATGCCACCCTTTACAGCAGGCAGCGGGGGCCGAGTATGGGCAGAAGCAGAGAGCAGCCAGCCTCCTCTCTAGGAAGAACTAAAAGATGTCAGATTTGGAAACACTGTAGACATCCTCTGGCACAAACTCTAACTGTATATAAAAGAACACCAAATCCCCCAGGGGCACACTGGTGCAAAAACAGTCAGGCTTGTGTGACTGGGTTGGATACGTACTCAGGACTCAGGGGCCAGGGCTCTGCTCAACACTCCAACAAGACAATTCACAGAAATTTATGTCTCATGATCTGTCTTTCTTAAATGATCTAGTCCAGGGGACAGTTCCAATCGTCTTAATTTTATCTCATATATCAAAGGGTACCAAATACCAACAAATTGTATATGGGACAAAAATAACCGGATTCAATGGTCTCCTAGGACCTCCAGTCATAAGCAATTCAGAAGGAGTTAAACATAAATCAAATAACAAGCTCCCTCTTTAGACCAGTTCCGCATCATTCCCCTGGATCATTGAGTCCGCCAGGATCTAATGATCTGTGAGAGGGTCCTTACCATCCCAATGCAGAAGAGGATAAAGAGCAGCAGCCATGGGATGTCTGTACAGCTACGGTCCTCCAGCGGCTTCCATTCTCGTTTAGAGCTCTAACGGAAAACACACAGTAAGAGACTGGTAAGCGTTAAATGTAAAGTAGGAAGGCACAAACATACCACTGATTCCTAGATTGCTTCTTTTTTTTTTTTTTAAGATTTTATTTATTTATTTGACAGACAGGGATCACAAGTAGGCAGAGAGGCAGGCAGAGAGAAAGGGAAGCAGGCTCCCCACTGAGCAGAGAGTCTGATGCGGGGCTCCATCCCAGGACCCTAGGAGCATGACCTGAGCTGAAGGCAGAGGCTTTAACCCACTGAGCCACCCAGGCGCCCCCTAGCTTGCTTCTTGCCTGACAAGTTTCTTTCTTTCTTCTTCTTCTTCTTCTTTTTTTAAAAGATTTTATTTATTTATTTATTTGACAGAGATCACAAGTAGGCAGAGAGGCAGGCGGGGGCAGGGGGGGAGCAGGCTCCCTGTTGAGCAGAGAGCCCGATGCAGGGCTCGATCCCAGGACCCGGAGATCACGACCAGAGCCAAAGGCAGAGGTTTAACCCACTGAGCCACCCAGGTGCCCCTCCTGACAAGTTTCTTACTTAACATTTTAAGATACAACTCGAATATGTGTCACCTTTCTGGGAAGTCTTACCTAACTCCCATCGTTCTTCCTGGCCAGGCAGACTACTGACTGCAATGCTTTTTTTTTTTTTTTTTTTCTACCTCTATTATGGCATTTAGGATCCTGAATTGAAATACGTTGAGCTGTGTCTCCAGAAGATCAGGAGCTTCCCAAGGGAAGAGACCTCTTCTCATTTCCTGGCATCTACATGACACTGGAGGGTCCCAGATAGGTACTCAGTGTGAGCTTTTTAAAAATGAATAAACAGGGGTGCCTGTTGGGCTCAGTGGGTTAAGTGTCTGACTCTTGTTATCAGCTCAGGTTGTGATCTCGGGCTTTTGAGTTCAAGCCCCATGTTGGGCTCTAGCGCTGGATATAGAGTCTGCTTAAAATAAATAAAATTTAAAAAAAGAACAAATTCTTCCAACTTCAATCTTTGTGGTAGCTTTCCCTTTGAGTGTCCAGATGCTAAACTTATAGAATGTGCTTTACATGTGTCCTCTTCTAGATAGAAAGCCCATTAAAATGAATTCCTATTCAGGGGTAGCTTCTTTTATATCTAATAAGATTCAGGAAGGAAAAACTGAATTAAAACATTTTTACAGACTGATCTGAGTAACTCCTTACCTACCTACCATCCACAGATCTTTAATCTGTTTCTGGGAAGTTTAAAGAGTTTCTAGATCAAACAGTGATCCCCCTAACTAAAGAACTAGAAGCATTCTAAACGTGAATTTGCAAAGTATTGACTAGAATCCTGATCGTATTTTTCTTTCTTAGAGCAAAGAGTCTTAAGTTTTCAAGTCATCTTACAAATACCTTTTACCAGAATGTAATTGAAATAACACCCCTAGCTTTCTAATGAACAAAAATCTCAGAGCCTCACCCCCTCTGCTAAAAAATAAACAGAAAAGGCGGAGAGATGGTAGTCTTGGGAAAACTATGGGAAAAGTTGCTGTAAGAAGACGGCTGTGGCCTCCAACGGCTTCCATGACAAGATCAGGAAGCCATCTGGGAAGGCTTATCTGCAGGAAAGGGCACACAAGCAGAAGGCAGCTAGAGATAATAGGAGCCCTCCAGTATAATTAGCATTTGGAGTGCAAGAGTGAGAAACTGGTTCTCAGGTTTGCTTATTAGCTTTCCCTCCCTTTATTAAAAAAAAAAAGGTTTTAGCTAGGTACCCTTTAATAAGCTGATGAAAGGTACACAGTCTTGTCTTGTCTTGGGAGGTATGCATCTATTTGCGTAACGACCCCAGGTTAGGAAGCTCAACTTTAAAATACCTGCCTGTCCGGCACCACTATCCGGGTGGCTCAGGGGGTTAAGCCTTTGCCTTCGGCTCAGTTCATGATCTCAGGGTCCTGGGATCTAGCCCCACATCAGGCTCCCTGCTCAGCAGGGAGTCTACTGCCCCCGTCCCCAGCAGCCTCTCTCCCTACTTGTGATCTCCCTCTCTGTCCAATAAATAAATAAAATCGTTAAAATAAAATAAAATACCTGCCTATCAATGTTGAGGACAGAGAGTATGAACTTCAACCTTTCCTTCCTGAACCCCTTTGTGCTAACCAGATAAATGCTTTCTCCTTGTTTAGTGCCTTATACTGTTCAATTGTTCAACAACAACAACAACAACAAAAACCCCATTACCCTTGATAGTTTGCTCCCAGACACCCACACAAGAAAACAAAAGAGCATTAGTGAGTCATGGGGAAAAACCTTACCCGGAGACTCTAACTAGCATTAAAAACCAAGAGTGAGTAGGCAGTTTTTTTCCAGAGGAATGTAACACTGGAAATGGATAAAGGGCTCTGTTCTCTCCCTGGTTCTGTCATTAGCTAGCTACATGACTTTAGATAAATTGCTTTCTCTCTCTGGGTGGCAGGAAGGAGTTAGATTGGATCTTTTAGGTTCCTTCCAACTCTGAAAAGCTGTGATCAGGAGGACAGTTTTGTGAAAATTTTTATTATGACCAAAAAAAAAAAAATCTACAAAAATAATTTGACATTATTCCTTGTATTATTCAAGTTCAAGAATGCCTGTATTGTGGTCTGTGCTTTGGAAGACAGTTGCTCACAGTATAAAAAAGAATGTTTCTTTGTATTAAATAATTTCCATTTTGAGTAATCCCCATTACAGTAAAATTACTTACAAACACAGAATCTGGACACCTCTTTGAAATTCACTGTATTTATTCTAAGGTAATTCCCAGAGCAACAGCTACTTTAAAATCTGATATTTGTTTATTTTAACAGTCAGGGGTAGGGTTGGGGGGGAGCCTTGGACTGAAGGAGTTTATTTATCCACAACTATTGTCTTAGTAGTTTTACCTTAGACCAACATTCTTTTTTTAATGCTTAGATTTTCACCTATAACATAAAGAAAGTGGGATTTCATTCTTGACCAGAAACATACAAAGATTCAACATCTCAGCAATACAACTTACTGTGGGCCACTTCTAACCAAATATATTAAAAAAAAAACAAAAACAAAAACAAAAAAACTTTTCACTGGGGATGAGAAGTAGAAAAAGGATAGGGGTTACATATAAAAAACAGTGATGAAGTACAAATTAGAACAGAAGAACCACAAAGCAGGGGGCGGTCGCCCTCACTCAAAGAATTAAAGAATCAGGGGATGGAGGGCTTACTTCTTGGAGCTATTCTGAGGATGCTGTCACACAGTAAACACTCATTCTCGGTTATTATTCTTATTCATCAACACTCACTTTTTAGTTCCCCCTCTCCCTATTGTTAAAATATCCTTTTACCAGATGGACCTCCCTAACTGAAAGAAATAAAAAAAGTAAACTTGCCTTTCCCCTTTGATTTATTAATATTTAACTTAACAGCAGCATATTTTCATTTTAGCTATTATTCTTTTTTTTTTTTAAGATTTTATTTATTTGACACAGAGAGAGATCACAAGTAGGCAGAGAGGCAGGCAGAGAGAGGGGGAAGAAGGCTCCCCGCTGAGCAGAGAGCCAACACAGGGCTCGATCCCAGGACCCTGGGATCATGACCTGAGCCAAAGGCAGAGGCTTTAACCCACTGAGCCACCCAGGAGCCCCATCATTTTAGCTATTCTTCTTCTTTTTTTTTTTTTTAAAGATTTTATTTATTTATTTGACAGACAGAGATCACAAGCAGGCAGAGAGGCAGGCAGAGAGAGAGGAGGAAGCAGGCTCCCTGCTGAGCAGAGAGCCCGATGTGGGGCTCGATCCCAGGACTCTGAGATCATGACCTGAGCGGAAGGCAGCAGCCCAACCCACTGAGCCACCCAGGCGCCCCTTAGCTATTATTCTTAATGCTATCAGTCATTCATCATAATTAACTAGGCACTATACCCAAACCTTTACATACTTGATGTCTTCTTTACATATATCTTCAGAACAGCTGGTGAACGTATCCTTATTTCACAGATTAAAAAACAACAACAAAAACTCAAGCTTAAAAGTTAAATAATCAGCCCAAGATTTTACAGCTGTGCAACCAGAATCTGAATCCAAGTACGGGACTACAAAGCCAAATCCAATGAGAATATCCTTAATTTGTACCAGTCAGTAAGGAGCAAAAAACTCCATTAGTTTTTCTTCACAACACAAAATTTGGGAGCCAAACCAATTATTTAAAATCCTATATGCACAGAGAGAGTGAGATGTTTTATGAGCCATGACATTTCTCAAGCAAGTCAAGAAGCTCAACAGTTGAAAAATTTTAATGATTCTTTAACAGATTTAACCAAGTGGCAACTGGATTTAATGCTGTCTGTTTCTTCCAATTAAAGTCCACATAGACCCGGCAAAGTAAAATGTTCTACAAAACCACTTTTAAAATGTGATTTTTATCCCTTTCTCAAATTCTACATGAGATTAATACAGGCTGTCAATAAATGTTAGGTCCCTTCCTCTTCACAGAATCTTACAATTTAGGAATTAATTAGGGTCAAAGTAATCATACCCTGCAAGCCTTGAGTGACAGTGATTGAGACTGAGGGAAGAGAGAGGCAGGGTCTAGCCCAAAGGATCACATTGATTCCCCAAAACAATTCTGTTAGTCATTATTATATATTCCTGATTTTTTTTCTTTTGTAAAAGAGAAAACCAAGGTTCCGAGAAAATAATTGAAAAATCTATTTCTGAAACCTGAAATCTCAATCTTAAGTGGAGAGTTGGACAATATAAGAGTTAAGGGAATGCTAAAAATAAAAAACATGGTAACGAGATGAAGAATGCTTTTGTCAGCCTCATCAATAGACTAAACACAGCTGAGGAAAGAATCAATAAACTGAAGGATAGGTCAATAGAAATTATTGACAGGGAAACACAAAGAAAAAAGAGTGAAAAATTTAAAAAAAACCCACAACCAAGCATCCAAGAACTATAGGGCAATATCAAATGGTCTAACATATGCATAATTAGAATCCCAGAAGAAGGATGAATGGGACAGAGAAAATGTTAGAAGAAATAATGACTAAGAATTTTCCAAAAATTATAACAAAAGAAATTTATAACAAAATTAGCATAGTTATATTTACAAAATGTTAACAAAAGAAATCAAAGCACAGATCCAAGAAGCTCAGGGAATCCCAAGCAGGATAAATCGAGCACACATATATGGGTGTGCATACACACACAATACATACCCTACATATATTATATTCAAACTGTTGGAAACCAAAAATACAGAGATTATCTTGATGGCAGTGGACAGGGGCAGGGCACAAAGATTAAACAAACTTCTTGTCAAAAACTATGCAAAGCAAAAAACTATGCAATGACATCTTTAGATTACTGAAAAAAAAATTTTTTTTTAATTTTATTTATTTATTTGTCAGAGAGAGAGAGAGGGAGAGAGAGTGAGCACAGGCAGACAGAATGGCCGGCAGAGGCAGAGGGAGAAACAGGCTCCCTGCTGAGCAAGAAGCCTGGTGTGGGACTCGATCCCAGGACGCTGGGATCATGACCTGAGCCAAAGGCAGCTAGCTGCCCAACCAACTGAGCCACCCAGGCATCCCTGAAAAAATTTTTTAAAAACAACCAGCACACTAGAGGCACCTGGGTGGCTCAGTTGGTTAAGCACCTGCCTTCAGCTCAGGCCATGATCTCAGCATTCCAGGATCAAGTCCCATGTTGGGCTTCCTGCTCAATGGGGAGTCTGCTTCTCCCTCTTCCTCTGTCCCTCTCCCACCTCACTCATGCCCTCTCTCTCTCTAAAAAAATCTTTCTTAAAAAAAAAAAAGGGCGCCTGGGTGGCTCAGTGGTTTAAGCCGCTGCCTTCGGCTCAGGTCATGATCTCAGGGTCCTGGGATCGGGTCCCGCGTCAGGCTCTCTGCTCGGCAGAGAGCCTGCTTCCCTCTCTCTCTCTCTCTGCCTGTCTCTCCATCTACTTGTGATTTCTCTCTGTCAAATAAATAAATAAAATCTTTAAAAAAAAAAAAAAAAAAAAAAGAAGCCAAAAGAACTAACACTATTAACCCAGAATCCTATACCCCTCAAAAAAATGTTTCTCAGAAATATTTTTTCAAACAAAAATTTAAGAATTTATTAACAGCAAACTCAACTACAAAAAAGTTTTTTAAAAGTCTTCAGATAGAAAGGATAAAATACCAGACAAATTTCAATGTACACAAAGAAACAAAGATTCCCAAAAATGGATAAAGTTAAAGAGTGAAATTTCCCATAATAAAGTTTTTAAATTATTTATTTATTTATCTGAGAGAGAGGGGGAGAGAGAGAGAATGTGAGCAAGGGAAGGGGCAGAGGGAGAGGGGGACAAGCAGACTCCCTGAGCATAAACCTGGAAGCAGGGCTCAATCCCAGGACCCTGAGATCATGACCTGACCAGAAACCAAGAGTCAGTTGCTCAACTGACTGAGCCAGGCGCCCTAAAGTTTTGTTGTTGTTGTTTTTTAATTAAAAAGACAAGGGTGTGACTATACGTGTACAAGGACATTTACCCTATAGTCTTTTTACTTACACAAGGTCAGTATCTAGGAATTGTAATTTTTTTTTTTTTTAAATATTTTATTTATTTGACAGAGAGAGATCACAAGTAGGCAGAGAGGCAGGCAGAGAGAGAGAGAGGGGAGGAAGCAGGCTCCCTGCTGAGCAGAGAGCCCGATGCGGGACTCGATCCCAGGACCCTGAGATCATGACCTGAGCCGAAGGCAGCGGCTTAACCCACTGAGCCACCCAGGCGCCCAGGAATTGTAATTTTTAATACTAGTACTAGACCATAAAAAATAATTCTCAGTCAGACCACAACCGACCTCCATCTTATGTTTTTTCTTTTAAAGATTAATTTATTTATTTTGAGAGTGAGAGTGCACGTGCGCATGAGCAGGAGGATCAAGCAGACTCTGCGCTGAGCACAGAGCCCGACGCAGGGCTTGAGCTTTCGACCCTGAGATCATGACCTGAGCCAAAACCAACAGTCCGACATTTAACCAACTGAGTCACCTGGACCCCCCTGACCTCTACCTCATGTTTATGTTTTATTATATTCATATCCGTGAAGATAGGGAAGAACAATGTTTAATATCTTCAGATTCCTTCTTACATTTTGCCCATCATAGATGGAAAGAAAGAAAGGGAGGGAAGGAAGGGGGAGGGGAGGGGAGGGGGAGGGGAGGAGGGAGGAAGGAAGCAGCTTCCACCGTATCTCTTACAGAAGTTTTAGCCCAGGCAGCTGTGTCCTAGACTCCACATTCACTACGAGCCCCGAGCACCTAGAACCATCTGATGAATCTGATGTGGTATAGCAGGGATATGTATTTTTTAAACCTGTAATGTTGTGACCTAAATGTCCACGTTATTTCTAATGAAAACATGGCTCCTGAGTGAATGTATTACAGATAATAGGAACACACAGAGCTTTGGACAAATGATATGTTATAACTAGTCAGGTCAAATCAGGTATCACTGGAGGGCATCAGTAGTAAACAGAGCAGGCAGGGTGGACCAAGGGTAGGAAAAGGTCTGGCAGATGTGAATCTAATTCATGGAAGTGGGCAGGGCAGAAAGGATTGGGAAAAAAAAGAAAAGATCAGAGAGGCAATACCAACAATCCAGAAATGAGACAAGCAGGCCTCAAACACCGAGACAGGGAGGGTCCAGGAAGTCACAAGACAGATACCCAGGTGATATCTAAGAACCAAGGACTGAATGTTTCCAGCCTCTTCATACTCTGTGCTTACTCTCTGTATGACTTTCTCCTAATTAAGATGAAAGTACGAAGCTTCCCCCAAAAGATTCTTACACTAATCTAATAACAGTATTTCCTAATGCTATGAATCTTTCCTTGACACGCCAGACTTGTGCAGACATGATTCGAAAATAATGAAAAATGTGCTACAAAAAAAAGCACAATTACACTAAGAAGTTACTCGATTTGCAGACAATACTCTCAGGCATTCTGTTGATTCTTCAGATCGATACTGAGTGCCACACAATGGACCTGAGATTCAAAGCCAAGTAAGATAGCCCCATCCTCACTGGGCTCCAGTTTAAAAAGAGAAAGACAAATTAGCTACTATGGTATCGCCAAGTGATGCCAAAATAGAGACGTGTAAAACATAATGCAGGAAAAGAGATGTGGAACTATTGAGTAAACGCTTGTGAAATCTGTTGAAATGACCTCGCAAATTCTGAGGCAAACACTGAAAAATGATCCTTCGGTGTCTGAAATAGAATGCTGTTTTGTGCCCAAAACATACTGAAAATTCTCGCTCTCTATGGTGCGGAAATATTGACTGCCAAGTAAGAATTACTCCACTCAGAAGTGTTTAGTCGTAAACAAACAGAACATTAAGTTGGCTTAAAAATACAAAAACCAGCCATTCTTTAGCTTTGTTTCCATTAAGATTTCTTTCTATTAAAGACTCTACGGTGCCTCCAGTTAGGAATGGGCCTTCCAGTCTTTTCAGACTGAAAAGTGGTTTTACCTTCTTTTGGGGCACAATTAGTGCAGCCCTGTACTAACTAAGCTACTCAAATATTTTCATGTTGATGTCACTGGTGAGACTCCTAAGTCTGGTCGCAGACATCTAGAATTGCATCAGCTGGAAATTTTGGCTGCACTAAGTGACCACAAGCTCCTTTGTCATTTCCCCTGAGTGAGCTGGGGGACTGTTTTCTCCTACATTCAAAGCAGCACAAAGCGTCAACCCAGGAGGCTGATGTTAACGCTGCCAAGAAAGGACAAGCCAGCATCCATTCCAACACTGAGGGCCAGGAGTTCACAGCTACAGCTGCCCAATACTTCTGTGTTTTGATCAATGGGGAGGTATAGCAAAAGCATTCATTATTACTAATTAGGTACAGAAGTTCAGAAATTTGAGCAGAATCAAGATTCTCCTTATAAGGTCATTGACACATGCCTACACTCCCACATGCCAGCAATGAAAGTTAAACAGGTAAATCAGGAATAACAGGAACCTGAAGCCTCCATCTCATGAGAAGCACACGGACACCATGTGTGGGCCTAGATCTCTGCAGCTTGGATCCATCCTTTCCAACCGCGCTCCTTTCCCAGATTCCAGTGAAAAGCCAACTGTGCATGTGAAGGCCAAAGCAAGCTGAGATGTAGCCTCTCATGCAGGACAGATTCCCAGAAGGTCTCCTTGAGGTGTGTTTGCTAATGTGTTGAATAATCAAATTCCCCACCCCACCCCCCTGCAGTGTTGTTTTTTTGGTTTTGGGGTTTTTGTTTTTTGGGGTTTTTTTTAGAGGAACATCATGGTCTCTCTACTGCCTGGATAAACAGACCACCTCAAAAATTGGCTCCATAGTTCCAATGGCTCTGCTACAGCGTTCATTGTCCTGGCTGCTCTTTGGCACATCCAGAAAGCCTGTAAGGTAGTCCCTGAATGCATCTCCAAGGTGACTGCCACTAGGTAGCCAGTGATTTAAATGACACATGTGGCAAACACTGGGCTATCTGTAAGGACTTTATTTTGTTCGTGCCAGTCTGTTTTACACAAAAATCTCCAGTATTAAAGACAAACAGTCACACACTCCAAATCTTCAAAGCTCCCTCCAAGGACATACTGCTTCATTAAATTCCCCAATATGCTTTTATTTGTGCAGAGTAGTAACAAAAGAATAAAAGAGCTGATGTGTATCATTTTTGCCACAATTTTCAATAGAGTGAGCAGACCTGATGAAGTTGGGCAGCAATAAAACATGGGAGGCTTTCAGCCTTCTGTTCATAGCACCTGCAAATAAAATCCTGTAATAGGATTTTGAAAGACATTGCCTGCCCTTTGGGAAAGCTCTCTCAAGGATTTGGAGTGCATAACTACTTACAGTTACCATAAGTAATCCGTTTCATTTGCTAAGTCTGGTGATGGCAATTTATATTTGAAAGGTAAAAATAAAAGCATGATTTTAACAGGCAGTTAAAGGTAATAAGATACATTGAGTGGAAAGATATAGGCATCTGTGTCCAACTGCTTTTCTTAGTTCATGAACTTTATGCTAAATCACAGACATTCATCCACTGAAGAAAAAAAGGGGGAGATGGCAACTAGAGCTGCTCTGTAAGTTATCTAGTTACACAGTGATAGAAAGATCATGGGGAGATAGCTCCCTTTTGTCTTCACCCTTCCTCCAACCACCCTAAAAATAAATAAATAACTGTGGGCCTGCTACAAAGATGTTCTTCCATCAGATTCCTCAGTGGCTGTCTTTCTTGCCATGAACACATGATAATTAGTGGGCAGAGGCCAAAGCCATCCTCATCTGCAACA
Organism: Mustela lutreola; assembly: GCF_030435805.1. Classification (NCBI taxonomy): domain Eukaryota; kingdom Metazoa; phylum Chordata; class Mammalia; order Carnivora; family Mustelidae; genus Mustela; species Mustela lutreola. Next base: position 26,699,505 of record NC_081301.1, read on the forward strand.
CGGCTACTAGCATCTTTCACCGTATCATCAGTGAAACATGTCAAAATTATCCAGACAAGCCTTGTCTGCCGTCCTCAAACTGGATCTAATCGGTCTTTCTTCTGAATCAGTGGTGAGCAATGTTTTTAACTTGAAGTTACTATTATTTATTTATTTATTTTTGACTATCCCATTTTTATGCCTTCATTCCCACCCCCCTATTACATCCCACAAGTGTCAGAACGTATTCGCTACCTGAAGATACCAAGGACAGATGAAAAAGACCAAAGCTCTACTTTGCACCACCTCCCTGTGACAGGACAGCCAGTTTCCAGACTGCTTACTGAGTTTCCCTGTTATACTAGAAACATGTATTAAAGCAGGCGTCATACGTACTCAGCATAGGATTCTAACTCACATCTGGCTTTCTTTCCATGACACAGTAAGAATTGGCTTATGAAGTCTATACTGACTGAGGAGAAGGAATATGAAGATTACACTGACTATAACACAGTTAATGGGTGGGTAGAACTGAGTAAATGTGTTTTAAGTCAGAATTAGAGAAGTGCCTGGGTGACTCATTCGCTCTAGCGTCTGCCTTCAGCTCAGGTCATGATCCTGGGGTCATGGGATCGAGCCCTGTGTCAGGCTCCCAAATCAGCAAAAAGTCTGCTTCTCCGTCTGCACCACCCCCTGCTCATGCTCCCTCTCTCTCAAATAAATTAGTAAATAAAATCTTTAAAATAAAAATTTTAAAATCAGAATTAGATATTGCCTTTGCCAATGAAGAGGTTTTTAGGTTCACAATAAACATGCACAGAAACAATATATGGCAGTGCGTAAGAACTCTTAAGTGACCAAATTCCTAAAATAGCTTAAAAATTTTTGGAACTCTCAAAATATGGATTAGATTCCTTTCCTCTATAAACCGATTATGTATATACCACCATTACAGTAATTATCATTTCACATTATAAATTATTTGTTTTCCCAATAGATTACAAACTTCTTGTAGGTAAGCATAACATCCCCTCCCACCCACAGTAAATCACGGATCAGCACTGTTTATAGTTGGCACTTAAAGTTCTTCAAGTAAAAGCCTATTCCATGTAAAACAATGTGTATAGGGGCATCTGAGTGGCTAAGTCAGTTAAGCATCAGTCGTCGGCTCAGGTCATGGTCCCAGGAGTCCCAGGATAGGGCACCCCGCCTTGGGCTCCCTTCTCAGTACGGAGTCTGCTTCTCTCTCTCCCTCTACTCCTCCCTACAGCTCTCTCTCTCTCAAATAATAAAAAAAAAATCTTAAAAACAAAACAAAGTGTACAGAATCTTCCTCTAAGGGAGCAAACATACAATGACCATTCTTTCCACTCTACTGCCTACTTAGGGGCAAGGACTTGTTGGTTTTATTTACTGCTATACCTTCAGTAGATGAACAGTGTCTGGCACACAGCTCTAAATTTCTTTAATGAATGAATGAACAAGGCTAGGTCCCTTACCACTGGCACGACATGTTACAGCAAACATCCTTACTGTCTCTCCTGCATGAGATTACGTCCCTAAAAAGCACTGTACTGCATCATAGGCTGGAGCTTTCTCTGAGAGATATTATACAGTATGGTATTCCCCAAAGATGTTTATTAATAAATCTACAAGAAAAATAAATTTCAGATTTCAATCAGTTCCAGAAATGCTAACAAAATCTATTATTTCAAGTGGGATTGGTCTGAGACCTTACTGTGAGACTCTCGAAACTTATGGGGTCATGGGAGACATGAATACAGACAGTGCCAACCTCTCTAACAATATATTTCTGGAAACCAGAGCACAAGGATTCATGCTCCCACTGAAAAACACTTCACTTCTGAAAGTGAAGGTGGGTAGTGTTAGTTCAGACTATGCTAAAACTGAAAGCATTTTAAACTGGTTAGATATTTTTGCAAAGTATTTGACAATACATTTCAAAAAGCCAAGGAAATAATCTAAAACATTAAAAGAGCTGCAGTAAGATGTTCAATACAGCTCTATTGTGTAGAAATTAACAGAAAATAGTTAAATATGAGAATGGAATATGAAGCAATTACAAAAATACAAAGAGTTTGCACTGTAACATATAAAAATGATAATGATAACAAGTTGTATTTAAAAACATGTATGAGGGGGCGCCTGGGTGGCTCAGTGGGTTGAGCCTCTGCCTTCGGCTCGGGTCATGATCCCGGAGTCCTGGGATCGAGTCCCAAATCGGGCTCTCTGCTCAGCGGGGGGCCTGCTTCCCTCTCTCTCTCTCTCTCTCTGTCTGCCTCTCTGCCTACTTGTGATCTCTGTCAAATGAATAAATAAAATCTTTAAAAATAAATAAATAAAAAATAAAAATATGTATGAGGGGCGCCTGGGTGGCTCAGTGGGTTAAAGCCTCTGCCTTTGGCTCAGATCATGATCTCAGGGTCCTGGAATCGAGCCCCACGTCAGGCTCTCTGCTCAGTAGGGAGCCTCCTTCCTCTCCTCTCTCTTTCTGCCCGCCTCTCTGCCTACTTGTGATCTCTGTCTGTTAAATAAATAAATAAATAAAAATTTTAAATGATATGAATAAATTAAATCTTAAAAAAATAAAATATATAAACATGGTATGAAATTGTATCCTATGCTCTGGCTCTACAACTTATAAGACAGCATATGAAAATGTACAAGCACTAGAAGGAGATAGTGCAATTTTTTAAAAAATTAAATTTATTTTCAGCATTAACAGTATTCACTTATTTTTTCATCACACCCAGTGCTCCATGCAATCCGTGCCCTCTATAATACCCACCACATGGTACCCCAACCTCCCACACCTCCGCCACTTCAAACCCCTCAAGATTGTTTTTCAGAGTCCATAGTCTCTCATGATTCACCTCCCCTTCCAATTTCCCCCAACTCCCTTCTCCTCTCTAACTCCCCATGTCCTCCATGCTATTTGTTATGCTCCACAAATAAGTGAAACCATATGATAATTGACTCTCCCTGATTGACTTATTTCACTCAGCATATTTTATTTATTTATTTATTTATTTTCAGAAAAACAGTATTCATTATTTTTTCACCACACCCAGTGCTCCATGCAATCCGTGCCCTCTATAATACCCACCACCTGGTACCCCAACCTCACACACTCCCGCCACTTCAAAACCCTCAGATTGTTTTTCAGAGTCCATAGTCTCTCATGATTCACCTCCCCTTCCAATTTACCCCAACTCCCTTCTCCTCTCTAACACCCCTTGTCCTCCATGATATTTGTTATGCTCCACAAATAAGTGAAACCATATGATAATTGACTCTCTCTGCTTGACTTATTTCACTCAGCATAATCTCTTCCAGTCCCGTCCATGTTGCTACAAAAGTTGGGTATTCTTCCTTTCTGATGGAGGCATAATACTCCATAGTGTATATGGACCACATCTTCCTTATCCATTCGTCTGTTTCTGAAGGGCATCTTGGTTCTTTATATAGTTTGGCGACTGTGGCCATTGCTGCTGTGAACATTGGGGTACAGATGGCCCTTCTTTTCATGACATCTGTATCTTTGGGGTAAATATCCAGGAGTGCAATTGCAGGGTCATAGGGAAGTTCTATTTTTAATTTCTTGAGGAATCTCCACACTGTTCTCCAAAGAGGCTGCACCAATCTGCATTCCCACCAACAGTGGAAGAGGGTTCCCCTTTCTCCACATCCCCTCCAACACATGTTGTTTCCTGTCTTGTTAATTTTGGCATTCTAACTGGTGTAAGGTAATATCTCAATGTGGTTTTAATTTGAATCTCCCTGAGGGCTACTGATGATGAACATTTTTTCATGTGTCTGATAGCCATTTGTATGTCTTGATTGGAGAAGTGTCTGTTCATATCTTCTGCCCATTTTTGATATGTTTGCCTGTTTCGTGTGTGTTGAGTTTGAGGAGTTCATTATAGAACCTGGATATCAACCTTTTGTCTGTACTGTCATTTGCAAATATCTTCTCCCATTCCGTGGGTTGCCTCTTCGTTTTTTTGACTGTTTCCTTTGCTGTGCAGAAGCTTTTGATTTTGATGAAGTCCCAAAAGTTTATTTTGGCTTTTGTTTCCTTTGCCTTTGGAGACATATCTTGAAAGAAGTTGCTATGGCTGATATCGAAGAGATTACTGCCTATGTTCTCCTCTAGGATTCTCATGGATTCCTGTCTCACGTTGAGGTCTTTTATCCATTTTGAGTTTATCTTTGTGTACGGTGTAAGAGAATGGTCGAATTTCATTCTTCTACATACAGCTGTCCAGTTTTCCCAGCGATAGTGCAATTTTTAAATAGTCTGACTTATGATGCATTTGCCTCACTTTGATTTCCATTAATGCTGTTTAATTATGGAAAAAATAACAAAAAAGTAACACTGGCTCCCATTTCTCCAGATTATTCTTTTTCTACTTTCTCAGTATAATATCACCTATAAACAGACACAGTGTCAAAACCACCAGAAAACATTCATATCTTTCTATCTGGCACTTATTGACAGGAGATAGAACACTTTAAACATCACTGGAAAGCTATATGCTGAGAATCAGCTGGGCAGGATCAAGGCTGTTCCTAAAGAAAGCAGAAGTGGCAACACCAGACAGATAATAAGTACACTAGCAAATATTAGAGAGGTAATACATGGGTACGCTGAGAGGAAGCAACATAAACCTGGGTTCGAATCCTAGCTCCTCTTCTAAATAGATATATGATCAGCTAACCTGATTTCCCCACTCATCAGGTGGAGACGATTCCCATACCACATGCTATGGTTTTCAGGACTAAACGATTTTAAGTAAAGCTCCAAGCTAGGACCAGGCCCTAAACCATTGTTAATGCCCTTTCACAACTGGCAAAGGGGAAAATCTTCCCTGTGAAATATCTTAAAAATTAAATTCTCACCAATACTCATGTCAAGCATGTAAAAATGGCTCCCATGTTGCATACATTCTAAAATGTGTGCCTGAAAAAATGGAAAATCAGTTATAAAGGAAATATAATCAGGAGAAATTAGTAAATGCACGGTTGTAGAGATAATTGCGGTAAATACAGAAACAAATTAAGAGTAACCTTCAAATGACAATGGCAACAAGAGCAACTGACATGCCTTCCTAGGTCTTAAAGTTTTTAAGAAATACGAAGAACACTTCAATTCTAAAACCCAGAGTCAACCGAAGTATACAAAAATCCGCCCAGTGCGGAGTCTGCTTGTCCCTCTCCCTCCTGGCCTGTGGGGGTGCGCTCTCTCTCTCTCAATAAGTAAACAAACAAAATCTTAAGGAAAAAAAAAGATTACCAAAAGAATGCTTTATTATCAAGTGCTTTAGTGACTGTGTGACACTACATACAGATTACAGCTTATATTACTGAGTATATTCCATGTGTCAGACACTTTACAGATACTAACCTATTTGATTTTCACAAGTCTATGAGGGTGGTACTATTATTCCCATTTTACTGATGACAACACTGAGGCAAAGAGGGGGTAAGTAACTTGCCCAAATCACATAACCAGTAAATACTAAAACAGCAGGGATGTGAAGCAGATAGTTGAGCTCAATGGCTCAGGACTGCTCTGCTCTTCTGTGTTGACTGTGGTTAATGTCCTGTGTGGATACTATAGACTGGAAGATGTATGTGGAAGAGAAGAAGGAAAACAGAACAATGAGAAGCATAAAAATTACAGCAAAATTACTGTCGTACATTCTGCAGCTTATTTTATCTAAATTGATTTTTTTTTTTGCACAGTTAACATTTTTCTTACAGGAAAATTATAGGCCATAATGAAGAATAGCATGTTATTAACATATTTTGTATTCTGAGTTCAAAGATAATTTCCAAATGTCCAAATATTGCTGTTGATATTTGAAGTAAACACCTGCAGTGATGTCTAACAGGTAGAACCAACTGTTGTTTCTTCCTAGCCTTCTGTAACTTCCATCATATTTTGTACAACACTGTTTGGATTTCAAAAAGGAAAATAATACTAAATGCTACTTTGCTAATAAGAAATAACATACAGGAGTGCCTGGCTGGCTCAATCAGTAGAGCATGTGACTCTTGGATCTCAGGGTCATGAGTTCAAGCACCACATTGGGTGTAAAGCTTACTTAAAAAAAAAAAAAGAAGAAGAAGAAGAAAGCAAGAAGTCACATACAAATGCCCATCAGTTGAGGAATGGATAAATGCAATGTGGTATATCCATAGCATCGAACATAAATTTTAGAATAAAAAGGAGTGAAGCAGTGATAAATACTACAACATGGATGAACTTTGAAAACATTAAAGTGAAAAAAGCCTGACACAAAAAGCCACAAATTAAATAACTCCATGTATATAAAACATGGAGAATAGGCAAATCTATAGAAAGTAGTAGAGCTTGCCTAATACTGGATGGGAGCTGAAGGGAAAATGGTACATGACTGCTCATGGGTCTCTTTGGGGGATGATAAAAATGGTCTAAAAGTGATTGTAGTGATGTTTACACAACTCTGAATACACTAAAAACTACTCAAAAGCAAATTTTAGATGGGTGAGTTGTATGGTCTAAGAACGAAATCTCGGGGCACCTGGGTGGCTCAGTCGTTTAAGTGTCCAACTCTTGATTTCAGCACATTATCAGGACCTCAGGGTTGTGAGACTGAGCCCCCGCACTGGGCATGGAGGCTACTTAAGATTCTTCCTCTCTTTCTGCCCCCTAAAAAATTATGTCTCAGTAAAGTTGTTATATGTCTAAATCACAGAGAACACTTACAAGGCGACCATACTGGCCACTTCACATGTGGTGTTCTACTGATTTTATGACAGACATCATACAAACACTTCTAATACAGCTATATTAGATATACAACAAGAAAAAAGCAGAATAGTTTTAACTGAGGTAAAGAGTTGGGTCATAATGAAATTTGATGAAAGGAAGCATTTTTGTGAGCAATCAGAAATTACAAGAATTACTAGATAGAGCACTGATTTTCACTGAGTAGTTTAATCCTCCCATGGGCAGCACAAGAGGAAAAGAGAAATAAGGCCGTACTGAACTGAATTAAAAGATAAAACAGATCAAAATAGAAAAAGAAAAGTCACCTTAAAGAGACCAAAGGGCACACATGCCAAGGCAAAACTAGACTATGGTATGAACACACCTAGGCAAAGAATGTATTTGTCTGACAAAAGGGCCAGAAAGGGCAGGTCCATGCACAGCTCCTCTTTATTTAGCATCTAGTACGTGGCACGATCTGTGCATGACCAGTTACACTGAAAAATAACAGTCTGAGAGCTAAACGTTGAGATCACCCTTCCAAACTGTCTTGAGCAAGAGGTGCCAGGGCAGTGGACTCTGGACTGATGGAGAGACAATTCAGGCTTCTGACAGGCTGCTGTACTGTGAGTCATCCAGGCTGCTCTGTTCATCTGACTGCGTGTCATCAGGCAACCTTCTGACTGTTCTCCAGCTTCTTCCCACAACTGAACAATTGATGTGTAATCTAACTAGAGAGCTGCAGAAAAATAAAGCAACAGAGAAACAGAAGCTCCTGTGTGTGCAAAGAGTCTGGATGAATACGTCTAGACAAAGCTGTTAACAACTGTTACTTCACCAGGTGGGATCAGAAGGACTTTCGACTTACACATTTCCATATTTGGCTTGGACCATTAAAAAAAAAAAAAAAAAAAAAAAAAGGACTACTTTCCATTAAGGATAAATAGGCTAATTTTTAAATAAATAAATAAATAAATAAATAATTTGGCTTTGCCTTAATACTTACTAGCTAAGGAAACTAAAATTTTCTGGTCTATATCTAACTTTCATATAGCCTCCTGAGTCGACATATGTCTTACGACTCAGGTTTACATGATTCTACTATTAACAGAAGGATGCTCTCTATATGTACTAGCAAACTTAACTTTCTGAGCTTCCAAAGCTCTAGGGGTTGGTGAATTCTAACATCAGCTGGGCTTCCTTGGTAAAACCTGAACCACGCCAAGTATTCTGCATTCAAATTCAATAAGCAGAAAATATTAAGGGATGCCTGGGTGGCTCAGTCAGTTAAGCAGCTGCCTTGGGCTCAGGCCATGATCCTAGGGTTCCGAGATCGAGTGGGAGTCTTTGCTCAGTGGGAGTCTGCTTCTTGCTCTGCCTGCTGCTCCCCCTGCTTGTGCTTTCTCTCTCTCCCTCTCCCTCTGACAAATAAATAAAATCTTTAAAAAAGAAAGAAAGAAAGAAACAAAGAAAATCTTAAAGAGCTATAATTTAGAACCCTTTTAGAGACCTCTCCCAGCATTCCAGCATAATTTACAAATAGGCAGCTGTTGGACCTACACTGTGGCCTTGTTAGCTGGCAGGCCTGGGAAACAAAGGTTGGTTCTATACCACCACCAACCTCAGCCTACAAATAGATAAGAACTGTGCAGGAAGCCCTTGGAACATGACAGTCCTGGCCTTAGCCCGGGCCTAGAATTTGAGTCTTAAATCAAACCACCCTCCCACACCCTGCCCAGAGTTTAAAGTTAGAGGTCAGAGTACCCAGCAGTAAGGGCCACCAAATGGTATCAATATTTCAGCATCAGATAATCAGAAGGCCTTCAGCCATCCCTAAGAATGACCAGTTAGTTATTGCTAAGTGAATGCTGGGCCTGAGAATGCCACACACCCTCAAATCCCACTTCTTGATAAATCCCACTATTAAAAAAATCAAAGACATCAATTATGTAAGTCTGAAATGGAAAAGAATAATATGGGGGATTCAAGCATCAAATTGACGGATTAGAAAACCATTACAGTCCTGTGCAACCCGGAGATAACAATGTTCTATCATCAGGAGAAGGTTTTCAGGAAAGTATGTGGGCACATGAGGAGCTAAATTAATGAAAACCAGCTAAAGATCTGAAGCGATTACAGAAAACTCATAGAAAAAGACTACAAACTCCCAAATAAGTGAGAAGGAATACTGAATCATCAAATTAATAGCCCTGTAAACGACAGATACTAAACTTGCTCTTAAAAAAAAAAAAAATCAACTAAGAAATATGAATGTTAATGGACTAAACTTGAATAAATAAATGCTCTAAAAACATGAACATCTGTAAACTTCCATGCCTAATGAGTCATTTAAGTTTCCGAGTTTGGGTCACTTGGGTAGCTCAGTCGGTTTGAGTGCCCAGCTCTTGATCTCAGCTCATGTCTTGATCTCAGGATCATGAGTTCAAGCCTGCCATTTGGGTGTGGATCCCATTTAAAAACAAAACAAAACAAAACAAAAAGCCCACTCATAAGAAACAATGTTTATCCATCTCCAAAGCCAAATTTCCAACTCCGGCTGACCTCATTTGTACCTTGACTGGTCTGTATCCGAACCCAGCAACCCATCCTTCCAACCAACTAGTCCTCTGTATGTCCATTTAAGTTACTTTTCTCATGCCATAGGATTAATTTTCACTAACCCCTTAAAAGTAAACAACTTCTTCTCCCTCTCTACGCCCCTATCCCATTGCATACCAATTGGTTCTTTACTGCCTAAAGTAGTTAATTACTCTCAATCATAGGCTTCAAGCAACTACACAACTTCTAGCCATATTGCTCCCATATGCAGTAAGTCTTCACGTCCTTGAAATCCAATTAAATCCTATTTCCAATCTATTAGAACTCCATATATGATCACCCAGATATCATCTGAGATGATAAATGTGAGACCAGTATACCAAATAACAAGCTAGCAATCTACTGTGGACCAGAGTACAAGCCCCTGATGGAATCCCAAAATCCAACAAAGAGGAGACAGGACCCCAAGTCTCCATACCTTGAAGCCTCCCTTCCTGACAATACCATCATTCCCTGATCATGAGACATGTCTTTGGCCTCTGAGTCTACCATAAAAAAGCATATGGCTCACTTCATCACTGTCTAAGCGTAAGACTTCCTGCTCTCACACATCATCATTCCCACGCTGACTGGTCTTTCTGGTGACCACACTTGGGAAAACTACTCTAGACAGTAACTGAACAATATCAAAAGGAAAATAAAAAACACGAGATAAGAATATCAATATGCAGACACAGAAGATAATAACACATGTGCCACTACCAAGAGTACCAAGGGCTTTAGAAGAAGAAACCGAGGGAGAAACAACCTCGGCTCTGGTCCATTCTTCTAAGTGTTCTTTTTCTGCTAAGCATTTGCCTACCAACATCTTGTCCACCACTTTGGTCCTCAACCAATACATCATTTTGTTCCCAAAGAGGCTGCTCCCAGGACGGGCACTACCCACCCCACATACCCCGTGTAAGTCCAGTTCAGGGTATTCTCCATGATACGATGGGTAGATTTTTATTCTCTGTTATCTCTATCCGATGCTTCCCAGAGAAGGCGGTTTCTGGCAGGAATGTGCTCTGGGTTGGATGATCTCTAGGTCATTTCTCAGCATGTTCTGCCATTTCTGAGCAAGTGGAGTGCTACAGCCCGCTTGCACCAGGCTCACGACAGCCAACAATGCACATCCCTTCCCAGTTCCCACTCACCGACTTCCTGTCGGCAGCCTGACATCAATACGGTGGAAGAATTTATACAAGGAAACCTGCCAGTGGGACAAACCTGGGCATTTTTTTCCCCTCCCTCACAGAGCTGGTTATTATATATTTACCAAGACACCACTAACTGCGCCTTAGTTTATCACCCAACATGTGAGTTTCTCTTTTATACAGAAATAAATTTTTTAAAAGATTTTATTTATTTCTTTGAGAGAGAGAGTGAGAGAGAGCATAAGAGGGGAGAAGTTCAAGAGAGAAGCAGACTCCCCACAAACTCGATCCCAGGATTCCAGGACCATGACCTGAGCCAAAGGCAGTTGCTTAACCAACACAGTCACACAGGCGCCCCAGAAATAAATTTTTTGTCTAGGCAAATCAATTTGACTTTGGACCTTTACTCGCTGCTTTTAAGCTCTTATCTATTTGATACAATTTTTTTCCTTCTATTTGTTTATGGTTACATGGAATTTATTTTGATGTGTAATACGAGCTTATCCATGATTTTTTTTTTTTAAAGATTTTATTTATTTATTTGTCAGGGATAGAGGGAGAGAGAGCGAGCGAGCATAGGCAACAGAGAGGCAGGCAGAGGCAGAGGCAGAGGGAGAAGCAGGCTCCCTGCCAAGCAAGGAGCCCGATGTGGGACTCGATCCCAGGACACTGGGATCATGACCCGAGCCGAAGGCAGCTGCTTAACCAACTGAGCCACCCAGGCGTCCCTTATCCATGATTTTTAACCTAAATATCTAATCAGCTGTTTTATTCAAAATGGCTCTTTTAATAAACAACCAATTATTTTATATTATGGTCTCAGGTTTATACATTCTCTTCCACTGACCTATTTTACTCTTGTGTCAACACAAAACGAGAATAACTACCATGTTTGGGTACTTCCCGTGTACCAGCAATTTGCTCAGCCTTTTATTACATTATCTCATTTGATCTCACACTTCACAGGTGAGAAAACTCAGAAGTAGATGGATTAAGTAACTGGGCCATGGTCACCTTCCTAGAATCCCAGTACTCTACCTCCAACACCTGACATCATGACTACTATGCTAAACTGTAACACACAATTGACTGCTATATGTGAAGTATTATTATCTGATATTAGTCTCTCCTTTATTACTTAGAATCATTTTCTCAAGTCCCTCCAGAAATGTACATAATTTTCACTCAGATGTTAGATTTGTAAATTAACTGGGAAAAAAATGACATCTCAATCTTCCAGTTTTGGCATCCATGAACAAGGTACATTCCTCTAGTTTATTCAAGTTTTACTTTAAAAATTTCAAGTTTTATGGTATTCCTGATTTCACTACCACATATTTCTTACTAGGGTTATTTCTAGGTATCTTATATTTGTTGTTACTATACTGAAGGGATGTTCATCCCATTATGTTTCTAACTGGTTATTGTAAACACCTGGGAAAGCTCTATTGATCTATTATACTTCCCATTACACACATACACACCAACACACCCCTTTTAGTTGACTTTCTTGGTTTTTGTATTTTATTTCTTTTCAAATAATTATACTTATTTTTGCTTTATGGTTTACCATACCAGTCAGAACTTCTACAATACTGTTCGTGGCCATAGAAGTCTTGCTAATATGTTCCCGAAATAAGCAGAAAATCCTCTAGTGTGTCATCGTCAAGAATGATCTTGGCTGTTGGTTGGTTTGAAATAGTCAGTCTTGTTGAAGATATAATTTTTACTTTCTTCTTTTTAAATGAATAGATGTTGAACTTTTTCAAATGTTTTTTGAGTATACTACTGAAAAAACATTAGGGTTTTTTCTTACTGAAAACCCTATTTTATTTTTTAAAGCACATTTTTTAAAAAGATTTATTTCTTTTATAGAGAGAGAGCATGCGAGCAGAGGGAGGGGCAGAGCGGCGAGAGAGAATCTCAAGCAGACTCCCAACTGAGCAGAACCATATGTGGAACTCTGTCTTACCACACTGAGATCATGACCTGAGCCAAAATCAAGATTTAGATACTTAACCCACTGAGCCACCCAGGCACCTACCCTGAATACTTTAAACAGAAAAATTCTAGACCATCCAATAAAGAGGTAGATCTAAGTTTGGTCCTGGACTGTATGTCAGCTCTCAGGAGTCAGGAGTCCTAGGTCAGGTACAATCTGTTCTGCCACAATGTGTTTCTTTGACATGCATTAAGTCACACACAACTGGCAACAAATGAATGACATCTGCATAATGAAGAAGTCACATTGGCTCCCATGTACTTTTTCCTAGCATGTTAATGTTTCCAAGTAATCTGACACAAGTTTTCTCATGATTATTAAAGAGAAAGCCTTAGCAAGAAGACCTTGGGGGGAGTGAGGAAGCTGAAAAATCTATAGAAGTGACTTTTAAGAGGTGGCTGATTCATTGACTTCAAATAAAATGACCCGTCTCATCTTTTTTTTTTTTTTTTTAAGATCTTATTTATTTGTCAGAAAGAGAGCAAAGCAGAGGGAACAGCAGGCAGAGAGAGAAGCAGGCGCTTCGCTGAGAAAGGAGTGCAATGCGGGACTTGAACCGAGCACCCTCAGATCATGACCTGATCTAAAGGCAGATGCTTAACTGATAGGGCCACCCAGGCACTTTCCATCTTCTAAACCATCTGGCAAAGCTGTAAATGCAGATAAGGAAGCTGCAAAGACATTTCTCCCTGTATTACAATCATGGATTAATGAAGGCTATGTAACCTGGATCAGATTTTTAATTTTGATTAAAAGAGTTCTATTAAAAGTAAATACCCACTAAGACCCACTTCTCCAAAGAAGAAAGCCTGAGCCCAGGAGTGTAAGGCTACAAAGAAGTTTCTCACTGCCAAACTGGGTACAACACCAGTAAACTCTAATTTTTTCTTAATACTTCTAGTAGGACTACTACTTCTGTTAGTTACAAAGTTCCTTAGTTTTAAGTGTTCTGTCCCAACTCCATTTCTCCAATCAGCCTTATTGGTTTGAGAGCCGGATTTTGCACAACATGAGGTTGTTTACTTTACTTTTGAATTGTTAAGTCTTAGTTTTTTGTTTTTTTAAGATTTTGTATGTATTTATTTGACAGAGAGACACAGTGAGAGAGGGAACACAAGCAGGGGGAGTGGGAGAGGGAGAAGCAGGCTTCCCACTGAGCAGGGAGCCTGATGTGGGCCTGGGATCATGACCTGAGCTGAAGGCAGACGCTTAACGACTGAGCGAGCCATCCAGGCGCCCTGTTAAGTCTTAGTTTTGTTATGTTTTGGTTTGCTTGTTTTTCCAGGTTCACCTATATGGTGTGGCAGTAGAAACATCCATATTCCAGACCCATCGGGTCTACTGCAACCTACTTAGCACAGTAAAGCCCACTTGAGATGTGAGGTTCTTTTTTAACCCAGACAGTTAACAGACACAAAGTACTTGCCATCAAGGAATTTAAGATGCTTGATTTAAATATTGAAAAGTTTAAATCATTTGTCATAGACAGAGTACCTGCGGAGAAGAGAGAGGGCATATGCAAATTTCTGAAGTACATTCAAGCAAGGGCAGTGGCCACACCTGACCCCATCATCTCATTCACAATGCACACAGACCCCACCAAAACTCCTGATCGCCCACACTGCCTGCTCCACAAACACAACCTTCCCCATCTCTGCAAATAGGAATTCCACCTTCCCAAGTGTCCAGACTGAAAGCCTGCCGGCCTTCTCCACACCACATATCCCACTCATTAAGAAGTGCTAATATCTGGATGGCTCAGTTGTGAAGTTTATGCCTTCAGCTCAGGTCATGATCCTAGCGTCCTGGGATGGAGTCCCATATCTGGGACTCCCTGCTCAGCGAGGAGACTGCTTCTCCCTCCACAGCTCTCTGGTGCTTGTGTTCCCTCTCTCACTCTCTCTCTCTGTAATAAATAAATAAAATCTATAAAAAAAGGAAAGGCTAATGTCTCTTATCTTCCAAATATGTCCAGAATCTGACCATTTTTACCACCCTCGTTCAAGCCACCATTATCTTGTACCTGAATTACAACAGCTTTCTATTGGCTTCTATCCTTGACCCCTTAACACTAGCTTCAATAAAATGATACCCTTTTCATCGGAAAGCCAGATCATTATTCCTCTGCTCAAAACCCCACAATGCTTTCCAACATCACTCAGAGCAAAGGCCAGCTCATAAGACGGCTGAACAGCACATGAGGTGCTCCAGCACACGAGATGCTCCAGCACATGAGGTGCTTCAGCACATGAGATGCTCCAGCACCACGCACCTCTGAGCTGTAACCTTCCTTCCGTCTACACACACCTGCAACCAGGACAGCCTTGCTGGCTGGCCCTCTAGTCTCTCAGGCTTGCTACCAAATCCTGACGTTTGCAATTCAGAGTTCCCTCTGCCTAGAGTAGTCCTTTCTTGGGTAATCAAGCTGGCTTTTCCCCTCACTTCCCTTAGGCTTTTGCTCAAATGTCGTCATTTTAGTGAGGCTTCCCCTAACCACCATTCTGTATATTGCCCGCCCCCACGCACACACACATGCACACTCACACACACACACACACTCACTCTCTCTCACTCTATTTCCCCTCCCTTACTATTCCCCATAGCATGTATCTCCATCTGCTAAACTGCATATTTTACTTATGTGGTGCACCTTCCCTGTCCACTAGAAAAAAAAGCCTATTGCTGTCCTGTCTCCAGGGTACCTACAAGAGTTGCTGGCACACAGAACATATTGAACTCAATTACTACTTAATGAATGAATCAGGTTCCCGGCATGAAGTGATGAAGGAAGTGACAGATTTTAACTTCAGGTTATGGCCTTCAGCATCACAAACGCAAGGAATATCTGGAAGAAGGTGAAGCGGTGCACAAAAGTTTCCTTTATTTTAATGCAGGCATATGGCTAGGCTGTGAAAACTTATTTAAAAGATTTACTGAGCTGCTTCCTCAGATCAAGGACACTTGGAATTAAAGGGCTTTGAGTGGCTGGACTTGTCAGACCCCCAGGTGACTCACAAGATTGTTCCTCCATGATGTGACAAGACATTTGAACACACCAAAACTGAAACTGCAGGGGAAAAAAAAAAACCCCGGAGCACTGACAGGACCAACGATATACAAGTGTGCTGACTCAAACTGGACAAGTGAATCAAGCCTATGGCAACTGCATTCATTTTTCCAGGGCGGACGAACCCCTACACTCAATGGAATCACTGAATTTAAAAATGAGAGAATCTTAACAATTAATCTCAAAAGAGTATCTGTGGTTACCTTTAAATTGCATCCTTCAGGGACAGGCCTGAGTTATCAAGCATTTGTCCCACTGGCAGAGCTCACATTTTCATGAACAAAATGCAAGAGCTGAAGGCAAAATTTAATCAACAAGTCAATATTTAGGACAGTCTGAAGATGAACTTACAAGTTTAAAGTTATCCTAAAACTTCTGACATGAGCTCAATTCTAGAATGTGTTTACCATCCCTGATACTGTAAAAACATACTCTTTTTCATGAAAGGACTGAAATTAACACTGGAGCTTTCCATCTGTGATGTAACCCTAGAGTCAGGACAAACTGAAATGTGCCTGACTACATACTCAATAGCTCGAGAGTACAATTGTTTCTTAAACGCCACATTCCTATCAATACATCAAGAATGCTATTTGACTAGTTCCAGGCCTGCAACCTGTAATTTTGCAGCTTGGGGATTAGCAAGTTTATTAAATCATTCTTCAAAATGATTTTGAATTAATTCTGAAATCTTAATTTCATAAATCTGTTTTATATCATTATTAATCATCTTTAAAATATATTTAGGGGTGCTTGGGTGGCTCAGTCAGTTAAGTGTCCGACACTTGCTTTCAGCTCAGGTAATGATCTCAGGGTCCTGCGACTGAGCCCTATGTTGGGATCCCCACTCCGTTAGGAGCCTGCTTTCCCTCTCTCTCCCTCTGCCCCTCCCCCTGCTCATGCTCTCTCTCTAGAATAAATAAATAGGGGCACTTGGATGGCTCAGTTAAGCATCTGCCTTAGGCTAAGGTCATGATCCCAGAGTCCTGGGATTGAGCCCCCCTCTCAGGCTCCCTGATCAGTGGGAGTCTGCTTCTCCCTCTTTTGATCACTCTCTCAAATTAATTAATTAAAATGTTTTAAAATTTTAATTAACTAAAATAATAACCTCTTTAAAAAATAAAATAAATCTTAAAAAAAAAAAAAGAATTTAAAATTCATGTGGGTCCATACATAGGTGGATTTCAAATTACACACAGGTTTTCCCTGTTACCTAAAAGTTTGATTTACCAAAGAACTACATTAGTTCTTATTTTTCTCAAATGAAAGAAATTCGAAGAGGATTTTCATCTTATGAAATGGTAATTGTTTCTTCAGCATCTCAAGCTTACAAAAGGTTTCATGGGAATCCTCTACTTTTGGATAGTGGGGAAGCCTCTAATTCATTACTTCAAAAGCATAGGTGCTTACTTTTCAGTAAGGACAAGGTAATGAAATACAAGGAATGCCACAGATTGGAGGAGTTAACTAAGATAAGATGGTTAAATGCAGTAATGCAGATTGGATCCTGGGATGGGAAAAAAAAAAAAAACCAACAGTGGGAAAACCCAAATAAAGGCATTAGTTTAATTAATAGTATTATACCAACATTAATTTCTTAGTTTTTTAAATGTATCAATTTCATGTAAGGTGTTAACATAGAGGAAGCTGGATGAAGGGAATACAGGAAAATTCTGTATTCTTTGCAACTCTTCTGTAAATTTAAAATTATTTCCAAATAAAAATTCAAGGACTGCCTGGGTGGCTCGGTCAGATAGTGCCTGACTTTTGATTTCCGCTCAGGTTATGATCTCAGGGTCCTGGGAACAAGTCCTGTGGCCAGCTCTGGACAGACTATGGAGTCTGCTTGAGATTCTCTGTCTCCCTCTTTCCCTCCCTCTGCTCAAGGGCTCTTAAAACAACACCAACGACAACAACATAAGACCAAACCAACCCCCCCCACACATCTTCCAGACCTAACATGACAAAATACAAATACCCCAAAACAAATGAAGGGAAACTACCTTAAGATAATAACAGCAACCACATTTACATGGACATGAAGTGATGTGAAGATTAGAATAAATCAATATTATTATAGATAATAAATAATATTTCAACCAAATAATCAATATTTCAATATTGATTAAATAATAATCAATCAATATTTCAATATTTCAACCAAAATTAGATATGAAGGACATTCTAAATTTGGAAGGGATGGGCACCTGGGTGGCTCAGTCAGTTAAGTATCCAGCTCTTGATTTCAGTTCAGGTCATGATCTCAGGGTCACAGGAGTTAAGTCCCACATTGAGATTTTTTCTCTCTCTCTCTCTGCCTCTCCCTACTCATTCTCTCTCTCTCTCTCAAGTAAATAAAATTCATATGGGCCCACACATAAAATAAATAAATACCTTTTTAAAAAAAATAAATAAAAGCACATAGTGGTTGTTTCTATGTGCTGGAATTATAAATGATTATTTCACTCTAAGCTCTTCTCTACAATGAGCACATGAAGATTTTATAATCTGAACAATAAGAATACATATATTTCAGGGGTGCCTGAGTGGCTCAGTCAGTTAGGTGTCTGCCTTTAGCTCAGGTCATGACCCCAGGGTCCTGGAATCCAGCCCCACATTGGGTTCCTTGCTCAGCAGGGAGTCTGCTTCTCCCTCTCCTCCCAGCTTGTGCTCTCTGTCACTATCTCTATGTCACTCTCTCAAATAAATAAAATCTTAAAAAAAAATACATTTTGGTGTTAGTGTATATAATCTTGAGGTGAAGTAACAGGAGGTTATTCCTGTTCCTACAAGTCTCACATTCTTGTCCCCCCTTACTCCTCCCCAACTGGCTCTGGTTTGGATTCTGATCAGTTCTCCCCTAGTCTGCTGTATCATCAGCCAGTCTTCCCCATACCCCTCCAATTATCTTCAGTCTAGTTTTCCCATTCTCATAACTTATTTTCCTAAAATTCAGGCTATAAGACATCACTTCCTGTCAAAACAAAACAAAAAACAGAACTCTAAAGGCTGTATTGACTAAGGGAGAGGCAGTAATAGTCTAAGGATGAAATTTCCAATTTTCCTTTCAAGGCTCAGCCCACTGTGTCCCAAAGAGACTAAACCCTTCCACAAACTTAATAGTCACCTTCAAGCTTCTTCTAAGTGTTTGTTCATGACCTTTTCATTAACAAAATTACTTTGGCTAACATTTACTGAGTGCTTATTATGTACTAGGCACAATGCCAAGAGATTCACATGTAATTTTTTTCCTAGAGTCTTCTCATTAACCCCTAGGGGTAAGTGTTACTAAAGGAAGAAAAGTCTGAGCTTTTGGCTAGTTTTCCCAAGGTTATCTGGCTCGTAAGTGATGGTGTAAGAAACTGAGCCCGAATCTCCAAGTTCCAAAGTCCAAACTCAACATAATCTTCTTTCCAACTTCTATCCCAGAATGCTAGCTTCTGGTACCATCCCTAATTCCTCCAGTTGGAAATGATAATCTCTTCCATGGACCTACACGGCTATTTACTTTCCTTTATAGATCTTATCCCGTCCTTCCTTGTGTGTAGGTAACAATACATATGCCTATATTACCCAATTAGATTAAAGTGCTTTGAGGACAGGAACAGCAAAATTACTATCCTTCACAATCTGGACCCATGATATTGTTAGGGAATAGAAGCACTCAGTACCTATCAAAGAAAATCATGTTCAAAGAAACTTAAGACTCCTACTTTATTCCTTCAGTTAAACACACATACATGTTTGAATTAAAGGTACAAAGAGTCTCACACAGTACAAAGAACACTGGTTTTGAAGCATGGCAAACCTGTTTACAAACTCTGGCTCTAGTACAAAGAAGCTACTATCTAACCTTGGGGCAACTCACTTAACCAACGTGCCCTTAATTTCTCATCTGTAACAGTGTGAGACTAATGATAATTAATAAGTATAAAATACACAACACTACATGTAGCAAAGTAAATGGATAGCTACTATCACAGTAAGTTGATAAACAGTTAGGTGTTACTGCTATTTGATTCTGTAATATATTAATTAAATTCTGGGCATGGGAACTCGCTTCATCCCCAGAGTGACAGCGCCTCATTTCTAGGACTGTAAAAAGTCAGTATTTCTGTAGGTAGACGACAAAGAACACTTAGATAACAATACTCAAACTAGTGAGATGATTACGTGCTAAGTGTTCCAAGATGAGAGTGAACAGTGTAGATCAAAGAGAAACACTTCTGTAAAGGAAGGAATATGAGCTGGTTCATCAGGACAGAATTGGATAGAAGGGAGGAAAACTCTGAATAAAAAGACCATCATAAGTAAAAGCAGTGAGGCAGGAGTAAGATGCTTATTTGAAAAAAGCCAACATGCCTCAAGTACCATCTTACTCAGTGGACAAAGACCACATGAATAAACGGAGGGCAGAGTCCAGAGGGAATTCTGAATCGAATGCTGGTGTAAAAGATACACAGCTCAACAGGATAAAAGGGGGAAAGAAGAAGTTTCATATTGCTCATAGGAAAACATCCAATAAAATGAGAATTAGGGATTTATCTAACGAATGCATAAAGAGTTTGTTATAATGAGCATATCCTTTGTTTTTATTAGCAGTATTCACTACTTTTAACCTCAAAGTCAGTGTTCCTAACCTACCCTATTGTTCAGCACTGTGAAACATATTTGAATGCACAGAGAAATAATAACTCAGAGAACTACCATACCCATTCACATGTGGCTGTGGTGCAGATAAAACGCAGAAGACACGGGGTTGAAAGCTTCTTACAACTAAAAAATGCTATCTGATTCTAAAGACCCTGAGGCAGGAAAAGTAATTTATTATTAATATTACTAATAACAACAACAACAAAAATCAGGCACATTCTGTTGAGGGAAAAACAAAAACTGTAATTTAAGAGCAATGCTAAATGGGTTAATGAACTAAGATACTGATCAGTACAATGGCTTGAATTATTACTGCTCTGCGACTGCAGGTTAAGAATAAGATAATATACGCAGAACATAATACTTTTTCACAATGGACTCACACCTTCAAGACTCCCATTGCTTGAATGAAATTCACTCAGTTGCAATTTTACACAAATCATATGCCATGAAATGATGTAAGAGCCCAGCATCCTGAGTTTACATGCAGATTTTTCAAATCAATGGGCTACCTGTTCAATCAGAACTGGTGGGGGGAGTAGAAAAACCTAGTTGACAAGTATTAATAAAAGCAAAATATAGTCCACTCACCTCCACAGTCTGTATTAACTACATGGACAATCAGGAATAAAACCTCCATTTCTAATTCATCAGCATTTTGTCTTAGAAATACACTGTGGTTGACTCTTCCTCTAGTCAAAGTTACCAGTCTTAGTTCCAGTTTATGCCCAATGGAGAAAGCCCTTTTCAGAATTACAATGTCACTGGTAAAAATATGGGAAAATTAAAAACTTCAACACACTGAATGGAATTATTTTAACATAGTATTTAATGTGGTATAAATATTTATTTTTCTAATGATGTTATTTATTTTATTTATTTATTCATTTGAGAGAGAGAGTGCAGGTACACACATGAGCAGGGCAGAAGGAGAAGGAGGGGAAAAGAACCTCAAGCAGACTCCTCGCAGAGCGCGGAGCCCCACGAAGGTCTTGATCTCACAACACTAAGATCATGACTCGAGTCAAAACTAAGAGTTGGATGCTTAATCAACTATGCCACCTAGGTGCCCCTTTTTCTTTTTCTTATCCATTTTCACACACATGTCACAAGAAAGGCCAGAGGCTTTGAATTTGCCTAAACCCTCAGTAGACGGGGAAGGCCTCCTTTCAGCACATGGACTAGGCACTGCTGCACAAACTGCATTTTTTCTTCAACTGGCCAATGGGCCACCCATCAACTGTGTGTGGGATTTGGGACACTTAAGACAGAGAGGAGAAACAATAACCTAAGACTAACTCCAGGTCATTTGTTTGCTCAATAGTCTTAGACCTTTGACCTCTATCAACTGATTTTCGCATCTATAAATAGGACCCTACACCTAACACAGATAATTCATAGTGGCTCCAGATTTTTCTTCTTGGAGGCAACAGAAGCAATCTCTGATTGGAAGGGGGTACATGAAGATGCCCCTGTCCAGGAATGCACTGGAGATTATGAATACCTTAACTGTCCTATCAAGAATGGGGACTTGGGGTGCCTGGGTGACCCAGTCAGTTAAGCACCTGCCTTCAGCTCAGATCATGATCCCGGGATCCTGGAATCGAGCCCCGTATCAGGCTTCCTGCTTGGTGGGGGTCTGCTTCTCTCTCTCCCTCTACTCCTTCCCACTGTTCATTCCCTCTCGCCCTCTCTTAAATAAATAAAAACTTAAAAAAAAAAGGGGGGGGGGACTTGATGAGATACTGAGAAAGCTAAATATTCCCCAGGCTCCTCCTTGATGCCAGCACTGCTTGCTATGATAACATAGATTATAAACGGAAAAACGATGTGTAAGAGGCAAAGATGCCAAAAAAAAGAACATCCCCGTGCAGATGCATATGAGGTATGCAATACAAAATCATTTATCTCCCTTTTTAGATTAATTCAATAGATAAAGTCTGGTCTTCTAGATTCTTAAGGAGATTAAATCTTCTTATCAGAATTCAATTCAACTCAACACTGAACACCTATTACGTGCAAGCTACTAGGTAGGGTGCTGTTGAAGACAGGAAAAAAATTAAGAGATCTTCACCTTCAACTAGTATGTAAAAAGAACAAAATAATTCCCCTACTAAGAATATAAAAATATTATGAGAAAGAATACAGAAGCCCCATAATCCTGAGCCTTCATTTAAAGTCACAATCTACCTTTCAGCCAGACCCCATACTACTGATAAACATGTAACTCCAGTCATCCCAGACCACTTCTGCAAAACACACTGTGCACTGTACCCTTCTATTCTTCTGTTTGTGTCATTCTTACAGGCTGGAGTTCCTTTACCTATCTCCAACTTAAGTTATTACTCTTTCTCAAGACCAAATTCCAATCCTTTTGCTTCACAAAGCATTTCCCATGACCAGTTGGAATTAAGGAGGTGATTTAAAAAAAAAAAAGATACCATCAAACAAAAACACTGAGGAAGAAGGGAATGAAACATCTGTACCAGAGGAGCTATAAGATAAACAGAAGACAAAGGATCTGTAGAATCTTCTAGAAAACCATCATACCATGATACACAGAAAATTAACAAGTCTAACAAGTTTTAACGGGAGGAATCCAAGATGTAAGAGAAAGCCTGTCAAGATTACAGGATACTGGGGCAACCTGGCTGGCTTGGTCAGTAGAGCATATGACTCTTGATCCTAGGGCCATGAGTTTGAGACCCACACTGTGCAGATTACTTAAAAAAAAAAAAAAAGAAAGAAAGAAAAAAAAAATTGCGTGACACAAAAAGCCTAGCAGCAGAAACTGGAGAAGTGCATCTAGGAATTATGAAACCCAAGGAGTTAGAGCCACAGTTGGTCTTTTTATCTATTATTCTGACAGGACTAGGAAACACGTGGAAAATTAACCACTAGTTACACAAACAGCATCAAAGAACAGAATTTATTTTTTTATGGTTTAAGATGCTACTCTACCAGGAGGTACCTTATTAAGTATGGAAGAATGCGTTTGCTCACAGACTGGCCTATCTCATCAAAAGGGCCTTGAACTAATCATGGAGAGGTAGAAGCCATGATGTAACGCATCATTCATCCTACAAGAAACACTGACTGACCAATTGCCACAGGCTGGTGCCACACTGGGGACACAGCATTCAACCAACCAGACAAATCCTGGTCCTCACGGAGCTTACGGAGGGAGAAAGCCAGTAAATACATGTAAATAATTTCAGGTGATGATCAGCTTACAGAAACATACAACCAAGTAAGAATTAGCCCATGACAGGGTTGGGGTAGAAAGGTCATCTCAGAACCGACGGAACAAGGCTGACAAATCTGAGGGTCCCGTCAGGCAGAGAGAAGAAAAGCAAGACCCTGACAAGGAAGGATGTCAGCATGTCTGAGAACAGTCATCTGGCCAGAACAGACTGAACAGAACTGGCAGGAGGGGAGCTGTAGAGGCAGGGGAAGCCAGACTGAGGCAGAAGGGAGGTCTGGATATCACACTTCAGTGTGATGGAAGTTACTGGAGGGTTCTGGGTGCAGGGAAGATGGGATCTTTTAGATCACACAGACTGCTGTGTGGAGAAAGGAGTGAAGGTCCCTGAGTACAAAACAATGTTGACTCAGACTAGGATAGTGGCAGCAAAGTTAGCACATGCCAGACATGACACATAAAGAAAGACTAGAGGCAGTCCAAAGAGAAAATGGGGTGGGGGGGAAAGTATCCCACATATGACTTCCAATGTCCAGACAACATGTGCACAGGAGGGGCCATGCACAGCTTCATGCTCTTCAATGCTTTCTCCCCACTGGGTGAGCCCCGTGAGAGCAGTAGCTGTCTTATTCTTCAGTATAGATCCAAAAGCCAGCAAAATGCTTGCAACACCAAGAGGTACTCTGAAAAGGCTTTTTTTTTTTTAAAATAAATCTTGACACAATAAACACAAGTGAGAAAGTACACCCTTTAAAGTGTTACCAAAATTTAGTAGGATGTGACTCACCACTGAGTTGGAAACACTGAAGCCCAAAAGGTGAACAGGTGAGGAAGTCCAGAGGAAACCCCAAGCTGTCTCAAAACACAAACTCACTCAAACATTTATGGAGTGTCTTCTATATCACACCAGTGCAGTATGCTGAGAACACAGGGATAAGGCAGTGTCTTATCTTAACTTAAGGGACAGTTCACACCCTGGTCATCTAGACATATAGACATCTATATGCCCTCCGCAATGGCAGAGACCCAGAGGAAACATGTCAACATCCCCACTTTTATTTTATTTTTATTTTTTTAAGATTTATTTTATTTTATTTATTTGACAGAGAGACATCACAAGTAGGCAGAGAGGCAGAGAGAGAGAGAGGAGGAGGCAGGCTCCCTGCTGAGCAGAGAACCCGATGCAGGACTCGATCCCAGGACCCTGAGATCATGACCTGAGCCGAAGGCAGCGGCTTAATCCACTGAGCCACCCAGGCGCCCAACATCCCCACTTTTAGAAAGGAGAATGAAGTGAATGTCACAAACTTTGCAACTGAACATAACTTGCAACTGAACATAACTGAGTAAAATTCTAGCACAGATTAACAAAAGAGGGTTTGAGGACTCTTAAGAAGAGACAGGGGCGCCTGGGTGGCTCAGTGGGTTAAAGCCTCTGCCTTCAGCTTGGGTCATGATCTCGGGGTCCTGGGATCGAGCCCCGCATTGGGATCTCTGCTCAGTGGGAAGCCTGCTTCCTCCCCCAACCCCCCCGGGCTCTCTGCCTGCCTCTGCCTACTTGTGATCTCTGTCTGCCAAATAAATAAATAAAATCTTTAAAAATAATAATAATAATAATAATTAAACAATGAACAGTATTAAGACTAAAAAATAATGATATAGGGGTTTTCCAAAGGAAATGGGCCAGCCAGTCAACCCCACAATCAACAAGCCCTTTCCCAAATGAATATGAAGACATGATTGGCTTGCTGACCCAATCATCAGGTAATAAAAACTTGAGACATAACAAATAAATAAATAAATAAATAAGAAAGAACAAATATACTGGATAATAGAGTCAGAATTCCAAAAGTTTCAGAAAGTCTACAAAACTGGGCAAAAACCAACAGCTTTCAATTTCCTAGGGAAATTTAAGTTTTGTCATCATGTTTTAAAAATCCAACATTACAGAAACAGCAGGATAGGAAAAAAAGACTTAAGGCTTTTCTAATGTAAGGGAAGTACTGGAAAAGCTAATTCCAACCTGGGCAACGTGAAGAATCCAGAAGGATGGACTTCGTCTAGTTTAGTGAGCTCCTTTCTGTGTACCACGCTAATGAAACTATTAAACTAGAACTCATAAAGATGAAAGAGACTTGGAGAGTACTTCCAGTAAATGCTGACTTACTGAATACATGCATTGAACTCTGCTCCCTTCCAAAATGCCACTAAAATGACAGTAAAAGGATTTAAAATCTTTAGAGCTTGGAAGTGGGT
This sequence comes from Mustela lutreola, assembly GCF_030435805.1. Taxonomy (NCBI): domain Eukaryota; kingdom Metazoa; phylum Chordata; class Mammalia; order Carnivora; family Mustelidae; genus Mustela; species Mustela lutreola. Next base: position 26,725,197 of record NC_081301.1, read on the forward strand.
AGGAGAGAGATAATTGACCTGGAAGACCAAAAAGCTAAATTCTGAGTCAACAGTGGAAAAGCCAGGAAGCATACCAACTTATGGTACCAAAAAACCCCCAAACCTCAGGAATTAGGGATATAACGTATCTCTGGAACCGGAGATTGAATGGAAGAATTTAGTGCAAGGAGGCCCAAGGATAGTTACATCCTGTGTGTAATGGAGCAACTAACTGTTCCTTGTCTGCCCAGAAGGACTGTGGCCCTTTTCCCCATGGAAACAAAAAAAGTTAAGTGGAGGTTTACATATAGAGACCCACTCCCATCCAACTTTCTTTCCTCCTTGTGTCCCAGAACTCTGGCACCAGACTAGTAATGCCCTCCAAGAGACAGGAAGAAACTTCTTTGAGGAAAACCTGACCAGTCCAAAAGATACCAACACTGGGTGTTTCCCAAGGAAACAGGCCAGTGAGACCACCCTCCAGTGGAAGTCCAGTCAACCACTCTCAAATGAATACAATACTTTCAAATAACCTTTCAGAGCTCCATACTGAGCAGATAGCTAAGATTATTAGACATTTAAGGAAAGTTTTAACATGAATGCAGAGACAGAGCAAAGCTGGAAGAAACAGATGATGCAGATAGAGAACTGAATTTAAAACAAATGCGCACACATATGCACAGAGAGATAAGAACAGAAGATGCAAATATGAAAAAAAAATGTCGAAGAGAACAAAATAAAATACCCCAGGAAATTAACGGATTTTGTTATGTGACTGCCTTCGGGTCATGATCCCAGGGTCCTGGGATGGAGCTCCACATCGGGCTCCCTGCAGGTTCCCTGCTTCTCCCTCTCCCTCTGCTGCTCCCCTGCTTGTGTTCCCTCTCTCACTGTGTCTCTTCTGTCAAATAAATAAATAAAATCTTAAAAAATATACTGAAAGATAAATTGAGGAAATCTACCAGAATGTGGAGAAGACAAAGAGCTCAGAAATGAAAGAAAAGAAAATTAAGGAACAGGAGAAAAAGATAGGAAAGAATCAAAGAAAATTCAGGAAAATTTTTCCAACTGCAAAACACAAATTTCCAGATTGAAAGACTCCACAGCAGTCAGCGTAACAGATGAAAACAGATCCTTAAAAGACACAGCACTGAGGGGCGCCTGGGTGGCTCAGTGGGTTGGGCCGCTGCCTTCGGCTCAGGTCATGATCTCGAGGTCCTGGGATCGAGTCCCACGTCGGGCTCTCTGCTCAGCAGGGAGCCTGCTTCCTCCTCTCTCTCTCTCTCTCTCTGCCTGCCTCTGTGCCTACTTGTGATCTTTCTGTCAAATAAATAAATAAAATCTTAAAAAAAAAAAAAAAAAAAAAGGACACAGCACTGAAAAATGTCAGAACATAGGTTAAAAGGAAGATCCTAAAAGGGTCCAGAGAGGATAATACTAGTTGAATACCAAAAACTCAAGAAGCAGAATAGCAACAGTCAACAGCCACCCTAGAAGCAAAGATGACAAAAGAACAATACATTTTAAAGGGCTCCTGGGTGGGTTAAGCCTCTGCCTTCGGCTCAGGTCATGATCTCTGGGCTCTCTGCTCAGTGGGGAGCCTGCTTCCCCTGCTCTCTCTGCCTGTCTCTCTGCCTACCTGTGATCTCTCCCTCTGTCAAATAAATAAAAATAAAATCTTAAAAAAAAAAAGAACAACACATTTTTCTTTTTTTTAAGATTTTTATTTATTTATCAGAGAGAGAGGGAGAGAGCGAGCACAGGCAGACAGAATGGCAGGCAGAGGCAGAGGGAGAAGCAGGCTCCAGGCTGAGCAAGGAGCTAGATGTGGGACTCCATCCCAGGACGCTGGGATCATGACTGAGCGGAAGGCAGCTGCTTAACCAACTGAGCCACCCAGGCGTCCCGAGAACAACACATTTTAAATGCTAAGGGACAATAATTTCCAATCCAGAATTCTATATCCAACCAAACGTAAAATCGGTAGGAGGTAGGAATAAAGGCATGCAAGGTATTAAAAAAAAAAATTATCTCAAATATCCTTTCTCAGGAAACTACATACAGGAGGAGGTATTTTACCAAATTAAGGGAATAAACTAAGAAAAGATCAGAGCAGTTAACTCTGATTAAAGAAACAAAGGCTTAAATACACCACAATACAAATAAAAATACAAAAATACCACCATCACAGATATGAAACTTCAGTATTATTTGACAATTTGACAATTCTTCCTTAATTAGTATACAGTTGTAACGCAAGCCAAATCAAAACTCCAGCAGGATTTTTTTTTTTTTTTGGTAGATACTGACAAGCTGATTCTAAAATGTATAAGGAAAGACAAAAGAACAGTAACAGCCAAAACAGTTCTTTAAAAAGAAGGAAAGGTTGAAGGAATCGCACTACCTGATTTCAATATATAGTATATAAAGCTACCATAAAACAGGTGAATGAAACGAATAGAAAGCTCGGAAAAGGTCCCACACATATATGGTTGATATCTGAAAAAGGTACAAATGCAATTCAGTGGGAAAAGCATAGCATTTTCAACAACTTGTACTGGAATAATTAGATACCCATATGCAAAAATGCAAACAAAAAAAAAATCCAACTGATACCTCAAATCCTCTACAAAAATGAACTCAAAATGGATCATAGACCTTAATGTAAGATGTAAAAATAGAAAATTGTAGGGCAGTGTGTACATCTAGATGCTCGGCTGGGAAGTGATCCAAAGGTCTACCTACTCCTAACATACACTAGCAACCAATTCTGTGGTTTTCAACCTCTTTTCCTACCCATGCCCTCAGGGATCCCTGGGCCTTAGATCCTACCTAGGTGATCTGGACCTACATTAATGCCACACCAAGGAGTTTGGAGAAGAACAGATAAGTGCATACTGAATCCGCCATGCTGATCAGATTCACTGGTCTCATTCCAAGGAGAAAGATGTTCTGAACTCTTCCCAGATCTTGCAATTTTCTTCTTCCAGTTCTATTTCACCTTCTTCCCTCCTTTCCTTCATTTTCCTTACATAGATTCACAAAATAAAGAAAGCCGCATCGACATTTCAGAAACATTTTTAAGTAAACTTTTAAAACATTCACAGGATCCAGATAACTGGGACTCCAACACAAGAAGACCAAGATAATCCCTGGTATGATGTGAAGGGAAATCTCAAATTAAGAGCTTTGCGGCAGGCCTGAAAATTGGCCACCCCGGACTAGAGATACGGAAGAGATCGAGTCCAGAAATAGAAACTGAAAAGAGCATCCAAGGTATCTGAGCTGACTCAAAGAAATTCACACAAAGAGGCAAGAATTTAGAGGTAAATTAGTCATGAAGTGCATAGGAAACTAGGTAAACACCAAAACAAGACAATTACCTCCAAGAGCAACAAAAGATTATGTAAGATGGATGACATATTATGTGACCCAGCTATGAAGAACATTTACATGGTCGTGATGTAAAGACTAAATACTGATCCAAACAAAATGATGACACGTCTATAGCAGGAGGTTAGATAACAGATAACGGGGGGCTGGAAGTGTTCCCAGGGAGGGGGCCAAGAATGGTGTTGCAAGAGAGCTCCATCTTCATCATCCGTAACAGGAGGCCAAAATTAATGCCAGAAACTGGAAAACCAGGAGGCAGTAATACAAGCATGTTAGAGATACTGAGGCAAAAGCAAAAGATTTAGTTCAAAGATTTGAAAATGATGGCCTCGGGGCAACAGAAAATGGGGGAAACTTAAAAAAAAAAAAAATCCGGCTAGAAATGTTTGACTCTTTAAAAATATATGCATGTATTGCTTTGATAAGAATAAAAAAATAAATTTAAAAAATCAAAGCATAAGAGGGGAAAAAAACGGGGGAGCCCAGAATAGTACAGGATCTGGAATCATGACATTTAGAAATGGTTGTATAAATCAAGGGTTTTTAAGTTTAAAATACACACAAACTTGGCACATATTAAAGGCTGATTTCTATCTTTGGTGCAGTTATTCTATCTGGCTAAAGCGTGCAGAATCAGAACCAACAGTAAAGTTACATGGACACAAGAGCTCAGCTTGCAAAAAGGAAGGCATTTCTACTCACTGCCTGAAAGCCAAATTAATTGTCTCAGGAAGCAGTGAGCTCTCTGCTACTGGAGGCATTTAAGCAGAGCCTGAACAAAGTCCACCTAGTGGATCTGATACCTCGGTGGGCTGGGCTACAGAATGGCCTACAGACAGGCCCTCCCAGTTGTGGGATTCTGTAAAAGGATTTCATGTAATAATCTCCTTTGAATTAGTACTATTCTAAAGAAGAGCTAGGAACCCTCTTAGGTGAATAAGCTTGGGCACTTAGGACATGTATGTCTCTTCCTTCTATACCACCTCTCCTTTTAGCTTTTGACTTTTCATTTCAAAATCTTTTTTTTTTTTTTTAAAGATTTATTTATTTCAGAGAGTGTGAGGGAGTGAGAGACAGAAAGCACAGGCTGGGGGGAGGAGGGGGAAGGGCAGAGCGGGAAGCAGGCTTCCCACTGAGCCGGGAGCCCACTGCAGGGCTCAATCCCAGGACCTCAGGCAGGACCATGACTGGAACCAAAGGTGGCCACTCCCAGCCACCCTGGCACCCCCATCTTAAAAGTCTTAAGTATATTTACATTTGGTTACAAATCACGTAAAACATTTCTGGAAGCAGAGGAAGTGCAAATACTTAAAAGAGTAAAAGAGAAAATGTCCATCTGAGTGGGAGAAAGCTGGCAGAGAATCAAGAAGTTGGTCTAAGGTAGTGATAAGAGACAATGAAGAACCCATCGTGGGCCCTGTGGTTCAGTGGCTGAACAGATTACGGTACCCAGTTAGGTCTGAGACTCTGGGACCGCACCTCTGGTATGAGACGAGAGAGTACCTGGGCCTCCTGGCAGGGTGAAAGCAGAGAGAGCTGGGATTCAGTCAATAGCGCAGACAAGCAGCGAGACAGCCGCCAGAGATGAGTGAACAACAAAGGAATACCTTCAATTTGTTCTACTTTAAATAAAGTTACTAGAATCTTGCACTATCAAAGAACAAAAATCATACCTTAGCTTAAGTGTTGGTCATCAAATGAGGAATAAAAATATTAAACATATGGGGTACCTGGCTGGAAGAGCATGTGACTCTTGATCCGCAGCCCCATGCTGCGGGTAGAGATTGCTTAAATAAATAAAAACTTAAAAATATATATTAAACATATTACAGGTACCATCTTCTCTATGGGACTACCTCAGGAGCCAGTATGACCTGTCTATAGGCTTCAGGGAAGCTTTATTTTCTAGTAAAAGGACACTACTTTTCCCTTCACTCTGCATAATAACATACTATCATGCCTACAGACACAACAAATTTATCCCAAACTTTACTGAACTCCACCTTATCAGTTAAGAAACGACACACATCATACTTCAAAAATAATGTCTATTTCTAGCTCTTATTTTTATTTTATTTTTTAAAAGGATTTATTTTAGAGAGAGAGTGCTTGGTGGGGGCGGTGGATGTGGAGGGAAGGGCAGAGGGGAAGGGAGACAATTCTCAAGCAAACTCCTGCTGTGCAAGGAGCCTGACTTGGGGCTTAATCCCAGGACCCTGAGATCATGACCTGAGGTGAAATAGTCAGCTGCTCAACCAACTGCTAACTCTTATCTTTAAAAATTAGTTTAGGGGAACCTGGGTGGCTCAGTTGGTCGGGCAACTGCCTTCGGCTCAGGTCATGATCCCGGGATTTCAGGATTGAGTCCCGCATCCGGCTCCCAGCTCCACGGGGAGTCTGCTTCTCCCTCTGACCTTCCCCCACCTCATGCTCTCTCTCACAGTCCCTCTCTCAAATAAAAAAATAAAAATCTTTAAAAAAAATAATTAGTTTAGAATCTACAAAAAAATTATTGGCGTTTTACACACTGTAAATGGGTGTAACTTATGACTATGTAAGAAAGAGAGGTGCAGGTGCACTCCAACACTGGGGGAGCCCCTACACTCCTCTGTAGACTGTAGACTTTTAGAGGCAAAGTCTCACTCTTGGTTAAAGCCAGTCCAGACTGGCCAGCACACTTGCCAGTAAACACTGAACTGAACCAAAACATATGACCCGCCTGGAATTTTCTCTGTATTTTACCAAAATTCTTGATGTTTTTTTACTTTTTTTTCAGTGCCTTCCCACTGGCCTCAGAGCCTCCTCACTCCTGCGCCACAATCATGGGCAGGTACATTTTTGCTGTGCTTTTTGTCCTTCCAGTAATACTCTGAACAAAATACACAGGCTCTATAGCTCTACCCACTCTGCTCCCCAAGGGCATTGTGAAGATGGGCCAGAAGAGCTTCCTTCGAGCATCTGCCCAAATGACTGGTTCCTTCTCTTGCTGTTGGGCCACCTGGCCACACAGCAGTCCAGATTCCCAAGTTACAAACTGGTAGGATCCTTCTGTAACCTATTAACTCTTCTTGGGAGATCTTAAACCACAAATATGAGAAACCATTCACATGAAGGCTATTAGATTATAATGCATTCGAGTGACTTAAAATTTATTTACATTGTTCTGCTAATATTTTATTTATTTACTTTTAAGGTGTTATTTATTTATCTGACAGAGAGAGAGAAAGAGATGAAAGGGAGAAGCAGGCTCCTTGCTGAGCAGGGAGCCTGATGCGGGGCTCAGGACCCTGGGATCATGACCTGAGCCGAAGGCAGATGCTCAACCAACTAAGCCACCCAGGTGCCCCAGCACTGCTAATATTTTAAAGAATGTGAAGCTTATGACATGTTCAAACTCCATTTCGTATCTGCCGAACGGCTTCCTACCTGAGGGTTACCTGATCCAACACAATTCTTGTTACTCCCTTGTCACTTAAAGGAACTGAGAAGGAATACTTCAAGAACCATTTCTCAAGGTGTGTTCTGCAGAATAGTTCCTCAAGATGTAATGAAAAGGGGCACCTCGCTGATTCAGCGGATAGAGCTTGCGACTTTGGATCTCGGGGATATGGGTTTAAGCCCTGCTGGAGGTAGTTCACTTAAAGAATAAATAAAATATATTTTAAAATAAACGTAATTAAAAGCATTTAAGGACAAATAAACTCAAAAGGTCAGTTACGCCAAGTTAAATTGGCTTCCTGGGGTTGAGGATGGAGAGTGTGGGGCAATGAGCCTTTAAAATGCTGATATGCACTGTGACACAAAAGAGGTAAGGAAAGGGAGATGTTGGGGAGATGGCATGGAATAATCAAGAATTTCCCAAGCTTTTATGACATTAGAATCTTTTTTGGTGGGAAGATCACCTGTAGCCCTGGTGTTTGGGGAGCAGAGGCTTGGGAGAAACCCTTAAGGCATTCTTAAATAAGTAACATTTGTATCTTTACTGTAGAGCACCACCCACGGAACCCAGAGCCTGATAAGTAGTAGGTCAGAAGAAAAGTGTTCCTCCGGCCCAGGAGGCTTCTTGCTGTTTGCCTGTTACAACAAGAGAAACATGACTTTCTACTTGCTCTTGGCAAGTTTATAGATTAAACTACATTAAACTATTAAACTGTAAACTTTTAAAAATTATCACTATTATTTAAAAATAGAATTGCATTCAATTTTAAATTCAAGTATTATTTCCAAACTTTCATAACTGAAATCTACTTCAACCACCAGTGTCTATTCCAAAATGTTTTTCTTGACATAGAAGTAGTTTCAGAATGTATTTAATATGCTAGACCTAAAACTTGATAGCTTTAGAATTGTCTTCCAACACTTGATGTTTTTAGACTTGTCATGAAAATACAAAATCACATGCAAAACAGATCTGAAAAAAACTTCAGAGCCTAGCAAGCAAGGAATAAAACTCGTAAATATGCTGAGTTTTTAAAGTGCAATTTAGTTTAAAAAAAAAAAAAAAATCCAGCTTTTGCCCTGGTGGTAAAAATCTCTCCCTTCACAATTTGACCCTAATGTGCATGCTAATCATTTGTGCTACAAAGTCAACTTCACTGTGGCCATTTTCTTCACCCTTTCCTCTCTTATGGCTCTCCAGAGCCTTGTTGGTACTCACTATTAAGTAACACTAGCATCCATGGGCATCTCCAAACACTGACTAAATAAACATATATTCCTTATTTAAAATGATATTCTCAAGAATCTAAGTTATGGAGAAAAGGACACAAGTATAGTCACATTTGGTAAACTTACTGCCATGACAGACTTATTCAGACTCAAGGTTTTAAGAAGAATCTGTAAAAGAGCCCAGGAGGGAATATACAACAGTCCAGGGTCCCTAGAGTCCAAGGTTTGTAACTTATGAGACCACAGAAGCTGCTCCAAACTGTCATCCTGGACCTCTAGTTTGGAGTGCACAGATTTAAGGATTTAAAACCAATACCCTCTGGGAACCTGGTGGCTCAGTCGGTTAAGCGTCAGAGTCTCGATTTTGACTCAGGTCATGATCACAAGTTTGTGAGACCAAGCCAGCCTTGGGCTCCATGGTCAGTGGGGAGTCTGCTGGAGATCCTCTGCCTCTCCTTCTGCCCATCCCCCATGCCGCTCAATGTCTAAAATAAATAAATCAATCTTAAAAAAATAAGTAAATGAGGGTGCCTGGGTGGCTCAGTTGTTCAGTGTCTGCCTTCAGCTCAGGTCATGATCCTGGAGTCCTGGGATGGAGCTCTGAATCAGGCTCCCTACTCAGCGGAAAGCCTGCTTCTCCCTCTCCCCCAGGTTATGTTCCCTCTCTCCTTGTCTCTCTCTGTCAAATAAATAAATAAAATCTTTAAAATAAATAAATAAATAAATGGAATCACTCCAACCCCCCCCAACACACACACTTTAAAGTAAGGGCAAACATTACATACAATCTCTGAATTTAAGTGACAGGTAAGTGGTGTCTGAGGTATATTTAACATACTATTCAAATGTAGTAGTCCTCAGTACAGCAGAGAGAGAGGAATGTACTGCAGTAGGAAATGTACATGCTTTGAACTACTCCAGGCTTTATACTACTTGGGGGAACTTGGGCCAACTGCCTCAGCTTTCCTTATCTGTAAAATGGGACTAACACTGACACCACCCCCTAGAGTTGAGAGAAAAAAATGAGATTTATTATATAAGAGCAGACAGGGAATGAGCACAGAGAAACCCCCAGTTCATGATCAGTCATCTCTCATTCCCTAGTTGCCTGCTGTCTTATTTCATGCCCTTTCCTTCCCCACAGAGATGACCCATCCTGAAAGCATCTCCTCTATGCACATGACATAAAGCATTATCTGAAACCCAGTGCTAGGTCCTCCGTTGCGTATGGGAAACTGCTAGCTACATGGAAGTATCAGTATCAATATCACCTCAAAATCAGTCCACACCAAATTAAACTCATCTTCCCTTCCCCACACACTAGTCTCCATCTCCCCTTGCAATGCCTATAACACTCTTCCTCCATTATATGGAATTCTGAACTGGTTTTATCTTTCTCCTTCATCCCACATACCCAGATAAATCAGGAAAGTCTGTCCTATTTCAATTCCATAATATCTCTTCTCTGTTTTCCATTTGAGAAACAGTTTGGTCCAAGATAGTGAACAGCTTCCTGGAGTGGCATCTGTTTCCCTTTCTTCCACTTCAAGCACAGGCAAGGATGTCATATTATAATCTTCCTTAAGTCACTCTTAAAAACCCTCCACGGCTGCCTACTTCCTTCCCTACGTGTTACATCTCTCTCTTCTCTCTACTCTGGCCAGGTCTCCTTTGTAGTAAGTTAAAGGCTTCCTTGCCTTTTCCCCAGCTGTTCCTTTCTTTGGAATGCCTCTTCTGTCTTCTACTGAAATCGGTCTCTCCTCCACTCAAAGTCCCATCCTTCAAGGCCAGATTTTCAGGTAGCCCACTCAACATCTAGTCCAACCTTTCTTGGTCATTTTCAGGTAGCCCACTCAACATTTAGTCCAACCTTTCTTGGTCATTTTCAGGTAGCCCACTCAACATCTAGTCCAACCTTTCTTGGTCATTTTCAGGTAGCCCACTCAACATCTAGTCCAACCTTTCTTGGTCATTTTCAGGTAGCCCACTCAATATCTAGTCCAACCTTTCTTGGCTTCCCCATTCCCTGAACTCCTAAGCACCCAATTTAGTCTCTCATTGCTGTTTTTTTCACCCTTAGCACTCATCTTCCAGACACAATTTAAAAGTTTTAGAAGTCAGGGTTCCTTTTCCAAAACCCAAACAGGACTTTTTTTTCAGGGAGATTAATGGATACAAAGACATCTGACAGATTTAGTTTCCATTAATATCATAATGGTAGAGATATTTTCATGGGTTGTGCAATTTGCTATGAGCCTATATGAGACAGGTTTTATTATTGTTCTCATTTTACATTTGGGGAAAGCAAGGCACCAAATGTTAAAGATTTTGGTCCAAATAACCCAGCTGGTGACAGAATTGAAATTCAAATCCATGCAGTCTGGCTATGCAGCCCATAATTTTTTTTTTCTTTTTAAGAGATTTATTTATTTGACTGACCATGATCACAAGTAGGCAGAGAAGCAGAGAGGTTGGTGGAAGCAGGCTCCGTGTTGAGCAGAGAGCCTGATGTAGGGCTCCATCTCAGGACCCTGAGATGATGACCTGAGCTGAAGGCAGAGGCTTAACCCACTGACCCACCCAGGCACCCTACAGCCCATAATCTTGTCAGTATAACATGGTGATCAATTCTATGAATTCTAATGGCCCTTTAAGGTAACAATAGGGAGAGGATTTCTTATAAGGAAGGTAGAAGGCCAGTTATGCATTAACGGAGGATCATTAAGCTGGGGATGGGAAATGAGACACATACACTAGAGTTTTTTTAGTATAAAAAATAAATTTTACACCCAAAATACTATATTTAATAATAAACTCTTTTGCTATTATAAATAGCACCAAATGGGAAGATTCTTGCATATGGCATTTACTATACTTTTGGAGTACTAAATAAGGGATGTCAACTGCTTTTTATGGCTCTCAATGTATGTCATCAAACAATGTCCCAAGAGAGTCATTCCAATTTATTCAGCAAATCAATAAAGTACACTTGAGTCAAAATCACATGAGCAATTAATATTCTGTTAACTTTTACTAAAGTTGCAGGTGTAAAAGAGTATCTCTGTGCTTTCAGTTAATTTGATTATCAGGAAGATTGAACACATTTTTATATTAGTTTACTATTTCCTCTTCTGTAAATTAGCTATTTGTTGCAGAGATGTATTTTTTATGAGAGCTCTTTATATTGTAGATACCCTAAATAATGATGTGAATCTTCAGGCTTATTATTCTTTATACAAAAAAGAAAGAAAGAAATTAAACAGGCAGGAAAGAAAAAAAGGCACTCTCTTTTTTTTCCTTCTCTATCCTAGCACATTCTACTCAGTATTATGGCTCTTTAAGTGCACTGGGGAGGGATGAGAAGGACGGAAAAAGAAAACATTAGAAAAAAGAGAATAAACAAGTAATGACTACGCAGAGATAAAAACACACAGAAGAGGCAGACAAGGAAATTGAGAGCCCGAGGGAAGAGGTTATACTAACCCCCAAGATTCTCTTGAGGGTCACGGACTGTGGGAATATCAATTAACTACTTAACCATTATTACAACCTTAAATGGTCTTTTTTTTTTTTTTATCCTGAAACTATCCTGGCCCCAGAACAGGAAAGAGGCAGTGGCGTGGGTAGAAGAAACAGGGGCTTCAGCGGTGGCTATAGCAATATTCCTAGGAGAATGGAAGGATAATGGTGTGACTTTCAGTTATGAGCTGTGAAGTCTTATAATGGAGCTATAAGCAAAATGTTGGGAAACACTGCAGACGTGCAACTTTACAGGCAGAAGAAAACGACAAGACTGTGTAACAGGTACTACTGGCTGACTACCCCGTCACCATCTCCACCCTCGCCCTCTGCACTGCTGGCAGAGTTCTAATTTTGTTCTGGTGTTGCTCCACCCTCCACTTGACTCCAGGAAATCCTGGTTAGTCTAAGCCAACCAATTACAGAGTTCTTGGTCTCCTGCCTGCTAGAAATTGTTCAGGGATGAGTATGCAGCCCTCCCTAACTCCTACTAAAGGGAAACCACTGGAGGTTGTTAGTTCAGAGGAAGTAGGAAGAGCCACATGCATCTTGGGATCATGAGGGCAGATAAGGGAAGAGAAGCGATCTTCCTTAAAATAAAAGAAATTTTAAAAAGCAAAGAGAGCCTGACATCATGTCCTCCTGACATCATCAAGCTGCTAAACGAACCAACCTAGAAGCCACCCTACCTCTCAATTTATGTGAGATTAACTTTTTTTTTAAGGTTTTAGCTGTTTAGATTTCTTTATTTCTTACAGCAGAACCATCCTAAGTGATTCATAATGAAAAATCTTATAAGATTATCATCATCATCACAATGCTACAAAAAAACCAGAACACTTTTTACACTTTTTTTTCACTGCTACCTGAACATCTTGAAGTAACCATTTCCAATTTTTCTGTCTTTCTGATGTTTATTTTATGTTATACAAAAGTACACAGAAATCAAATATTTCTTTTAACAATTTTCAGTATATCTAACAACCTTAAAAAATTAGACTAAAAATAGCTTTTAAGAGTTTCCTGTCTAAATAAATGTCCAAATAGTTGGCTGTGAGATGATGTAAAGAATAGCTAAAAAGAGTAATATTATTTTCGCACAAAAAATAAATTCCAGGGGTGCCTGGATAGCTCAGTCAGTTAAGTGTCTGTTCAGCTCAGGTCATGATCCCAGGGTCCTGGGATCAAGCCCCATGTCGGGGCCCCTGCTCTAAGGGGAGCCTGCTTTTCCCTCTCTATCACTCTGTCTCTCATGAATAAATAAATCTCTCTCTAAAAAAAAAGAAAGAAATTAATTACTTAAAATTCAGTGATGTATCAACCAAATGTTTTTTTAAGTATATCCTACTATACAACTGATATGAAATCAAAAACGAATCTACTGGGGCACCTGGGTGGTACAGTCCGTTAAGCATCAAATTCTTCGTCTGGGCTCAGGTCATGATCTGAGGGTCCTGCAGAGGAGCCCCATGGAGGGCTCCCTGCTCCTTGGGGACTCTGCTTGTCCTTCTTCCTCTGCCCTTCCACGCCCCCTGCTCATGTGCACACTCATGCATGCTCTCTCTCAAGTAATAAAATATTTAAAGAAAAAAAAAAAAAGATTTTCCCTCTCCCTCTGCCCCTCACCCCCAACAATATAGCAATCTTTTTTTTTTTTTTTTTTTTTTTATTAAAGGAGTGTATCACAGGAAAAAATAAACTAAGGATGCCCTACCACCGAGTATATTAAAACCTACTGAAAAGGGGTGCTTGGGTGGCTTAGTGGTTAAGTGTCTGCCTTCCGCTCAGGTCATGATCCCAAAGTCCTGGGATCCAGCCCTGCACAGGGCTCTGTTCTTCCATCTCCCTCTGCCCCTCCCCCTCCAGGCTTGTGGGGGGTGGGGGAAGGGTCCCTTTCTCTCAAATAAATAAATAAAATGTTAAAAAAATACTGAAAAATGTAAATCTCTTTCAAAAATCACCTTTTAAAAGGAGAACTAAGTTTGACACAATGCATAAATTCCAAATTGGAACATCATGCTGTGCTATATTCCAAATAAATGTAAAAACAAAAAGTACTAAAAGGGCAGAAATATTACTGTGCCAGAAACTTTAACCATTTCCAGAGTAAATTCCCACAGTAGAAATAACAATGCCTCTTTAACAACTGAAGTTTTCACCAGTTCAAACACTTTTTCTTTATAACACCTCACATAAAGTCCCACCCATTTGTGCCTGCTATAAAAACGCCAGCACTGTAAATCCAACTGGCCTTATTGGGGTGGACCAGTCTTTTCCCATCTACCTTGACCCGGGAACTTACACCTCTCAAAGTCCCCTTGCTTCACACATGACATGTATACCTGGAACATACAGGCTGTTTAAGAACACCGTTGAGGATGATGTAGAGAAAGCTTTTTTGAAAATATTTATCCCTTGGGGCGCCTGGGTGGCTCAGTGGTTTAAGCCTCTGCCTTCGGCTCAGGTCATGATCTCGGGGTCCTGGGATCGAGTCCTACATCAGGCTCTCAGCTCAGAGGGGAGCCTGCTTCCTTCTCTCTCTCTCTGCCTGCCTCTCTGCCTACTTGTGATCTCTCTCTGCTGAATAAATAAATAAAATCTTAAAAAAAAAAAAAAGAAAATATTTATCCCTTTAAAAATTGTATTGAATTTTAAAACATCAGAATTGCTAAGGTAAGAGTTCATCCACATCCATCCATGGTAGGAAAGAGAACTTTGTTAATTTATCCAAATATTTCCCAAGTACCTATCATGTACTGGCTACCAACCTAGCACAGAGAGTAACAGCAGTGAACAAAACAGATATGGTCCCATGACAAAGAGGTGTCAGCTCATTCTAGACCAGGGGTCAGCAAACATTTTCTTTAAAGGCCACGGAGTAAATATTTATATTTGTAGAGTCTCTGTCATAACTACTCAACCTTGCCATTGAAGCATGAAAGTATTGAAAGACAATATGTAAACAAACGAGTGGGATCATGTCCCAATAAAACTTTGTGGACAAATTTCATATAACTGTATGAAATGAATGTATCATGCAATAATCTTTTGATTTTTTTTCAACCATTAAAAAATACATACACACATGATTTTAGCATTCTTAGCTTGCAAGCCATATAAAAACAGGTAGCTGGTCAGATTTGGCCCATGGATTATAGTTTTGCCAACAACTCCCGGTCTAGACAATATCAACTTTATTTGTTTATTGCTTTAAGCACTCAAAGGGAAAATTCTTCAGGCGATGAGAATTTACTGAGGAGACGTGGCCTGGTTTGAAAAATCAGGGAAGCCTTTTCCAAAGAAGTAACTTTAAGGCTAAAACTTAAAGGATGAATAATAGCCAGCCAAAGTCCAAAGAGAAAACGAAGAGTTATCCAGACAAGCGAACAGCAAGTGGAAAAACTCCTTAGAAATCTGGTTGGATTCCTTAGTAGGGAGCACGAAGAGTGAGCATGAGAGAACAGTGACACTAGAAAGAGATCAGCCCCAAAGGAGTATTGTTGGCTAAGGTCAGAGACTCTGGTTTTTGTCTTAAAAGCAATCAGAAGCTTCTGGTTTTTTCTTTCTTTCTTTCTTTCTTTTTTTTTTTTTTAAAGATTTCTTTCTTTATTTATTTGATAGAGAGTGAGCGAGCGCACAAGCAGGAGGAGCGGCAGGCAGTGGGAGGGGTAGAGCAGGCTCAGAGCTGAGCAAGAAGCCAGATGTTGGGCTGGTGAAGGTAGACGCTTAATCGACTGAGCCACCCAGGTGACCCCCATTAAAGGGTTTCAAGCAGGGAAGGGACACAACCAGCTTTGCATTTTCTAAAGATCACTAAGATGAGTACAGAGAAAAATTTGAAGGGAGCATGAATAATAATACAGGGAGATCCATAAGCAAGGTTCTGGCCAGAGATGAGGGAGACTTAGACGGGGGTGTTGGCAATAGAATTTAGAAGGTAAAAGCAGCACTATGTGGTGATGTGATGTGGAGGAATAAAAGGTAGGCTCCTGTATGCCTCAGTTTCCAGTTTCCACACGAGGATACTGGTACCCTTCAGTGAGCCAGAGATTCTGAAAAGACACTGTGTGTGTGTGTGTGTGTGTGTGTGTACAAATTCTGAGTTCAGCAAAGATAAGAGGACTTAAAACATTAAGAATTAACCACAGAAAGATGGAGATTAAGAGACAAGAGTTTCTAGTCCTAGCTATCTCATAATGGATTCCTCTAACCTTGGGCTACTTCAGAGCTTCTCAATTCTAGTTTAGATCAACAGAAAAGTGAGATAGTCAGACTGGTTTACCTCTAATATCCCCTAAAGTCCCAGAAACCTGAGCCAAGGTTACAACATGGAAATATTTCTTTCTTCTGGGGGTGGGGTAGGGTATGGAGGGTTATGTAGAAACACAGCTATTAACCAATTACCAGGAGCGTAATAAAGAATGCATTTTTATAAATAATTACCCTCCCAAGCCAATAACATTTCTAAATGATAGGATGAAAACATCAAATGGTACTTGATAGCATTTGTGAAGCCTGGGAACATTCTAGCTAGACTGGTTTTGCTGTATTATACTAGGTTGTTCCACAGAAGTTCAAAATGGTGGCACGAATTTAAGCTGAAAATTCCTTAATTCAACATTTTATTGAGTGGACCTTTTCTAAAGATAGAGTGAGCTGCAATTTAAGATTTGGGAAGCATGCATATGAACACAGAAACACAGGACTGCGATCCAGAAGACCGGGATTAAAGTTTGGATCTGTCACTTGGTAGCTGACTTGAGCCAAGTTTCCTAACCTCCACATCCCAATTTCCTCAGCTGTAAAATGAAAGTGGAGTCAACTTCAGAATTACTATAGAAATTATAACACAAAAATCGCTGTGGAAAATAGCTGTACAAAAAGCATTACCATTTTTACATTATTTTCCAATTGTAACAGTAACTTTTATTGCTATATTTTGAGGATCTTCTATATTAACAGCACAATATTCAGAAAAAGAAAAATAAACTGTCTTCATGCCATGACTTTTTTTAATCCCAGAAAGTCTACTTTGCCGGACATAGTTTAATGGAACAACTTAAGTTTCTTTTGGGAAATCCCACTACACTCTTCAAGTGCCATTTTTATCATCTGACTTCAAATTCCCCAAAGCAGGCGGAGACTACAATATTATTAAAAATCTGTTCAGGAGGGGCGCCTGGGTGGCTCAGTGGGTTAAGCCTCTGCCTTTGGCTCAGGTCATGATCTCAGGGTCCTGGAATGGAGCGCCACATCCAGGCTCTCTGCTCGGCAGGAAGCCTGCTTCCCCCTTCTCTCCGCCTGCTTCTCAGCCTACTTGTTGTGATGTCTCTCTCTCTGTCAAATAAATAAATAAAATCTTAAAAAGGAAAAAATCTGTTAAGGAACAGTTAACATACTCAAAAGTTTACCAGTATTAGTACACCACCTGACTGTTTTTTATTAATCCCTAGACGAGATAGAAGATCTAGAAAAAGATAGTTAAATTTATAGCTCTCAATTTGAGGATCATGGGACAAGAGAGTAGACAAGTACAATTTTTCCTGAAGTTGGACAGACGAGGGGTGGTCTGTTCAACCAAAAAGACTCTCTTCCATCCTTTGCACAATTTCTAAGGTTAGAACCAAAGGACCGAACTTCACAGCACTTGCAGAATCTCCTGGCCTCCAAAGCACTGCTGTGAGGAATAATGATCTAGCCATTAACGACAAAGACTTACGGCAATTTGTTAAGTAATCTTTGGAAAGCCTGCTTCATTCAAACTGGTTTGTCAATGGGAAAGAACATGTCATAAATCTGAAGATTTACACGTGAACTTTGAAGTTTAACATTACAAGAATAGAAATTATGTCAGGTTATAACAGAACAAACGAATTATGGAGAGTTGGGAATAAATTTTAAGAGTCTTAGGGAAGATTAGTGCTGTAAAAAGTAACTCAAGACTATCTCACTTTTACGTTCCCTTCAAAGACATTTTTAGGCAAAGGCTATCATGCGTTGGCTTGTTTTGAGCAGTTACTAATATTAGCAAATAACCTGTAGTGGACACTAATAAAAATCATAATTAAGAGTTTTGAAAGAGCCCTGACTCTGTAGACATTCGTAAGATTCTTAGATGTACATAACTGATGCAACACAAATTATTTTGTCAATAATTTGCTCCTTCGGCAATGAAATGCAAGCTAGTATAGAAGGTGACACTTTTCTTTGATCTAAATCCTAAAACAGGATAATTATTTTGATGGCGAATTACGATATCCAGACACTGCCAAGAAAATGAAAATAATACCAGGACAGACTGTAAGAGATGAAACAGTTGGGAAGACCATAAATCCTTTTATGAAAGTCTACAGCAGAGCAACAAACTAGGAGGAAAAATAAATTACATTTCAAAAGTGAATCCCTACTACAAAAAGGAAACGCACTATATTTACATTGATAAAATCTGCCAGAGCTTTAAAATTGCTGACATACCACTGAGAAAAGCTAAGCTGAACTGCAGAGTACCCCGAAGCACGTTGTTTTGATGTGCTATGCAGGTTATCATTAGAGTTTTCAGACAAGCTTTTTAAAGACGTTATAGCCACTGCTCCAACTAAAATATAGGCATTGAGCAGAACACCAGGAAAAAAGGAGACTCCTGCTCAATTTTGCAAACTGATGGTACCACTGACAGAACAGGAAGGAATGTGGAAAAGGCAGGTCAATTTGAACTTAAACAGTTCAACTTTGAGCTTCAAAGAGGATGGCTTGATGGAATTAGTCAACCAGTCCATGGAAGTGAAACAGCACATGGGTCAGGGTTGGACTCATATTCAATGTTGCTTGCCAGCCAGATACTGAAATGTGTATGTATACATTCTGTTTACTGAGTACTGCTGAACAATTGTGCAGGATATAGTGAGGCACTGCAATAGATACAAAGATGGGGAAAACAAAAGCAGTTCCTATTCTCAAGAAGCTTACAGTCCAGTAAGAAGGCATGAAAAGAAACACATCCTGCCTGAAAATACAATTGAGGCCTCTAAGAGAGGTTCAAAGTAACGTGAAGTTGCATCCCTACTTTCTTTCAACACAACATTGAGAAATATGATACTATTCTAAAACTGGAGACACTCCTGAAAGGGACATTAAAATGCCAGCAGACTGGTAACGTTTCACAAATAAATAATGATGCCAAAATCTCAAATTAAAAACAAACAAACAAAAAAAGAAGACCAGCTCTTTGGCACAAAACCTGCTCCCTGATGCTCCACCAAACACTACAAGTCCCTAAAGCCGAACTTAAAGGCATGTGACAGCTGCCGATTGGTTATAGAAATCTACAGGAAAAAAAAAAAAAAATGCACCCCTCAGGGTACATGACATGCATCTTGTCTGTAGAACATGGCATGAAGGCAACAGTGACTGCAAGAGGAGGGAAAAGCGAAGAAAATGTATGTGACAGCAATCTGAAAATTAAGACGTGGAGCTAGTCAAATGCAAGACCTGTGATTAAACCAGAGTTTTGGTCCAGCATCCACCCCTCCCAAATTTAACTGTTTCCACAATGAGCAAGCCATCCACAAACTATCAATAATTTCCTGCCTTAAAGAGATCTCACCACCAAGGGAGGATGTAAAGTAACCCAGTTCTTAAAAGAAAGGTCGTATGAAAACACCTTTTTGGTGAAAATAATATGTAAGCAAATAGGAGATAAAGAGCACTCAACTAGAACCCCCTCCCCCAAAACTCCCTAACCAGTTGAAAGGTATTGTGTAATCCCACACCTTTAACTGTTAATATGAAAACCCTGGTCTATCGACCTCTCCTCCATATCCCCACCACATAGAATTTTCTTGGCTAGGAAGGTTTAACTAACTAAACCAATCAGCCTGACTGTGATCCCAGTAGGCAGAAAGGGAAGAAAAAAAAACCCCACACAAACAAAAAAACAAAAAACAAACAAACAAACAAAAAAACCCCAGTAAGCAAACACCCCCCAAAAAAGAACTGGACAAATAGGTTGGATACTTGATAAAATATAGATGTCCTCCATTCATCTGCAATTCTAGTCATTTTCTAACAGATCTCAGATTTTCAGAACAAGTATGCAGGTTATTTAAAACTGAGTTATATATAGTCATTTAGCAGCAGCAAAACACTTCTGGCATTATCGCAGATGCTAGATCTCTGGAGGAATTTTTTTTCCCCCCCAAACTAGCATTTTTCTTCACCAAGAACCAACCAGCCTTTATTTCTAAAAAACAAGAGCCTCTTGTCTCCCCCAAAACAAACAAATCAAGGACCACAGCTAAATTCTGCGCTAATGAAACTGTGAGATTACATCCCCGGCGTTGTCAGAGCCTATTTTTCATACACCAACACCAGACAGTTTGATGCAGTATTCCTGATGGCTTTTTATCGTATTTGTAAATACACTCTCTAATTCACTAAATTAGGTAATTTACAAACAGGTCCTCTCAGTTATTAGTGGCCAGCAGTCAAGTTCTATTACATTTGATCCTCATACAGTTGTCTAAACATTTCCATCCAGGTTAAGGGCTCGGATCGGCAAGGGAGAGGGAGGTTAGCGAAATTTGGATGGGGGCAGGGTAGAAGCTGGGAGAAATCTCTGCATCTCAGCCCTCAGCGACAACATTCAGCCAGTGCCCACAGAAAAACTAAATTCGGCACCTCTTCCTCCTGTTACACTGGCAACAAAGAGGGAGTTTCCGTAACGCTCCCGTCACCCACAAGGTGCCCAATCTCCTTCCCAGCCTAGTGCCAGCGCTCCCGCAGGGGCCTCGGTGTGCGAAGAGGCCGCGGTGCCCAGGGTCAAGGCACAAAGGGGGGATGGGGTGCCTGGCGAGCGGGTGGGATCTGCGACGTGGGCCGTGTAAGGGCTCCGGAATCCGCTTAAACACTTCCAACCTGGTGTCGGGGGCGGCGGGCAAGAGAAAGGGGCAGCAGAATGTCTAATGGAGCAGAAACTGGAATAAGGTGGAAACGGGGTGAAGAGCCCCGGCTGAGGGTGCTCCGCCTGGGAGCAGAGAAAACAGCCGGCGGATGGGCAAGGGGAGACTCCAAGGAGATGGGAAGAGAGGCGCAAGGCCCAGAAGACGAGGCAACGGGGTGCCACCTGGGGCAGAGCAGAGAGGAGGCGCCTGTGTGGCTTCTACCTGCAGGCGGGCGGGACGGGCCGCTCAGGTGCGACTGGGAAGAGGCCAAGTCGGAAAGGGGCCAGCGAGAGCTGGGGGCGTACTGGGGGCCGCGCAGAGGTGGCTGCGAGTTGGCAGCCGCGGAGCCAGCGCGGGGGCACCTGCGGGACAGGCGCGAGGGAGAGGCGGGGGTGGGGGTCTCCGGAGTGCACGGTGGGCTGAAGGGTGGCTCTCCCGCAGCGGGAGGCAGCGGGCGCCAGCCGCGCGGCGCGGGGGAGGTATCCGGGCGGGCGGCCGGGAGGCGGGAGCCCCTCACCTGCGCGGCGGAGGAGGCGGAGCTGCAGCAGCCCATGGCGGGGCCGGAGGAGCCCGGAGGCGGCGCCCGGCGCGCAGCTACGCCCCGGAGCCCCTCGGCATGCGAGCCGGCGGGCGCCCGGGGAGGGCGCGGCCTGGCCCCGCACGGCTTAGCGGCGGCGGCGGCGGCGGCTTGGGTGGCGGCGGGTACTCAGGAGGCGGCGCGGCTCGGGGCGGGCGCCGGCCACATCCCCCGGCGGCGGCGGCTGCGCGGCTCCTGCTCCGCTCCTGCTGCTGCAGCTGCTCCCCAGCGGAAAGGGGCGGGCGGCGGCGGCGGCGGCGCCTCCCCCTGTCCCCCGCCTCCCGCCTCCCGCGCCCAGTCCCTCTCCCGCTCCCTCTCCCGGGCCGCCGCCTCCTCAGCGCCGCGCGCGTCTCCCATCAGACTCCCCGCCCCCAGTGCAGCGCGGCGCCGACGGCCGGGCGGCGACGGCCAAAACGAGGCCGGGTCCTTTGGCGCGCGTCGGAGCTTGCGCAGTGCCGAGCCTATTTAGCGGTGGCACCGAGGCACAGCGCTGCCTCGGAGCGAGAGGTCGCGTGGGATTGAGGCTCCAGGGGGCTGAGCAGGCTCGCAGCCGTAATGTGGCCGCATTGCTTCCGGACCCGAGAGGTACTGGCGAGGCATGCGGGGTTGCTCGCTTTCCCCGCTGGACGCGCAACCCGAAGACTCTAATGGCATCTTAGTGCTTCTACGGTTGCTTTTTATCCAGAGGAAAGTGTACACAATAAATCTTCCCTGGTGATGGAGTGGGTGATAGAAAACGGGCAGAGACAAGCATCTGTTGCTACTGGCCCCATTTTGCTGACGAAACTGAGCCTTTGAAGGAGACAGCCTAATAAAAGGCACCCAAGGTCGAAATTTTTATAAAGAGCCGTATATAGGGGAAAGGTAAGTTCGCCAGGTCTCTCAATACAGAGCCCTGTTGGATCTGAACTAAACTTTCTTATACAGGATTGTCTACAAAAAACAATAAGCGAATATTAAGTCGTTCATATCAAAAATATTTACTGAGGACATACTAAGTTCCAGTAATTTGTAGGCACTGTGAATAAAGAGGTGAACAAAAAAGACAGCTTCTATTCTCCTACAAGTTGCTACATTAATACACTGTGTGGAGCAACAAGTTAGAATAGGCTTCACTACCTTCAAGCAGTATACAGCCGGAGAGTCCTTGGGAAATAGTGTCCCATGAGAATAGCTCAAAGGCCACAGAAATAAGGATGCCTGGCTGGCTCAGTCGTAGAGCATGAAACTCTTGGGCTCCTGGTCTGAAGTTCAAGCCCCATGTTTGGTGGAGGGGAAAAGAAGCAAGTGTTTACTTGCTGAAACAAAGCAAGTGAAAAGGTGGCAGGAATAAAACTTAAAGATCAGGATTCATATTAAGAGAACCAGGTGTCAGACACTATTATAAAACTTTTACATGTTTCATTTCATCCTGTCAAAGAATGTCTCAAAAACAGAATCAAAAGGAAAGTAAAAGTTTATTTGCAAAGGTGCAAAGGAGTGAGATTCTGGAAGGCATGACCAAATGAGAGACAGCAAATTTTAGAGATTACTCCCAGTCTAAGGGGGAAAAAAAGGGCACAGAAGTAAGTTGACCTTATGTGCATTGAAAGCAAAGGAAAGTCAAAATAGAAAGCTGGAGACAGCTAAAGAAAAGGCCGTAGAATTCCTGGTTGGTGTATTCCAGGACCATTTCCTAGGTCTGTGACAGTGGATGAATCACCTTTCTAAACCTCTTTCTTGTCTTCTGTGAAATGTTAATGATAGGATGACCCTGAAGCGTTGTAGTCAAGATTGGGTAAGAAAGCTGGCTGGTGGATAAGCCGCACTCTACAGAGTACTGCCTGGGATCATCAATACTTCCTCTGCATCCTACCTATGTTCTCTTTCAGTTTGATGGGAAGGTGCACCATTCCACTGGCTAGTAAATCCTCGGTGTGTTACCAGTAACCATCAGGCCACTATGCAGAAGTGAAAAACATAAAACTTTAGGGGCTCTAGTCCCAATTCTGATGATAAACTTCACAATTAGATTGTAAACTCCCTGAGAACAAGGGAAAGGATTTTCTCCTTTGTATTTCCCTCAGCTCTCTCAAATGTTTGTTGAATTATTCAATGCAGCCAGGAATAAAAAACCTTCCCTTGAGATTTTCCCTCAAAGCCTCAAAGTACATCTTGTTTTTAACTGAGGGAGGAGGCTGAAAGTAAAATTACAGTCTTAAACAAGAAGCCATCTGTCTTCCTTCTTTATAATCAAGGAAAGGGGAGTTGTTTCTCTTAGCAGAGTCAATATGGGAGCATTTCTCTCAGATTATAAAAATCTTTTTGGCTAGTGTAGTCATTCCATGTAGTAGCTAGTGCTTATTTTGTAATTAGAGCTGAAAAGCAGATAAGTACGTAACAGACTGTGGCAGGGCTTCAGAAAAAAAAAATGTATTTTACTTTCTTGGAGGTCTCTTTCGTAGGTATGTATGATGGGTGAATATAATTGAAAGGGAGTACATTCCATTGTGCTTGATTGATATGAACTCGTTTTCCCTCTAAGGGTTAATGGAACTAGGAGTTCTAAGGTTCTGCAAGGTGCTTTGTAAATATACTAATTATGTATGTATGCACCATATATGCATATGAATGTGATGTTTTAAAATTATACCTCGTCATTAGCATAAGAGAAACTAGCGGCTCCTGAATTGATATTCTGTACCTTCTAAGAAGGAGTCTCTTTCCCATCCCCCTCATACCCAAAGAAGCCTCATAAAAAGAGTGCTTTAGAGGGGGACAAATTGCTGTTCCTTTTCCCTCCTTCTCATAAACAAGCACGCTCAGCCTTCAATGAAATTAAGCTACAGAAAATTCAGAAATCATGAAAGGGATTTTTTTTTCTTAGCCAGCGATCAAGGTACTGATCTCACCACCATGAGGTTTCATCAAGGCAAACCTCTTGGGAAGGGCTTAGTTTGTTTTTCTTTCGAGAAAAAGAGCATTGTTTGTTTGGTTTTTTTTTTTTTTTTTTTCCAACTTATGTAAGAACAGCATCTGCACTAACCAGGATAAAATTATAAGGTCTATCAATCTTGATGCTGCAGGGTAAAAGCAGATCACCGGCTGAGCCAGCCCGAAATGCTTCCCAGTGGTCTAGTATTGCATAATTGGCCGTGTGAATTCCAGGGTTTCCAGTTTCGGATGCAGGACTTGGTGCTGGTCACTCACGGTAGGAAAACACTGAGCTAATGGTCCTTCCTATGATTTTAATAACGCCTGACTCATTGTTCACATGATTGGAGGTTTTGGGGTAACAAATATAAACGCATCTATGTATTTGTATGCTTATAACTGCTCAGAATAATCTTCTAATTTTTTTTTAATGGCATTTGTTGCTTTGGGCTGTGTTATTTACATTTTAGCACATACTGTGTTCACAGCTGCATCCCACAAGAGCACAGTTGGTTCAGCAGAGCCCCAGCCTTCCAGATCTGCCTCACAACCTCCTCCTGGAAGCATTGGCATATCACCCCTGGGAAATGCTCCAGAAGCAAAAACTAATTGTAACCAAGGACTGTAACTGTTCATTCATTACTAGAAAGGCAAGAGCAAGTCTCTATTTGGGAAGCTGTACCTCAGCTTCCCAGTTATAAGCCTAGAAGTTAGAAACCCCTGAAAAGAGCTTCCCTAAACCCAGGCCAGCAAGACTCTGAGAATTATAAATCCTTAGTTCTGCAACTTTGTTTCTGCCTATATTTGTAAGTGGATGTCTCTCCACTGTTAGTAACTCTGTCTTTTATTTATGGTTTCATTTGGATTTTGGCTGCAACGTCAGACAGTTTATAAGTTCTCTAAAACTGTTTGTTGTGAACTTGTGTTTGGTGGGGGTAGTATTTCCTCTAATACTTTTCTGAATGACATTTTAAAAATCTGTAGTTATTCATTTATTTGATAATTTTTTAAATTGAGTCCTTGTGAGCTAAGCATGGTTGATTAAATATCACTATGCAAACATCAGACCTTGGGGATTTCAGCTGCTTCCATCCTACAACTACTGTTGGTTTTTATTTTGAGGTGATGGGCTGAGGAAGGAGGGGAAGGGAGACAGGATTTCTGGTATTAGTGTGAGAAGGAAAGAAGGCAACTTGTAAAGTAGGGAAATCCATTTATTTAACAATATAGTTCTTGAGCAGTTATAATGAACCAGATACCTAGCTAGATGCCAGGGATTCAAAGACAAATGAGGTACATTTCTTGCCCTTAAGTCGTTTACATTTTAGTGAGGTAGAAGGACATTTAAGCCAAGAATTAGAGTATAGATTAAATGCAATGAGAGGAATGAGTCTACGTGCTATATAAGCTCAGAGGAGGTCTACAGATTGATTTATTTTGCTCGTAAAAATTTCCGCATTACATTTTCCCCCCGTCACTCTTATCCTTATCCCCTCTAGACAAGTTCCCGCTGCGGACCAAAAGCCTAGAAAAGAGCTTAGTATCCAGGAATATGGCACAAATATTTCTTCAATGAATAACTGCATTTTGTCATTGAGTTCCCAGAAATTTACATTTGCAAATGCCTAGAATGTCTCAAAGGAAGTATTGTCTGAGATCCTGTATGATTATTATTTTTTTAATGTTTGGCCTTTTTTTCTTGTAAAACATCTGGAATAAAATATATTTGTTTATATAGTATACAAAGTATAGGAGGTTTTTCTGTGAAAGACACTGTAGCCTAACACTTGGCAAAAGACGGGATTAATTACATAAATCTCTTTATGAGATTTATGGAGCAAAAGTTACCGTAAATAAACACAACTGTCAAACAGATAAATAATCCTTTAAAGTGATATATAAAAGGTTCAGTGCTGCAGCATGAATGTCATGTCCTCCAGAAAATTCATATGTTGAAATCTCAATATCCCAAGGTGGTTGTTTCAGAAGGTGGGCCTTTGGGAGGTATGTGGGTCTTAAGGATCAAATCCTCATGAATGGGACTAGTGACTTATAAAAAAGTTTCCAAAGAGATCCCCAGTTCCTTCCACCATGTGAGGACACAGAACGAGGTTGGCAGTGTGTAGCCAGAAGTGGGCCTTCCCCAGAATTCCATCATGCTAGATCTTGGTCTTGCAACTTCTAGAACTGTAAGGAATTAATCTCTTTTATCTCTTTTTGTCTGTTTATCAG
Source organism: Mustela lutreola (assembly GCF_030435805.1). Lineage (NCBI taxonomy): Eukaryota > Metazoa > Chordata > Mammalia > Carnivora > Mustelidae > Mustela > Mustela lutreola. The sequence goes on from NC_081301.1 coordinate 26,751,417, forward strand.
ACACACAGTCTATGGAATTTTGTTATAGCAGCCTGAACAGACAAAGATATTTGCTATTGATAATAGTTGAAAGGCTCCTATTAAATAAAATAAAACTCTAAAAGCACCCAAAAGGGAAAAAGAAAAAGGACATAGCAGACAGAACCCACAGTGAAAGAAATACAAGGACTCATAAAATGTGAAATGCTGCTCAACTTCACTAAAAATAAAACTGTAAGTTAAAGAATTAGGCACTATCATTCTTCATGCAACAAATTGGTGAAGATTTAAAAGCTTGATAATATTCAGTGTCAGAGAAAGTCACAGTGCTCTCATATTCTATTGATGGGGATATAGTTACCTCTTTCTGGAGAGGAATTTAAGAATTTATACCAGAATTTAAAAGGTGCATTTCATTCTTTTAGTTCAGCCTTTTCTTGTCCAGGGAACATATTCAATAGCAATAGTCTTTTTTATAATAAGGAAAAATTGGCAAAGGCCTAAATTTCGATAAGAAGAATATTAAATAATTGGTTCAATAATAAGAAGTATTTTGCCGCTATTAAAAAGTATGAGGTAGATCAGTATTTACTGACATGGGAAGATAACTACAATACATCATCGACTAAAAAAGATTTACAAAACAGTATTATGATAGAATCTTATTTATGCAAATTCTGTGTGTGTGTGTGTATTTGTAGAAAAGGCTGTGGGAAATATATACCACTCTGTTAGAGCAGTTGCCTTTGGAGAGGAGCTGAGAGTAAGCTGGGTTGACAAAGAGCAAGACAGAAGGGAGACACTTCTGAGTTATAGACTTCTGCATGGCTTGGGCTTTTGGCAAACCAGGTGCTGTTTTTAAAACTACATTAAAATGTTTTTATAAAATGACTGTGGGGGGGAAGCAGTCCTCCCAGATGACCTTTCAATCATGGAGAAATTATGCAAAATGTCCAGAGTACAGAGAAAGAACAGATCACTATTAAAAGCCATGATTAAGAGAGGCTTCTTGGAGCAAGTGGCATTCAGCTGATCCTTGAACAACAGGTAGATTTTCCATAAGTGTAGATGGGAAAGAAAGAGATTTCCCAGGCATAAAATAACTTAAGCAAAGGTGAAGGCTTAGAAATGAATAAGATCTATTGGATGTTCCAGTTATGTATTATTTTATCACAAACCAGATTTAAAGCAACAATTATTTATCACCATCTCTCCCAGTTCTGAGGACTTCTCACATGGGGGCTCTCATGTGTTACGATCATACTGTGGGAGAAGGATCATCTCAAAGTTTCTTCATTCACCTGTCTGGTGGTTGATGCTGGCTGTTGGCCATGAGCCACAACACTTACGTGGGCTCTTGCCGTGTGACCTGGGCTTCCTCACAGCATGATGGCTGGGTTATAAGAGTGAGCATCCCAAGAGGACCAGGCTGATACGGCATTACATCATTACCTTCTATAATCTAGTCTCATAGAAGGCACATAGCATGACTATACATAGCATGTAGTCACAGACCCATTCAGACTCAAGAGAAGGGATGACAAATACCACCAGCACCCAACCCCAACAGAAGAATTGTCAGAGTTGCATTGTAAGAAATGCATGTGGGAGATCTTGCTAGGAGCTCTCCAGTTTGCCATAGGTCCTAATATTCGCTAACGTCTCTTGTGACCGGAGTCAACTTCTCCCATCTACACAACCCCCTGGCTCCATAGACCTTGGAGTTCTCACGTCTAACAGACAAGAGGATCAGAGGATTTGGAGCAAAAAGGTAATAGAGCTCTTTGCTTTAAAAGGATCACTGTGGGGGCACCTGGGTGGCTCAAGCCTCTGCCTTCAGCTCAGGTCATGATCCCAGGATCCTGGGATCAAGGCCCGCATTGGGCTCTGCTCAGCAGGGGGCCTGCTTCTCTTCCTCTCTCTCTCTCTGCCTGCCTCTCTGCCTATTTGTGATCTCTGTCTGTCAAATAAATAAATTTTAAAAAATAGTTAAAAAAATAAAAATAAAAAGATCACCGAGTTGATATCTTATAGGGAGGTCTAGAAGAAGGGGAGATTAAATAACGAAAACAGTAGGTGCTAAGACTGTTGCCCATAGTCATGAACTCCCCTGCTCAATTCAGCAAAATGATGCCTGAGTATGATTGATGGGAGTCCTCTGTATTCTTACCAAAGCATTCAGTCTTCAGGATGCTTTTTATGGACCTCAGTTCTTGTAGAACCAGATGCTTCTATGCCTGGCAGAACATTACTAGGCCATAGGAAGTAATTGAACTTTTTGGGAATATCAAGGTACCACTTCAGGGATACTGAATGATATTTTTCCCAATGAGCAAAGGACATAGACTGCCTGGGAAGCAAGCCATCTCTTGACCACCCACCTCTGTCTCTTCCCAAGCATTCCAATAGCTGGCCTCCTAGTGTGGTGCTTCAGAGCAAAATGAAGGAAAAGTGGCAGACAGAGACTGCAAGGTCTGGCTGGACTGACAGTTTGAAGCTTAGCTATAATCATTCCCAACTTCCCTCGAGTCCTGTTAAGAGATTTGTGTTAGGTAATGAAAATTGTAGCATTAGTCTGGTTTTTAAAGCCCCTCCCACTATTATTATTTTATTGGACAAACTGTCAAAATCCACCTGTTCTTTTCCTCAGAGCTCCTTTCTTCCTTCCTCATTGGCACTAGACAGAGTCATTTTCCCTAATACTATGTAATTTAGAAAAGGCTGTGTCAATTGCATAAAATATTTCTCATCTCCATAATTAAGATGCTGCTGGTCTGACAGCATTGCTCTCTTACTCCCCCTCAGCTAGTTGCAGGGATATAGAAAGACATTTAAAAAGAGTACTAAAGCAAAAATGACATGCTGTTCCCTTCCCGAAGGGCCTTCTCATGACCATCACCAGCTTCCCTCAACTCCTTCCTGGAGAGCTTCATTTATGGCTGCTTCAAATGTAAGAAAGAGAGGCCATGCCAAGTTTCTTCAGACCATTTTTCTTTCCATTCCCAGAACATGTATGCTCTGTCCTCAATTTGGATTTAGAGAAAATCCAGATTGCCCCTTCTTATGCCCTGTCCTTGAGGTCAGCTCCTAGCACCGTGTTTGACATGCAATAGTTCACCAGTTAACTTGGGTCAAACAGTTGAATGATGGAATTCTGAGGTCAAAGAGAAATTGAAGACTAGCAGAGCATTGCAGGTGGTGGCAAGGAATCCAAGGAACATATAGTCTATTTTCTTTACTTTTGGAAAAAACAGAAAGACAATGATTCACCCAGATTGCTATATATTCAACTCGTTCTTCCTAGTTTGACAATGCCTTCAGGTATGGCCTATAAAAAGTCTCTTTTCAGCCTCACAATCATTCAATTAAAATTATTATGACTATTTTAGAGATTAGGAAAATGAGATGTAAAAAAAAAAAAGATCTATATAGACTAGATTATGTTGCTACAACAAATTTACCCTCAAATTGAAGTGGTTTAGTAGAACAAAGGTTTCCTCTTCCCTCCCAGTATTTATGACAGAGCATGTGACCCAGCTGGGAGAGGATGGCAGTATCGCTCCATGCACTTATTCAGCACTTAGGTTTCTGGAGGCTTGAGCGGTTTTAGCTGCACCCTATAAAACTTCAGGTCTTTCAACCTCTCAAAGAAAAGAAGTAATGGGGTGCCTGGGTGGCTCAGTCAGTTAAGTAACTGGCTTTTGATTTCAGTTCAGTTCATGATCTCAGGGTACTGGGGTCCAGGCTCAGCCGTGAGTCTACTGTTTGTCTCCTTCTTCCTCTCCCCCCCAGCCCCCCACCCCCACTCCGCTCATGTGAGCATTCACATGCGTGCTCTCTTTCTCTTTCTCAGATAAATAAATAAATCAATCTCTAAAAAGCAAGCAAGCAAGAAAGAATGAATTAGATCATGATATGGGGGCGCCTGGATGGCTCAGTGGGTTAAAGCCTCTGCCTTCAGCTTGGGTCATGGTCCCGGGGTCCTGGGATCGAGCCCCACATCAGGCCCTCTGCTCAGCTGGGAGCCTGGTTCTCCGTCTCTCTCTGCCTACCTCTCTGCCTGCTTGTGATCTCTGTCAAATAAACAAATAAAATCTTAAAAAAAGAAAAAAATCATTATATGGGCTTTTCATGGGTGCAGCCCAGTTTGGCTGTATTTCATTAGCTAGTACTGGTCACGTGTCCTCCCAGAACAATAAGGCGGAAGAATGTAGTAGAAATGGAATCTTTGGCAAACATTGCTCACACACTGTCACTGACCTATGAGGTAATAATTTGCCCACTATCCCATAGCCATAAAGTGGTAGGATTGGCATCGAGAGCCAAGCTATCTGACTCCACAGCCCATGTTCTTAACCATTGTATTTTCTTCCGGGACAGAAGTGGCTGTAGCATAGGAGGCAGCTATAACATAGTAGAAAGCTCTCTGGACTTGAGACAGGTGGGTTTGTATACCCATTCTGCCACTTACAAGTTTTGAGGCCTTGGGCAAAGCCCTTAGCCTCTCTTCTGACAGCAATTTTCCCATCCATAATTAGGGCTCAATAAAACCCTTTCATTAGGTCACTATGAAGAAGAAAGTATGAGAACCTTCATGCCACTAACATTTCCTCAACAAATGTTTAAATCTCAATCCTTATCATTTCATTTTCCTGCCCCTCTTTCTGTCACACAAGTGCTTTCCTACGATGTAAGTCTGTCCACAGTGACACCTTTTACTGAAAGTTCTCGTTGAAATCCTGCCAGAGGAGAGACATCAGTAACCTGATCCCAACACCTGGAGCTCTAAAGTTCTGATTCTATCACCAGTCCTTTTTCTGACATCAGTAATTTTCTTCATGTATTGCCAAGCACAACTCATTCGTGACTTCAGATCCAAGGAAAGGATAATGTCACACTGGAATTAAAAGTTGTGGCTTGAGAACAGTTTTGCATTTAAAAACACTGGAAATGTTGGCGCCTCTTTAGGAAGTAAATGTCAAGGCACATTAATATAGTGTGAGCATAAATGCCTTCTGGTTTCTCAACCTATTGAGAAAACCTATTTGGTTCATCATTGCAATCTCTTCTAAACTCTGAAAATATGTCCTCTATATTATTTTAATGTTATTTGGAAAAACAAACATCTATTAAAGCAACCAGGTAATAGGGAAAAAATGTCTTATTTAGAAGCTTAATGGTGCTTTTACTCCTGGGAAAAGAAAGTAAATTATTTCCAATGGGAAGGTGCATAAACTCTTTCAGATCCCTGGGTAATTGTTTAGGAGAGTATTGGTACAGATAATTTACAATCTTAGGAGTCAAGGTTCAAGGCAAAAGTAATGAACTTCCCCCAAGCAAAGCACAACAACTTCTATTCCTTACTTTGACTTTCTTGTTAGCAACTCAAACATCCTGACATACTGGTGGCAGTCTTGGGCTCTGGAGTTAGACAAATGTGGGTTTGATAACCAGCTCTGCAAATTGCTAGCTGTGGGACCTTGTCCTAGTCTGACATTGCACTGTGATTATTAAATGGGGGAGAATACTTGGCAAGTTTACAAGGGTGTACCTGGCATATTTGATGCCTGGAACATATCATTTAATGCTCTCCTCCAGATGACAACATTATTATCAGTAATAATCATTTTCTTAATTTATTTTTTTGCTTCAAAATAATTAGAAAATAAATTTCAATCTTTAAGATTGAACTAAAATGTACACTTACTCACCAAGGTATTATACCTTGCAGTTCATGGTTTTACTGTTTTAAGTTTTAAAAGTACCATTAAAAACCCAAATTGTGACATAGAATGATTGAATTAAATTAATCTAGTTTTGCTTCTTTACCTTTTGAATGACTGTGCTATTATTGTTTATTTCTATTTGCCGCTTAAATGTAGGAGTGTGTCCTAGCACAGGGACTGGAAACATGAACAATGAGCTTGAACAATCCCTGACCATTATGAGCTTACTCTTGAAGCAAACACGGGAAACTGTGTCCGCATGTGTCAGGGTTGACTGTATAAGTAGAATTGCTCGGATTAACTTCTGTTTTGGAATACGGTGTTTATTGAGACAAGTAATAAACATTTGCTAATATGAGGTGTGTGTGTGTGTATATATATATATATATATACACATACACATATGTATGTATATATATATTATATAATAAATATTCTATATACATATTATATAATAAACATCTATAAGTTTATATGTATGCTTAATATAAACATACATATTCTTAAAATCCAGGAGTTTAGAAGGTAGACCAACCAAAAATGTTTTAGGGAAGAGCATTTATCATTGATATTGTTCAAAATTTCAGGCACTTGGTGATAATAAAAAGCAGAAAAGGCTTGATTGTTTTTCAAAATTCTCTATGGACAGATGCTCCTTATATTGTTGCTAGCTGCTCCCAAGCCCCGCCCTTGGCAAACCACCTTAAAGCTCCTGGCTATAGTATGCAGTCAACAAGTGTCAGCTATTAGTATTTTTCTATAAGACTTTTAAAAACAAAGAGATTGGAGCACCTGGGTGGCTCAGTGGGTTAAAGCCTCTGCTTTGGACTTAGGTCATGATCTCAGGGTCCTAGGATCAAGCCACGCATTGGGCTCTCTGCTCAGTGGGGAGCCTGCTTTCCCCCTCTCTCTCTGCCTGCTTTGCTGCCTACTTGTGATCTCTCTCTCTCTCTCTCTCTCTGTCAGATAAATAAATAAATAAATCTTTAAAAAAAAATAAAAACAAAGAGAGTCCTGGGGAGGTGAGGGGGGGAGGTGAGGGGGGGAGGTGAGGGGGCGGGGTAAGGAAATATAACTTAATACCCCCATAGAGAATTAACGTTTTTTTTTTTAAAGATTTTATTTATTTATTTGACAGACAGAGATTACAAGTACTCAGAGAGGCAGACAGAGAGAGAGGTGGGGAGGCAAGCTCCCGGCTGAGCAGAGAGCCCGATGAGTGGCTCGATTCCAAGACTCTGAGATCATGACCTGAGCCAAAGGCAGAGGCTTAACCCACTGAGCCACCCAGGTGCCCCTGTAATGTTGTCTTTTAAAAAGAGTAATACTTTAACCTGGTGATTCACAGACCTGTACCTCTGGGGCTAATAATACACTATATGTTTATTAAAAAATTCAAAAAATTTAAAAAGTTTTAAAAAAAGAGTAATGTTTTTCTGTAATAATAGCAATAGATGCTTTAAAAAAATGTTTTTGGGGGCTGAAGTACACATAACCTTTGCCACTTTAATCACTTTATTTTATTATTTTAAGTAATCTGTACTCTAGCATGGGGCTTGAATGAGACCAAAGATGGAGTCACAAGCTCTACTGAGTCAGCCAGGCGCCTCCATAGCAATAGATAAATTTTTTTTTAAGATTTTATTTATTTATTTAACAGAGAGACACAGTGAGAGAGGGAACAGGAGCAGGGGGAGTGGGAGAGGGAGAAGCAGGCTTCCCGTTGAGTAGGATGCCTGATGCGGGGCGCAATCCCAGGACCCTGGGATCATGACCTGAGGTGAAGCCAGACACTTAACGACTGAACCACCCAGGTGCCCCTCAATAGATGCTGTTTAATATAGAAAATGTATTATATATTTAAAAAGGCATACCAAATGCAGTAAAAGTTGTGGTCCTGTTATCCAAAGTTGTTACCAAAGATAATAATAACTTATTGCTCGCTTACTGTATGTATACTGGAACTATACATTCAACTATTTTCCTCTTCACTGTCAAACTGTGAAATAGGTTCATTTTTTTACATTTTTCGTTTTTTCACATTCTTCTTTTCCTTTTTCACAGAGGAGAGAACTGAGACCTGGAGAAGTGATATAAGTTTGTAAGTGGCAAAGCTGGTATTCAGTGACAACTCTGACTGGAAGCCCAATCTCTCTTGCTTTTTCTTTAAAGCATTTATTTACTCAAATAATCTCTACACCCAGCATGGGGCTCGAACTCACGACCCTGAGATCAAGAGTTGCACACTCCACTAACTGAGCCAACCAGGTACACCTACAAGTCTAATCTCTTAATAACTCTGCTATTATATATCTTTATAACCTCAGGGAATATATTCAAAGAATATAAACAGAATCGTTTTCAAAGATTCACGAATGAGGGTACTTATCACAGTGATAGTTGTAAAAACATGTATTTATATACACGGAAGAAAGCTGAGAAGGAAACAATAACACGTTACTGATGGTTAACTCTTAGTTACGGAGTTATTGTTTTTTTTATTGTACATGTTTTTCAATATTTTCTAAAATTTCTATAAGAATGTGAGATCTTTCAGAGGTGAAATCTTCTAAAAATTTGGGAAAAGTATATTTTCAAAAATATTGGCAAATTTTTGGTGATTCTTCAACTCTGCTCAATCATTGAATCCCAATCTTTCATACCACGTTTGATTAAAATATTGTGCACACTTCACGCTTCCCAAAAACATGTGGACTAGGCTGAAATTCAGTGTCACTTTATTGTCTTTTCTCACGTCTTCTCTCCCCCTCAGCTGTTAGTGGCATTTGTTCTACCAGGTCTTTGATTGTTGCTAATCTTCCTGGGGAGAAGATATTCATTTACTTCTTTGATTGCTTTTTTTTTTTTTTAGAAGGACATCCAATTCCTTTCTCTCTTTAGGAGATTATTGAAAGAAATATTTACACAGCCCAAATTTCTCCAGTCAGGTGGAACATTTTTCCCCATCTTGTAAAAAGTTCCTTGTAGCTAGCTCATTCCAGAAATTTTGGGCAAAGTTAGTCGTTTTCATGAACAGCATAAGATCTCTAAATACCTAGGTAAAGATACGTCAGCTGTATCTCTTCACTTGGGGCTCACTTTTCTCATCTAAAAAAAAAAGGCAAATGATCATGGTGCTCTAAAGTCCCTGCCTAGTCCCAAACCAGTAAAGGAATGGGTGTTAGTTCTGGTCTCAACACTGCAAGACTGTGTTTATATATTAACTCTCCGAATGGTGCCTAAGCAAGGGGTTTCTAGTATAAAGAGGTACTGTCCTAGATTAATGTAGTGTGGGACGGCCTGATCTGATGGAGACTGGCCTTGTGGGCAGTGAAAGAATTCACCTAAGACAGACCAGAGGAAACAGACGTTTATTGAATATACTGCAGGGGAGCAGGGGCAGGACAGCCATGGAGAGACTATCTGTGATAGGTGGTGGTAAGGGGCCACAGTTGTAAAGCAGAATGAGAGAGTATTGGGGACATAAGGAATTTTCCCTTTTTTGGTAATCTTAGGAACTGTGCCTGGTTGTAACTGGTCACTTAGGGCTTATGGTTATTTCGAGGTGGATCACCTAATGAGCCTGTATGCCTTGCCTGTTTGCACTCCTCTCAGTGGTCACTGTGGGCTCTTTTGCCTTGCTTGACATGGAGTCTTGTGGAAAGATGCTGAATTTAGAATGAAATGACCCCAAAAGGAGGCTTGACTGTCTTTTTATTGGCTATATGGCCTTCAGGAAGTTGGGTAAGCCACTTTTGAGATTTTCTCTTTATCGTGCTACTCTGTGGTTTCTGTACAAAGTGTCCAGATATAGATTTCTTTTTGTTTATTCTGCTGGGGAATGGTTGGAATTTTTGAATTTGTGTGGTTGCTCTCACTGGTTTTAGAAAATTTTCAGCCATTCAGTATTTAAATACTGCCTCTAGAGGCAAAATGGTATGAACACTGGGAATTACTTTAAAATATACCAACAAAGAAAGGCATAAAGAAAAAAGGAAAATGATCAAACATGGCCAGATATTAATAATTGTGAAATCTGGGTGTTGGGTGTATGGGGTTTATAGTATTATTTCTTTTTTTTTTTTTCTTTCATGCATGCTTAATTTTATAACAAAGAAACAAAGAGATAGGAGAGACATAACAAATATTCTGTCTCCTTCTCCATCTGGAACTTCAACAGCATGTACACCAGACCTTCTCATTCTATCCTCTGTGTCTCTTAATGTTCGTATTTACCATATTTTTATTTGTCATGTGACATTCTGGATAATTTCTTCTGACCTATTTTTAGTTCTTTTATTCTCTATTTAATTATATTTAATGAGTTACCAGGTGCTTAATTTTGGTTACTGTAATTTTTAAAATAATTTTTTTATTTTTTATTAATGTATAATGTATTATTAGCCCCGGGGTTACAGGTCTGTGAATTGCCAGGTATACATACTTCACAGCACTCACCATAGCACATACTCTCCCCAATGTCCATTACCCAACCACCCTCTCCCTACCTCCCTCCCCCAGCAACCCTCAGTTTGTTTTGTGTGGTTAAGAGTCTCTTATGGTTTGTCTCCCTCCCGATCCCATCTTGTTTCATTTTTTCCTTCCCTACCCCCCAAGCCCCCCACATTGCCTCTGAAATTCTTCATAGCAGGGAGATCATATGATAATTGTCTTTCTCTGATTATTTCACTCAGCATAATACCCTCTAGTTCCATCCACATCATTGCAAAAGGCAAGATTTCATTTCTTTTGATGGCTGCATAGTATTCCATTATATATATACACCACATCTTCTTTATCCATTCATCTGTTGATGGTCATCCAGGTTCTTTCCTATTGTAATTTTTATGGACATCCCTTTTCAAGTATGTTAGACTACTTTTTATAGTTTCCTGTTCCTTATCCTTTTTCTCCAATCAGAAGTGGGCCTTCTCCAGAACTTTTTAAAAATACCCTTCCCCAGGTAGTCAAGCAACAACTAACAATAACAGCATAGTAAGCATAATTGTTTTATACTCTGGGTCTCATAATTCTGATATCAGAAATCTGTGAAAATCTAATTATGTTGTGTATGTGTCCTACTGTTTTTAACGGATCTTTCTCATCGGGCTTTGCCTGTATCCTTGATTATTTTTGACTGTGTGCTGCTCATATATATGAAAAATTCTTTGTGTGGTCCTTTGTGGTCTAGGATGAAGGTGCTTTCCTCTAGAGTGAATATACATTTGATTCTGTTATGTGCTCAATGCCATTGCCAATTCAGGACTATTTTAAAATAAATTCAGAAGTTGTAATCTTGTGGGGGCCAACCAAATTCTGTGATGTGAAGGTAGGCTGCAAATTTGAATGTAACTTGCTACAACTTTTCAGACTTTCCTTCCCCATCCTGGGGCTCAGCAACAAGGCCATTTTCTTGTAGTCCCTGAAATGGCAAAAGGTACAACCCTTTGGTGTCACATCTTCTTTGGGATGAAGGGGTCTCCCCTTAGAGAACTAATCTTGGGCAGAACCTGGGCTTTGATTTCCCTCCTCCTCGTCTTGGGAGACCACCCCTGCTCTGGAGGGAAAAAGCAGCTTTATTGTTTTCTCTTCCCTTCTAGAAAAAAATGAGTAGTAACCTCCTCTGAAGTCCAGTTTCTTCATATGTAACATGGGGCTAATATTGCTTCACTCCCAGAGTTACAAGTGTCAGGATTTAAAAATGTCCTTTGTAAATTGTAAATCATATTATAAACTTACTCTGGAAACCTGGACCCTTAAAGTTTAGGGAACCTCTTTAAGTACTATGCGTTACTACGTGAATATGTACATTTTGCTTCATGTATGCCAGATGGTGTGTATATATATTTCATAAGATATTTGAAGGATCAACTGACTTCCAAAATATTAACAAGATTTAAAAGCAATTGAAAGTTGAAATTATTATTAGAAATCAAACAAATACAGGAAGAGGGCAGCAGACTTGACTAGTGTTTATTCATTTAGATGTTGCTGAATTTTTAAAATCTCTGCCAATGACCAAAATAATATTTTTTTTGCTCAGTAAAATCACATTTTCCCTGTTCTCTTCTAAATTCCCTTCTACATGTGTGAAGTTCAATGCCAAGAGGGGGAAAACACACCAAAATAAACCCATTGATTTTAGTTCAACTTTAGCATCTGGTAGGAAGAGCATTTTGTTCCTTTCATAATTTATTCCTTGCAGATTTTCATTCTAAGGTACGTAGACTTTTAGAATGTTAAGGCTGGCTGGATCTGTATAGATCACTCACCTCCTTAACTTACATTTAAGGACACTGAGGAAAGGACAAAGATAAATTTATTAGGATTGTAAATGCAGCCAATATTCCAGAGGCTTTCTGCTAATTAAAATGTTTCTTTCTTTTCTTTTTTTTTTTTTTAAAGATTTTATTTATTTATTTGACAGAGAGAGATCACAAGTAGGCATAGAGGCAGGCAGAGAGAGAGGAGGAAGCAGGCTCCCTGCCGAGCAGAGAGCCCGATGCGGGACTCGATCCCAGGACCCTGAGATCATGACCTGAGCCGAAGGCAGCGGCTCAACCCACTGAGCCACCCAGGTGCCCTGTTTCTTTCTTTAAAAAAAAAAAAAAAAAAAGAATCAACAGAATCAGAGATTTTCCCTGTTTTCCTTAATAGCATTGCCAGCATTAGCCTTTAAGGCCCTGATCAAATGCCCTCTCTCCTGTAAAGCTTTCCTGTTTCAGATGAAATGACCCACATAACTTTACACAAAGATTTCTTGATATACAAGAATTCCTACTATAACTTTTCACCTCTTCCCACAAAACAAGTCTTATCATATTTCAGAATCAGAGTAAAAGAGAAGTCAATGATGGGAAGCTTGAAAATATGTAAAGGAGGGGCACCTTGGTGGCTCAGTCAGTTAAGTGTCTCCCTTTGGCTCAGGTCATGGTCTCAGGGTCCTGGGATCGGGCCCCACAGTGGGCTCCTTGCTCGGTGGGAAGTCTGCTTCTCCCTCTGCCTGCTGCTTCCCCTGCTTGTGCTCTCTCTTTCTTTCTCTCTGACAAATAAATAAATAAAATCCTAATGACTGAGCTACCCAGGCATCCCAATAACTAAAGTCTTTAAAGAAAGAAAGATAGAAAAGAAAGAAAGGAAGCAAGGAAGGAAGGGTGAAAATCTATTAGATCTTGGGAAGAACAGCTAGAGTCTGTGGCACACCCACTCTCTCCCCCTTCCCACTTTGGCTTTATGACAGAAGCTCCAATCTGGGAAGGTATCACCGAGAAAATGGAATTCCTCTTCCTTTCAGCATCTAGTCAAGGGAAATGGAGGGGCAGGCCACCTGCACGTCTCATCTCTCAGGTCAGGCTCCCTTCCTCCACCGAGTTCTCACGTACGGGTGGAGGCGCCATCTAAGGCATGGCAGTCTGAGAACACTGGGGACCTGGTAACCCTCGTTCTAGCTTGCAGGGTAGAGGTTTCACAGAGATTTTATTTTATTTTTTCTATTTCTCTTTTTACTTTTTTAAGATTTTATTTTAACATGATCTCACCACCCACTGTGGGGCTTGACCTCACAACCCCAGGATCAAGAGTCGCACGCTGTGTCAACTGAGCCAGCCAGGTGCCCCTTCACAGAGACTTTAAACAGCCCATTAGATTCGGGATTCTGGAACTCAGAGAACGTGACACTGGAGATAATGTAAAACCAACCTGGGGAAAGTGTGATGACTTCAGGAGAACCACCCTTCCTTTACTTCTAGACCTGAGGCTCCAGAGGAGCAAGTGATCACCACTGCCTTTTTCAGCCTCGCAGCTCCAGGTCCGCCTTGCCTCAAGCCTATCAAAGGCTTGGAATGTTCTTCTGCAGGCCCTTCCTGCTGTTGAATTGCGGCTTGTTCTGCAAGATCCTTCTTTCTCAGGACCCAATCCTGCTGGAGGGGAGCCTGCTGGCTCCTGAGGGTTCTTCTGTAATAAGCTGGTCCCAAAGAGAAAACAATTTCTAAGAGTTAATGAAAAGCTCCTTTTGTATCTCCTACTTTAATTTGATCCTCTCAACCTGAATCCCAGAGGAGGTATGTGTGCTGAATTCTGAGGGTGAGGGAGCGTGTTTTACTTTTAGTTCTCAAAGGTCAGGCGGCAAGCCTTAGTCATGTAATTTTCCTTGGAATCAGTTTTCCAACTCAAGGGAGTTTTAGAAATCTTCCAAATGAGGCCATTGTCTCCAAATCACAGTGATAATTACTTGCAAAGTCAGAACTTCAACTCAGGTCTTCTGATCTGAAGCCTAGTGCTTTTTTTTTTTTTTTTTAAAACCACAACACTGTAATATCTGGCTTTCTTGAAGCCTCTTACAGCACCAACCACCATTCCTAGTACACAGTAGTGTCATAATTATTATTGAATGAATGGAGAAATGGCTACTTTAAGCCTGATTCTTCCTTTTACCCCCTGTAAGTAGAGTAAAGAAAGAAAACTGCTAGGCTATGTTTTGGGTTTCCAAGTGGTATTACCAGCATGAATGAATGACCTTTGGGATCTCTGCCAGTCAAGTCCTTCAATCAAGTACAAGTTGAATCTCTGAAGAACTACTGTTCATTCTTAGCACAATTCCTGAAGGATACAAAATCCCAGAACACAGCCAGCAGGAAATAGTAACTCTGATCTGTTGTATAAATAATATCACTCATGAAGGTGGAAGGCCAGATACATTTCCAAGAGAAGATAACTGTTCATGGCTACCAAATGCATCTGGTTAGAAATAGAAGGCTGCCAGGTACTATTAAGGTGTGTTTGTTGGAATTAGTTGAATTTAATTGAATTGGATTCGTCACTACTATGATTACTCAAGGGATTAGAACTTTAGTCTTTCAAAGTCCTGGAAGCAGGACTCTAGAGGACATCTGTTGTTTCCTGCTGCCGTGCATCAGTTTACCCTTCTGGAAGTACTCTGGTTTACTTCTGGGAGACTCCCCCTCCTCCATTCTCAGCTCTATTTTTTTTTTTTTTTTGTCAGAGACAGAGGGAGAGAGAGTAAACGAGCACAGGCAGACAGAGAGGCAGGCAGAGGCAGAGGGAGAAGCAGGCTCCCTGCTGAGCAAGGAGCCCGATGTGGGACTCGATCCCAGGACCCTGGGATCATGACCTGAGCCGAAGGCAGCTGCTTAACCAACTGAGCCACCCAGGCGTCCCTAATTTTTAATTTTTAATTTTTCTTTATTTTTAAAAGATTTTATTTATTTGACAGAGAGAGATCCCAAGTAGGCAGAGAGGCAGGCACAGAGAGAGAGAGAGAGAGAGAGAGAGAGGAGGAGGAAGCAAGCTCCCTGCCTGGCAGAGAGCTTGATGCGGGACTCGATCCCAGGACCCTGAGATCACAACCTGAACCGAAGGCAGAGGCTTAACCCACTGAGCCACCCAGGCAGCCCCCATTCTCAGCTCTTATGGCTTGGGCAAAGCTGAGTAAGCCAACTTCAAGTTCCAGAGGGGACCGCAGACTTCAGACCTGGCTTGTCAGTTGTTTCAAAGCCAACAAGCCAGAGTGAAGGGTTTTTGTCAGACGCATGCAACAGAGACTCTTGTTTTTTACTCTAAAGGTAGATTTGAGAGTTTACAGGGACTTGGCCTGCTGCTGCCACATTGCTACCACACAGAGCCCAGGGCTGAAATCAGTGTAACAGAAGGCAAAACCAAAGGACTGGAGAGGAACTAAATCTATATGACTTAAACTTAAGCATGAATCCACTTTTGTGAAGCATGCACTAAGTTTAAGGGTTAAAATATAAACCCACAGTATCTTTATCGTTTAAAGCAGGTTTAGGTTAGGTTCTTCCACTACTTGTGGTCAGGAGGGTCCTAATTAGTGTAAGAGTATATCCCGTCTTGCTTCTCCTTCAGTGTTCTCTCCTGAACAGCCTTCTACAGTCTAGACCATGGACACCCAGGCAGTAGGAAAACAAGCTGGTTCACTGTGATTTCTGATTTCTCTCCAAACTCCACCCTACCATGAAAATACCTTTAAAACATAACTTGAGCTAGGAAACAAGTGTTTTTTTTTTTTTTTTAAGATTTTATTTATTTATGTATTTGACACAGAGAGAGATCGCAAGTAGGCAGAGAAGCAGGCAGAGGGGGTGGGGGAAGCAGACTCCCTACTGAGCAGAGAGCCCAATGCAGGACTGGATCCCAGGACTCTGAGATCATGACCTGAGCCGAAGGCAGAGGCTTAACCCACTGAGCCACCCAGGCGCCCCAAGAAACAATGTTTTGTTTAAGATTGTATAGCTAGAAGTAGTGAAGCCAAATTCATGGCCCGGGATTTTGGATTTGAATACTTTGCTGTCCACTTACCACACTTTCGATCACATTTGGAGCATATGGTAGCCATGAACAGTTATCTTATCTTGGAAATGTATCTGGCCTTCCACCTTCATGAGTGATTATTATTTATACAAGAGATCAGCCACCTTTTTCCTGTTGTAGTGTTGTGCCCGAGTTTTTGCATCCGAGAGACCACCAAGGAGCCAAGCACCAATGCAGTCACATGAGGGTTTATTTGACAAGTTTAAGCTTGGGACCAAGTATACCCGACACAGTACAGTCAGAGTTTTTAAAGGCAGAGTAGGGATGGACTCTGCGGTGGGTGAGGACGAAGGGGATTAGGGATGACGTAAGTCTCTAAGTACTTTCGGAGGCAAGGTCTCCAGGACCTTGAGGGGCTAGCTATTGTTGGGAGAGAGGTTATTTATTACCCATAATAAAAATCTTCTTGTGAGACCCTTTAAATGTATATCAGTGGGCCTTGTACTTGGGAATGATACTCCACACTATCTTGGAGGTTTAGAGATAAAGTTTCCTAAAGGAATTGTTAAAGTAGACTTCCAGGATTCTGGTCGGACCTGTCGGACCTGTCGGGGTAGGGGGTCAGTTAGGTTAGGATTGCCCTTAGCAAAATCTCAAGGTGAGGGCAGTTAAGTCCCCAGGGGAGAGCCACTCTGTCTGTTTCAAGGGCTTGTCAATAGGTGAGGAATTTTAATGATTTTCTTCTCCCTCTGTTTCCCATATCAGCTAAACTTGAGGTGGGATGGCCTTAATTTTCTCGGCCTCTACAGTAGTCATGTACTTTGAGCTGCACTATACAAAGATGGTAGCAGCTAGCCTTAAGTTGCTACTTACATTTAAATTAATTGGCATTAAATAAAAGTTAAAATCAGTTCTTCAGTCCTTCTAGTCCTGTTCCACGCACACACCAGCCACATGTAAGTAGTGACTGTCATATTGGATGGCTCAGATACAGAACATTTTCATCGTCACAAAAAGTTCTAATGGATGGCACTGCCTTAGAGACAGATTCGCTTCTTTATCCAAAGTAACAAGGCTCAGAAAGCCCAGTAGAACCTTCCCTTTCTTCCAATGGCAAACAAGGCCAACAGACACAGGATGGACTATGAGCTGTTTGGTCCTTATGCCCCGTTTTCTAAACATTTACATGGGATTGATAGCTCCTAGCTACTCATCTCTGGGATGGTTAAGTCAGAAACATGCTATTTGGTAAGGGATGATTATCTCTCGTCATCTCAAGCATGCTGAAATTATTATATAAATAAATGTAATTAAAAGATGCATGTCTCTACCTCCTCTAGCCTTGTGTGTGAATATATACTTCTTGGGATTTTGAAGAATATGATGTTTCATTCTCAGGTTGGTGACTCATTAAGAACACATTTCTCAATGACATTTCCACAGGCCATCATTCTCCAGGCAGGAACTATCTTCCTAGATCTGGGCCCATTTCCCTTTCAGATTAAAACCCTGTGGGGAAAAAGATCTAATCATTTCACTTCAGACATGAAGTAAAAGCTCTCCAATTGAAAATTCGTACCAGATATTCAAAGTGGGAAATGATAACTAGGGTATAAAATAAACCTTCTTTATTAGACAGAATATACAAATGAAAGATTATATTGTCACCTGGATAGTGCAAGTGAGTTACTTTCCCAGGAGAGGAAAAAAAGCTGGATTTGCTTTGTTCTATGTCAAAGAAAAAAAAAAGTGATGAACAGATAACAGAGGACCCAGGGTGACCATTTCTTTTTGGTTTGACACGAATAGTTTGTATTTGCAAACATTCTCCATTCACTTGTGTGAAATAATTAGAAAAAGAGCACACAATTTTCCAAAATTGGAAAAGAGGGGGGTCAGTTTTTAGCCCAAGTGCTCCCTCGTTGGGTGAGTAATTTGGTATCAGGAGGTAGTCATGGCGACCATAAAAGTTACTCATGTGACTAACGATGCAACTAATGATGCCCACAATTACTTAATTGCAGCCATGCTTAACTGCTTTTGCCATTTTTGGAGAGTGCTTATGGCTAATTGTGGCTGCAAGTGGGTAACTACAGGTGCAATCAGATGTGTTCCTTAATTTTTACATTTGTGCTGACAGCAGGAGAATAAACCGCCCCCTCTAAGGAGGGGAGTTATAAAAAGAGGGTTGAAATTAGCTCTTTCATGTCCCAGGAGGATGGAACAGCCTCCAACATGAAAACAAACACAAGTCATTTAATGTTTAAGCAGAGGAAAGTTCTGGATCACCAGCTGACCTTTAGCTGGACTCCATCTGTGCATCTTCTCTTTTCCCTGAGGTTCTCTGACTTGGGTTCCTACTACTGTCCCTACCAAAAGGGGCCCCCTAGGACCTTACAGCTCCTGTCCTATTGTGGAATAGTTACTATTCTTTAATTTTGATGAAAAATAGTAGTAGATACTATTTTTTTTTACATTGTCTGCACGGTCATTTACTTTACAAATACTTTTTACACATGGTAAATATATATGTGTACAAATGAACTCAAATATGTACCCTGGGGACAGGTGGTTAGTTTTTGAAATTCTCTCATCAGAAATGAACAACCCAAAGATGGCTATATAACACTTCAAATATCTTCATCAAACTCTCACTTGAGGGGCGCCTGGGTGGCTCAGTGGGTTAAAGCCTCTGCCTTCGGCTCGGGTCATGATCCCAGGTCCTGGGATCGAGCCCCACATCAGGTTCTCTGCTCAGCAGGGAGCCTGCTTCCTCTTCTCTTTCGCCTGCCTCTCCACCTACTTACGATCTCTGTCTGTCAAATAAATAAATTAAAAAAAAAAAACTCACTTGAAGGTTTTGAATTTGTATAAGGAATGTTGGAAATATATTTATTTTTTAGGATTTTAATTATTTATTTGAGAGAGAAAGAGAGAGCGTGAGAGAAGGGAGAGTCAGAGGGAGAAGCAGACTCCCTGCCAAGGAGGGAACCTGATGCGGGACTTGATCCTGGGACTCCAGGATCATGACCTGAGCTGAAGGCAGTCACTTAACCAACTGAGCCACCCAGGCACCCAGAAATATTTTTGAGTAGGTAAGATGAACAATGGTCCAAGACATATGGTTGGTTAGAAAGACAGAAGCCCCACTGGTCTTGTGTGGATGAGTACTTAGCTCCAGCAAGCTCAGGGGGAAGACCTTTTTGTACAGTAACTGAGGTCTGGTATTCCCTTGGTTCTGTATACTTCTTCAAGAAGTCTGTGGCTTGACCCTACAAAAGGCTGGCTGGTTCTTTCATCATCTTGTGTCTACCATAGAACTGATCCTGCTTACCTTATCTGTGGTGTCTAAGACAGAGAATGGATCCCCAAAGCCTCAAGAACAGGTCGTAGGACTGTTCTTATACCTGCTGGCTAGTAAAAACTTGTCGCTTTGGCAGAATTTGGTCTTAATGATGTGGGGCTTGTAGGGTGCATGCCAGCTCCCCAACTGTAAGCCCCAGAGGATATTTATCCAAGGGGCTTGGCAGGTGCTGAATGGCCAGATTAGCTTGGGTCAGTTCAGAACACCTAAATTTTCTTAAAATAGCTTCCACCAGCTTGTATTTTCAAAATAAATGAAATGACAAACAGAGATACATGTAGTTATACATAATGGAATAAAAAGAAAGGATATAAAAAATAATGTAGTTGCAGAGGCACCAAATGCAGAGAAATGGACACATTTTCTAAGTGTAAGAAACCACCTTCTGCCCAAGGGAAGAAATGTAAATGACTCCTTTCACACACATCTTGCCTGGCCTCTGGCCCTCCTGGGCCCTCCTAAGGCCTGCTGTTTTCCAAGTTGTGCGTCATCTTTTGCCTGTCTCATAAGAGATGCTGGCTAATCACTCAAACTACTCTGTATTCCACAAACAGTATCAAATATCCTTTCTGTGTGCCAGCCACTGTTCTGGGCTCTGTGGTGACTTGGTGGGATGAATTAGACAGGCTTCTCACCCAAGGGAGGCTTTCCTGTAAGTAAGCCCTCTGCTCTATTAATCATCACCTCTTCTGGTTCAGGGCCTGAGGTACACGCTTTATCCAAATGGCAGAACTGTGAGGACTGGCAAGTAATGAGGTGGAGAAAATGTTGGTCACCAGCGCTCCCTTAGGGAGAGCTTTCTATTTGATTCGAAGAAATACTTTGAAATGACATTGGGGTAGAAGGTGAAGTCCCAAGGGCCTTCTCCATCAAGAAGAAACGTCTGTTAAACTGCTTTGCATGAGCCAAGGAGGGGAGTTATATTGCTCCTAAGAGAGGGTGGAGAAGGGGGAGAGAGGGAGGTGGGGGGAAGAGCTTGCAACCACAGTGCGACAGCAGAGGGATGTCTGCTGCATGATGTAACCCTTTATGGTGATGCACAAATCTTTGCTAAACATACTAAGTGAATGAAATGTTTAGCATGCGTGATTATCTTGTGGAGATTGGTGAGGAGGTTGGGTTTGGTATCTGGACTGAAGCTGAACAGAACCCCTAGGTTTTTTTGTTTTGGGGGGCTTTTTTTTTTTTGTATGCCCACCGCCATGCTTAGTGTTTGTGTGTGTGTGCGCGTGTGTGGTATGGTTCTGTCTCTCTCTCATGCACACACACAGTCTGCTGTCCTGCCTCTGCCCACAGTGATAGAGAAGGAGCACTGACAGAGGCAGGTAAGAGGAGGATCATTGTATCATGCTGTGACATGACAGGCTGGGAGTACCTGCAGGCTTGGAGAACTGGGCATTGTGCCCAGGGCTAGGGCAGCCACAAGTCACAGGGTGACTAGACAATGGAAATCAACAGCTTTTACTGTTACTATTTTTTAAAAGTTTTTAAAATTTATTTGACAGGGAGCAATCACAAGTAGACAGAGAGGCAGGCAGAGAGAGAGAGGGAAGCAGGCTCCCTACTGAGCAGAGAGCCTGATGTGGGGCTTGATCCTAGGACCCTGAGATCATGACCTGAGCCGAAGGCAGACGCTTAACCCACCGAGCCACCCAGGCGCCCTTTTTATTTATTTATTTTTAAAGATTTTATTTTTAGATATCAACAGCTTTTAAAGGCTAGAGGACAAAGCCACAGAGATTGTTCAAAGGTCCAGCAAGTCACCATGAAGGGGGTCTGCGGGGCTCCTGGCTTTAAGTGAGGACGGGGATCAAATGGTCCAGCATTCCCTCCACACTGTGATGTGCCAGGCCCAGAGCTGGGGATTCCACAGGGGTTGAGACACTGGGGCTGTCTCTCTAGATGAGATACCTTTAGGATCCAGAAATAACACCTTGGCATTAGGAAGCTCAGCAGAGCCTGGCAGTTGAGGGAAGGCTTCCATAAAGGGGCAATCCTTGATGTTGGCTTCGGAGGATGAAGAGGAGGAATTAGCAGATGTTTGAGGAAAGGCCTTCGAGGCCTAGAGGCTAGCTTGTGCAAATGGGCAGAGGCATGAGAGTCAGGAGAACTGAGGTGGAAGATGAGGATCTCAGAGGTCAAAATGGCTTTGCCTGGAAAAGAGAGAGTCCAGGAACAGATCCTTCCCTCATGGCCCTTGAAAAGAATCCACCCTAGGGATATGTTGCTTTCAGATCTCAGGCTTCCAGCACTGTGAGAAAATGGCTTTGAGCTGTTTAGGTCACTCTGTCTGTGGTGCTTGGTGGCCCCAGGGGAAACTAACGTGGCAGGTTTGAGTCTCAGCTCAGCTGCATCTCAGCTGTGCAAGCTAAGGTGATTACACCACCCAAGGCTCGCTTCCCTTGTCCGTAAAACAGGGATAGGAATCAAAGCTAAGTTGTGAAGTTGTGACAAGTGTTACATAATGAGGTCTTTAGCTTAGTGCCTGGCTGTCATCATTATTATTGTTATTTAGCTTCATGTTGTAGTTTTAGTGTCACGAAACTTACATGGCTCCAAGTAAGTTACTTTGAGGATTCAAACACAGTAAAAATGTAGCCACATCTGCAGGAGTAACTCCTTAGTCAACAAGAGCTTGCCGTAGATGAAGGATTTGCTCAACCATTTCTTGCCCACACTAATATGGAAACTTTGCCCAAGACCTAGGCTATTTTGTTCATTGGAAATCTACAAAAAAGAAAAAAAATATATTATCAGTCATCACTGCCAGCCTTGCTACAAAATAACCTTTTGTTAGATTCAGCAACATTTACAGAATAACCATTTTATATGGCCTTGGTTTTGTCATCAACTAATTTTACCTTGTTGAATCCTAAGGGTAGCAGGTTCCGTGGATGTCCCAACCCATATCTCTTGGGTTCACCTCTGAGCTCACATGCAGATGGAATGGAATAGCTCTTGGGCTCCCTGGTCCGTTCCTACCTCACATGCCTGTGATTTCCTGTTTTCCTAAGGGTTTTCTCCTGTTCCACTGGAAATTACTAGACTGCTCAGGGCATTACGGAGGTCCTGGTTATTTAAGGCTCCCAGAGGCAACCCTCAACCACTAAGAGAACAGAGTCAATGGATAAATAGGTCACCTTCCCCATCGCACAGCAGGGAAATCCTGAGAGGTGTTCTATGGGATTCTTCAGAGGGTCCTTTCAGAAGACTGACCTGCAGCGGACTTTCATAGTCACTGATGCACCTTTTATTAACTTCTTTCCCTTTCCAATCTTATTTTCTTCACTGTCTCACTTGAACTTCCTGGGGTTACCTCTCAAATAGCCCCCCATACCCAATTACTTAAGTCGGGGCTGCTTTGGGGGAACAGAATCTAAGATAGGCAATAACTTTGTAAGTTACCTCAAAACCTTACAGAACAAATGAATATAAATAATGAAATAAAATATGGAGTATCACATGCTGAGTACATTTGCATGTTCCATGATCTCCAATTCTGTGAGTAAGCCTATTGTTAACTCCACTTTTCAGGTAAAACTGAGACTAGAAGACATTAAAAGAATTGTCCAAGATCATGTAACTGGTAAGAACTGAGATGCAAGTTCATAACTGTCCTCAACATTATCTTGCCTCTTGTTCTCCATTTTGTTTCAGGTGACAAATTTTCTCTAGTAGCTAGTGGATTTGTGCTTTTTTTTTCTTCTTTTTTGAATTGTTCTGTTTGCTTATCTGTATTTTGAATGGGAGAGTTTTCTGCCAGTTGAACTTCAAGTTGTAAGTAAAAAGGCCCATCTTGATGTGGTCTCCTAGCAACAATTTATGAAACACTTTAAGGCAATTATTCCTCTCAAGCACGTTTCCAAATGTTGAAGCATGTTCATTCACTTCGATCATTAAAATCCCCAAGAACATTCATTGTGTAGCACACAGTTCGGGTAATTATAAGCTTGTCAACAGGTTGCTTAGTGAGCTGAGAGCAAGGACAAGACCACATTCCCCCCCAGGAGCTGAGCACTTTGTTTCCAGCCTCGCAGGCAGGGCAGAGCCACTCTTCGGGAAAGGAGGCTTAATTGACTTGTGGGGTGGGGGTAGAAGAGAGAATATTTAAACCCAAAATAGCCCTCTGTAAAATATCAAGCCCATGGCAACACACAGGTCTAAGGAGGGTTTGAATACCTAAGGCCCAAGTCCACTAAGTGGGCAGTTTACTGCTCCTGCTCCAGAGCTTCCCTTTGTTCAGCCTAGATCTGAACAAAGTCAGGTGTAAGACCCAGCACCTCCTCTGATTTCTTAAAAATGCAGTTATGCCCTAAATTAGCTGCTAGCCCTTCAATCTTTGTTCTTCTGGTTGTTGTTGTTTTAAAAGATTTTATTTACTTATTTGAGAGAGAAAGAGAGCATGAGCAGAGGGAGAGGGTGAAAGAGAAGGAGACTCCCTGCTGAGTGCAGAAGGCCAACTCAAGGTTGGATCCCAGGACCCCGAGATCATGACCTGAGCCAAAGTTAGATGCTTAACTGACTGAGCCACCCAGGTATCCCTAGTTTTTTTTTAATAAAAAAAATTTTTTTTTTTTTTTAAGGGGCACTTGGGTAGCTGAGTTGGTTGGGTGATTGCCTTCGGCTCAGGTCATGATCCTAGAGTCCCTCTATCGAGTCCCGCATCAGGGTCCCTGCTCAGTGGGGGAGTCTGCTTCTCTCTCTAACCCTCCTCTCTCTAGTGCTCTCTCTCTCTCTCTTTCAAATAAATAAATAAAATCTTTTTTTTTTAAAGATTGGTGGATTTAAAAAAAGATTTCTTTTTAAAGATTTTAAGTGATCTCTACACCTAATGTGGGTCTTGAACTCATAACCCCAAGATCAAGAGTCTCATGCTCCACCGACTGAGCCAACCAGGTGTCCCATGCTTCTGTTTTTTCTTTCTTTTTTTTTCCCCCTAAGAATTCTCTTTTATTTTTATCTTTTAAAAACTGTTCTAATATACTAAGCATGGAAGGGGATCTGGATCGTTGGCAATCAACTACAGGTTTAGCAAATTGGAAAGCCAATTTGGCAAGTTACAGAATATCCTGTCTGGACTGTACTTACGGGCATCAAGCCTGACTTCAGCTCTATGGGTGCCTTTGAACAGAAGTTAGGTAACTCTAGGAAGTTTACCGAGGAAGGTAATCTAGGAAGATTGAATTTCTTACTGATCTGGATAATAGTTTTTTTTTTTTAGAAAACCTGTTTTGGATTGCTTTTAGATTTACAGAAGAGTGCCTGTACACCGCTTATGCAGCTTCACTTAATGCCAACATCTTATGTAACTATGTCCACTTACAAATGAGGAATCTGTTTTATTTTGGGTGTCCTTGTGGAGAGAGATTGTATGAATCCCAGGCTGGCGAAGCTGGATACATGCGTTAGCACACACACGTGTGTGCACATATCATGCATACTGACACACACACACACACACACACACACACACACACCACAGATATACATACGCTATAATACGATATAGTTGATATACATGCACACAGGACACACATACAAACACAATATACATAGAGACACAAAGCATACATACAACAAGAGAGACACGCACACACACAAATATACATTCAGACACATACATATACACAAATGTGCATATGCACACGTACACATACACACATACTGTCTCTTAGAATTAGGGGTTCATCCTCCACATATGGAGAATGTTTCCTTTCTCGTCTTTTTTTTAAAGATTTAAAAAAATATATTTTATTATTTATTTCTTTGACAGAGAGAGATCACAAGTTGGCAGAGAGGCAGGCAGGGAAAGAGGGGGAAGCAGGCTCCCTGCTGAGCAGAGAGCCCAATGCAGGGCTCGATCCCAGGATCCCAGGACCATGACCTGAGCCGAAAGCAGAGGCTCCAACTCATTGAGTCACCCAGGCGCCCTAAAAGATTTTATTTTTAAGTAATCTCTATAGCTAAGGTGGGGCTCCAGTTGACAACCCCGAGGTCCAGAGTTGCAAGCCCCACAGAGAATGTTTCTTGATGTGACTCAAGCCAGTTGATGGGGCTCGAAATGTGCTGAGAGACGATAGAACACTGGTGATGAAAGTCAGGGCAGGGGTGCCTGGCTGGCTCAGTCAAAAGAATATGAAACTCTTGATCTCAGGTTTGTAAGTTCGAGCCCCACACTGGGTGTAGAGATTACTAAATAAATAAATAAATAAATAAGACCTAAAGGGGGAAAGAGAGCAAATGAGCAAGATTGACGCTATGTGAGATTGTTAATTGCAGAGGGGGGGTTGCGGTCTATCACAGCAATGGTCTAAGTTGCAAAGTCTGGCCCAACGAGCAGGTTGAGATGGGCTCATTCAGATAAGCTTCTGCTGTATACTGTTCAGTCTCCTCCCTAGGCAGTGCTGGATTCTGAGGCGAGGGTCGGAGAAGTGGGAGTGGAAGCAAGAATGAGAAATGTTTCCCGCCTGAGACTTTCAGGCGAGGCTCTGCATGGGGACTAACAGAAACGTGGGAGAATGTACAGGCTGGAATCTGTCTCAACCCCGTTGTGAGAGAAGTGAGTATCAATCACTGAGATGTAGAGACAGATGTGCCTTCAAGACCTAGGGAAGTAGGAAAAGCAAGGAAGAATGGAACAGCCTGGAGAATGGTACTTTGAACAGACTTTGTTAGTCCCACTGACAGGGTTAGTGGTCTACTTCTTCCCCTGAGTTTGTGTAGATTTGTGTTGATGGGTGGGTCACTTAAAGGAATTAGAGATGTATTGATTAAAAGGTTTTAAGAGTTAGGTAGTGAGTGTATTAATTACCTATTGCTGTGCAGAAAGTTACCAGTGGAGGAGACAACAGTAGAGGGGTTTTTTTGGTTGTTGTTAATACCTCATTTTATCTGTGGGTCAGGAATTTGGGAGTGCTTTAGCTGAGTTGTTCAAGCTCAAAGTCACTCGGGATATTACAACCAAGATGTTGGCCAGAAATGTAGTCATGTGAAGTTTTGACTAGGACTGGACAATTTGCTTCCCTGGTGCCTTACGCATGTTAATGGCAAGTTGATGCTTTGATGCTGGCTGTTGGCAGAAGGCTTCAGTTCATTACTCCATGGGTTTCCCTGTAGGACCCCCAAGTATCCTCATGTCATGGGGACTGGCTTCTCCCAGAGTGAGCAATCTAAGAGAGCATGGTGGAAGTCTCAATATCTCTTATGGCCTGGCCTTGGAAGCTCTACTGTCATGCCTGCTGTATCCTACGGGTTACCTAGGTCAGCCCTATTCACTGTCAGAGAAGACTATCCAATTATCAGGACGCCCTCTTGGGAGCTGACTGTTGAGTGACTTTTCACTTTTACGATGGTTTCATTCAGATTTAATAAAGCATATTTTGCTTATACCTTGAAACCAAGTTGGTGGAATTGGTGAAAGCCCAAGTTAGGTGTCCCCTCATACAATGAAATTTGCATGGAGCCCTAAAGGAAATGTAAGAATGATGGAGAGAGTGGTAAGGTAAGATCAGAGTAGCGTGTGTGCCAGGGTAGGAGCGCATGGGCAGGGTACAGACCAAGTATGCCTTGTTGGCCATTTGTAAGGACATGGGTATTTTATCCCTTCCAAAATATCAGGAGACTTGCAGAAAATATATGCCTCAATGCTGTCATTTTCTTCCTTTCTCCCTCACTATAGAGTTCAAATGGCATACAGGATTTTAGGAACTTGTGAGAAAAGGAGGCTGGCCAGGAAGCGTGAGGCAGAAGTGGAGGACCTGGTAGAGTTTAATAATAGAAGTCATTATTGTGAGGAATCACCACGCGTGTATGTGTGTGTGAGAGAGACAGAGACAGAGATAAAAAGATCCAAAGTCTAGTACTATGGATTGGCTGTAGCTGCAACAACATTCTTTTCCTTTAAAAAGTTATTTTAGGGTGCCTGGGTGGCTCAGTGGGTTAAGCCTCTGCCTTCGGCTCAGGTCATGATCTTGGGGTCCTGGGATCAAGTCCCACATTGGGCTCTCTGCTTGGCAGGGAGCCTGCTTCCTCCTCTCTCTCTCTGCCTGCCTCTCTGCCTACTTGTGATCTCTGTCTGTCAAATAAATACATAAATAAAATCTTTTTAAAAAAAAAAGTTATTTTAATGAATTCTTACTTAAAAAAATTTTCCTGATTACCCAAGTAATATATGGTCATTGTAGAAAGATCAGAAAGGTAGAGATCAGTGTACAAAGATAAGGAATGATCATCCAACGAGCCATCACTCAGAAGCAACAGCCATGGACACCTGGGAGGCTCAGTCGGTTAAGCATCTGTCTGCCTTTGGGTCTGGTCATGATCCTGGGATTGAGCCCTGTGGGGGGGTGGGGGGGTGGTGGTGGTGGCAGTGGGAGGCCCCCCCCTGCTCAGCAGGGAGTCTGCTTCTCCTTCTCCCTCTCCCTCTATTCCTCCTCGCTGTTTGTGATTTCTTTCTGTCTCTCAGATAAATAAATAAAATCTTAAAAAAAAAGAAACAACACTTAATATTTTGATATTTTCTTTGTTCTTATTTTTGTATATTTTATTCCTGAATCTGAGATCATATTCTTTATCTAATTTTGTGTTCAGTTTGCATAAACTTTTAACTAGGTTATTTAAATCTTTAAGTATTATTTTTGAAGTTGGATATATAGGAGGACCTGGCTGACTCACTTGGTAAAGCATGTGCTTCTTGATCTTGGAACTGTGAGTTTGAGGCCTGTGCTGGGTATAGAGAGTACTTAAAAATAAAAAGTTAAAAAAAAAAAGGTGGATATATATATTTGTTCTTTTGATATATGCTCTTTATCAAATTAAATACTCTAGAATTATATTAAGAAACAAAAAGTCCTTCCAAATATCACCTCCAAAAATATTGTTAGTGGGTACAGTTTAAATTTTCTAGATAGTTTTGTATGTATTCCTAAGGTTATGTAGATGATGCTTTAAAAAAAAAAATATTTATTTATTTATTTATTTATTTATTTATTTATTTGGCAGACAGAGATCACAAGTAGGCGGAGAGGCAGGCGGGGAGTTGGGGAAGAAGCAGGCTTCCCACCGAGCAGAGATTCCTATGCGGGGCTCCATCCCAGGACCCCGGGATCATGACCTGGGGCAGCTGAAGGCAGAGGCTTTAACCCACTGAACCACCCAGGTGCCCCTCCCTCCTGTATTTCTGATTATGTTCTTTGGTACATGGAAATTAGAATCTCCATGTCAGGCTTTAATAACTCTATAATACATATTTGTATTTGCTTTTCCCCTCACAATTTCAAGCATTGAAAAAATAGTAATTTGGGGCACCTGGGTGGCTCAGTCATTAAGTGTCTGCCTTCGGCCCAGGTCATGATCCCAGGGTCCTGGCATTGAGCCCTGCATCGGGCTCCTTGCTCAACCGGAAGCCTGCTTCTCCTTCTCCTACTCCTCCTGCTTGTGTTGCCTGTCTTACTGTGTCTTTTTCTGTCAAGTAAATAAATAAAATCTTAAAAAAAAAAGAAAGAAAGAAAAAATAGTAATTTCTTAGTCAATTATTTTTTCCTAAAAAGTAAATATTAAATGTACAAATCGCATTGTAATAACAATACAATTTTTTAAAAATGTATGTAAAAATTACAACATATGCTCACCATAATAAATTAACTTTATTTTGTCCATACTCTCATTTAATCATTTTTCATATACATGGATACTTTTAGACTAGGGCTCTGCAAAGTTTTTTATAAAAGACCAGATAGTGATACCTTGGGCTTTGCATGTCACACGGTCTCTGTTGAAACCGCTCAACTCTTGTAGTGTGAAAACAGCTATAGCCAACACATAAATGAATGAGAATGGCTATGCTCCAAATAAAACTTTATTTACAAATGTAGGTGGCCAGCCTGTGTTTGCTAAACCATATTTTCGGCAGTTATTCTTGTAATTCAGATGAAACTATTTGCCTGGCTATTCCTGAACCAAACTTCTAACTTTCTGAAGCTGTTTTAAATTTTTAATGATTTAATTTCACTTGTTTTCCCTAGATCTTTCTTAACCATGCTACAATTTTGGAGCTGAGGTCCCCATATTGATGTGTTTTTAGTAATGCAATAAATTTAATGCGCTTACTGATAATAAAAATACAGGATGTTGTTTTATAATGGACTTTTTATAATGGAGGATGACTCTTAAAAGAAAAATAGTCATCTGTAACCTCACACTATAGCAAAAGATTATGATCTTTTTCTGCCTTGGTGTTTGTGCATATTTTTGTTGATTATATAAATGGAAAAGGTGATATAGCAAGAGTAATTTTGGGGAAAAAAATCACCTCTTTCCACTACCAAACATAGTTTTAGTTCTTGTCCACCAGCAAATATATTTTTATATGGATGTGGTTATGTACATCTATCCTTTTAAAATAAGTTTTTGATTTACTCTAATGAACACATATTCGAAGCTGTCTAAGTTTATCCATATTTGTAATCTTCTAAAGGAATTTAAAAATGCATCTACCCTATTCAGTATAGCCCCCTCTTCAGCATTCTGAGGCAGCTTAATCCAGTCATTTTTTTTACTTGTATATTTTCACTTTATACTATGAAGAATCTATTTATTTATTTATTTTACTATGAAGAATTTTAATGCACAGGAAAGTTGAAAGAATAGTGTATCAAACACCTCTATGTTCACCACCTAGATTCAACAATTTACATTTTATACATACACACATAATTTTTTTCTCAGTCATTTGAAACTGAAGGGCAGACATCATGATACTTTAATCCTAAGTACTTCAGTAGGTGTCTCCTAAGAATAAGACTTTCCCTGCATAACCACATGCCATTATCACATTTCAGACAATGAATAATGATCTCTAATATCATCTAGTATTTAGTCCATATTCAAATTTCCTCAATTGTTCCCAAAATATTATACCCAATAGTTCCATTTGGAACCAAGATCCAGTTAAGGTTTGTATCTTGCATTTGTTAATTTTTCTTTTCATTCTTATTTATTTATTGAAGATTTTGTTTATTTATTTATTTATTTTTTGATTTATTTTTTTATATGTAACAACATGGATGAATCTTTTTTTAAA
Organism: Mustela lutreola; assembly: GCF_030435805.1. Classification (NCBI taxonomy): domain Eukaryota; kingdom Metazoa; phylum Chordata; class Mammalia; order Carnivora; family Mustelidae; genus Mustela; species Mustela lutreola. The sequence goes on from NC_081301.1 coordinate 26,781,853, forward strand.
TTTTTTATTTTTTATAAACATATATTTTTATCCCCAGGGGTTATTTATTTATTTATTTGTCAAAGAGAGAGAGAGAGTAAACAGAGGGAACATCGGACAGAGGGAGAAGCAGGCTCCCTGCTGAGCAAGCAGCCCTATGTGGGACTCCATCCCAGGACTCTGGGATCAGGACCTGAGCTGAAGGAAGATGCCTAACCAACTGAGCCACCGAGGCATCCCTCAGTCTCTTTTAAACTAGAAGAGCATCTTGACATTTTTCACCATGACATTGACGGTGACTGGAATGATTGTCTTTATTCCACAGCCTGGGTCTGTCTGATTGTTTCCTCATGGTGTTATATAGATTGTTTATCCCCTGGACTTCCTGTACACTGTGCACTGAGTCTAAAAGTGAAGTGCATTGAAACGTAAAATGGGGAAAATATTTCACCGTTCACTCCTATCAACTTTGATTGATTAGACATTCTCTTACGTTTAAAAATAAGTTCCATGTGGCAAGGTAGGTGAGATCTGCTTTGTAATCAGAAAGGTTTTACAGCAGGAGACCTTGGGAAAATGACTTAACTTCTTTGAGCCTCAGTCTCCCCATATGTGAAAAGGGAAGTGGTAGACACTCAGTAAATGTTTGCTCCCTTCCCCTAGTTTCTTTGGGATCTCACAAAACGCCACCAGGATAGATATCTCAAGCACATCTGAAGAGCTCACGTTTCCTAAGTAAGACAGCAGCAGCAAGATGGCAATCATTTCTGCGGAGACAGTATCATCATAATGCAATATTAGCTACTGTGATCTTCTATCATTTCCTTCCTGGAGAGTTATGACTGTGGCATTGAGGATTTAAGACCTACAGCCCGAACACTACTTACTACAAATCGCTCACAAAGCTGCTGCAATAAATCTCGTAGAGGAAAGTCATTGCATAAAAAATCCCCTACTCCAGGGAGCTGGCCATTTATTTTCTTAGGAAAGAAGGGCTGTGATGAGAGACACTCCATGCTCCTTTAACTCTATGGAACTGAACCCAACAAAGCATTCATCACAGTAAGTTGAGTGATGGGCCCAATGAGATAAGCTGGGGAAGGAAGTTGGTAGGGAAGTGCCCCCACCCCAGGCCTGCTCAGGGATTTCCCCTCAGCCTGGGGATTAGCTCTGGATGGAACCAACGCCACTGAAGGCACAGTTTCTGAAGACAAACTGTCTTTACCGATAAGAAGCCAGAGTCTAAAATTGGACCCAATCGACTCCACAGATTTATCTGGTCTGCATAGTGTCTTAAAATGTTTTTTATTTAGATCCCAGCACTTAAAATGTGAAAATGTCACAGAGAAAGATAAAATCCAGATTTCTGGCATCTTTGAACAAATTGGCTGATCCAGCCGCAGTGGCTGAGGTTCCTGCACTGCTGCCCCCTGTAGGCAGTGGGTGTAGGTGCGTTATGGAGGCAGCTGCCCCTTCCATCTTATCTGCTTTGCAAGCAATGAGGTTTGCACTCCCCATACTAATCAATTGCCCTGGGGTCCATTTTCTCACCTTCTACTCGCACTGCTGTCCTTGTATCGAAGGGTAGCCCTTAAGTAGAAAATACAGGGAATGCCTGGGTGGCTCAGTCGTTGGGCATCTATCTTGGCTCCCATTATGATCCTGAGTTCCCGGGATCAAGGCCTTCAGTGGGCTCCCTGCTCTGCTGGGAGCCTTCTTCACCTTCTCCCTGTGCCCCTCCACCCTGCTCATGCTCTCTCTCTCCTCTCTCTTTCTCTTTCTCAAATAAATAAATAAAATCTTAAGGAAAAAGGAAAATACTGCTGATTGAGCCTTTTTCAATCATGATCTCCTACACATTCGGGAGGTATTTCTAACATGGTAGGGAGGCAGCCTAGAGTAAAGCAGAGAGCGTAGGCTTTGCTGAAAGGCCGACCGGCTCAGATCCCATCTCTCCCTTAACCTGGGATGTGATGCAACTTGCTAAGTCCTCCTGAAACTTTGCTCAAGTTTGCTCACAGCTAACGTAGTATACTGGGATCTCCCACTTTGGGAGACACCTTGGATGTGCCATCTTTTCCTATAGTCTGTGACTTCACACTCTCTTGGTTCAGTCCCTTTGCTTCATTTTTTCTGTCTTCTTTGAAGACACCCCTTCCTGGAACATTCCATAGATGTCAGAGTTCCTCAGGGTTCTGTCCTTGACATGGCTCTCTGCTGCTCCTACTCTTTACCCTTCCTTCAATCTAATGGTGCTACAGACACATGAATTGATAAGCACATTACAGTACAATATGACTCTGTTTTGCTGCCCCCCCAATGCAGTCTCGAAAGAGACTGTCAAAAATTGTCAGTGCACACTGTAATTTGAGTTGTCATAGTGGGGTATTGGGAAATGATCAATTAGCAATAATTGTGCCTCAGATAAGCCTCACTGGCTACAATACTGCCACTGTGCAAAGCTTGTTTTACTTTTTTTTCCCTCTTCTTTAAAATTTTATTTACTGAAGTAACCTCTATATCCCACATAGGGCTTGAACTCACGATCCCAGATCAAGAGTCACACTCTCTTTCAGCTGAGCCAGCCAGGTACCCTGTTTTGCTTTTTTTCCCATTTATCGTTACATAAACTTTTGCTCTTTGCTGCAGCACATTCTTCAAAAGGAGCATTTGATGGCTGCACCATATTCCATTGTGTGAATAGATGATAATTCACTTAATCATTCCTCTAACATTGGACGGTTAGGTTGTTTTAATTTTGAAAGGTGAGAATGCCAAGAATGTGTTCTTATACGTGGCCTTTTGTTTTGAGATTATTTCTCAGCCTTATTTTATTTTTTCCCCACCACCTCCCTTTTTGCCTTTTGTTCTTCTTTTCCTCTTTCTCCTCTTCGGGGCCCTCATGTTTCCAGCTGTTTAAAGTGTTCTTTTTGGTGTCAGTCTGAAGGAGAGAGCGTGATTCAATAAAGATAATAGCCCTATCTGACAATTTATGTGTCAGAAAAAGCCTACATAAGCCCAGTGTCCATTGGAACTGAGGATCAACAGCTTATGTGTAACTCTTCTCAAGGTGGGCTTAAAAAGATGAATGCCTAGGAGCTTTACAAGTATGTGATATCTGTGTGGGGCAGTATCTGTGAAAGAAGGGATAGGTTTTCTTGACTCATCTGGCAAGTCCTGGCATGGAGTTAGAAAAAACAGCATCTAGAGTAAGGAAGGAAGAAGTCCCCATCTAGCTGAGAGAAAATGTTAATTTGGAAGTGAAAGGGGGAGTGTTGGATCAGTTAAGGAATTTTAAGTGCCCTCTCTGTGATAGGAGTATTGACTAGACAGTGCCATTGGTCCCGGAATGCCTGGTGTCTGAATGGAAATGCACTGATAAAAGTGAGAAATACAAAGTTAGGTTTGATAAGGAAGTGGGAGGTAGCCTCAACCATAGGAAAGCCTACCAAAAAGGAAGCAGTGAGTAACTGGCTTCTTGTGACAGTTCGGCCATTGGTAATTCAGTTGACTAGCGAGATGGCTCTCCTGGAACTCTACCTCTCCTGATGGAGCAACGTTCCACCCAGGGTCACTAGGGTAGATTAATGAAGACAAACAATAATTTTACATGGAGTATTTTTGGAGACTTTATTGTCCATTGTGAAGCCAGCTGGCAGCACAGAAGAAGGCGGTGAAATGTTTCAAGGTCATCTCAAAGTAATAAGCCTTGCACTCACCAAGATTTTATGGGTTAATTCCTTTCTCCTCATTGCAATGTCTTCTCCATTCTCCACCAAATTTAGCATCCCCTTCCTATTGTAGATTAACCAAGAGAGGCAGAAAAAGGAGTTATTTTTCTTGAAAACGCATTTACAGGCTCTTTTTCATCCCAAGAAGTCAGTAAAGAGGTCTGGCCACTCCTGACATCTTGCAACAAATGGTACTACTTAAATGCATATGATTCTTTACCAAATTTGAACAGCAGGACCCCATAAATTTTAAATACCAAGTAAGGAGAAGTAAGGCTTCCTAACTGGTTAACAAAATTGGTTGTTAAAAAAATGTCTCCAGAGAAGAAAGAGCACAGACCTCCTTCGGCTGCTTCTGTTCTTTAAAATTAAATATACAGCATGTCGGGGATGCCTGGGTGGGCTTGGCTCTTGGTTTTGGCTTAGGTCATGATCCCAGGATCATGAAATTGAGCTTAAGGTTCTCTTTTTCCCTCTTGCTCTGCCCACCCCCCCACTCTCTCATGCACACATACATATATACATACAGTGGCAGCATGTTAGAGAAATTAGAAGGAAGGTAGAGTTTATGTTTTCTGTCTTGTAGGCTGGAACAGTACAACTAAGCTCATTTCTGCTTGGGTGTTCTCCTTTTAAGCCTGAGTAAAATCTGTGGGTTTGTTGCAAAGGCAATAGGCAGTCGAGGGAGGATTAAGCCTATTTTTGCAATTAGAAGTCCTATTTTTGCATCCTGAAAAGGTTCTTTTTTTTTTTTCCTTCCAGGATAGCTTGGAAAAGAAAATAAAAAACAGCCTTCAAGGGATGTAGACCACAGAGGAAAAGTTCTAGAGTCAGGAGGGTTTTGTTTTGTTTTAAGACTTGGAAAGATTTCAGTGTGCTGATGAATTGAACAGCACCCCAACTGTCCCATCACAGAGAATGAAACTCTGATCTGAAGTCAGATTGTAGGATCACCCAGGGAATTTTGTAAACCTAGCCAAATCCCCACTCAGTTGCTCCCTTGGGCTCTTCCAAAGCACTCTGCATCATATCCTTTTCTTTTCCTTGGCTGACGTGGCTGTCGCATGGTCACGCTCATTAGCCCATGTTGATGGCTTGAGTGTTATATGCCTGGTTTCCTGGATCACCCCTGCAGCCAGCCATACCCACCGTTGCCTCCTGTCTTTGACTGTGAAAGCAATCCACGGCTGACCTACAGAGCTTTGGGCTCACGAATGGGTGTTTTTGTGAGCTGCTGAGTTTGTGGTACTTTCTTCCACAGCAAAAGAAAATGAATACATGTACCTTCTTCCTCTTTTATTACTCAGAAAAATCCTGTGAGAAGACCCATTACTCAGCTATACCCTCTAGGAAAAGAGGGCATCTCTAGAACCAAGCACCTATACTGCCCTCTGGTGTAGAGCTCTGAGAAAACAGGCGTGTATAAGGGCAACTCCCTTTCTGAAAAGACTGTCATCTTCCCCTGCCCAGTGCCTGGTCCAGAGAGTGATGCCGGGGGCATCCCAGCTCCGCCCAGCAGCCTCCTCCCCGGGACTCCAGGCCCCACAGGTGCTGCTGGACTCCCCATCCAAGCAGAAGTCCCTGGGGGAAAGAGGCCTGGCTGTCTCACTAGCGAACCACCTGCCAAATCCTCTCAGGTGTATTCTAAGTGAAGACCGTCCTCCTTAGGCTTTGCCCTTCTCTGTAAGCGCAGAAAACTCCACCGCACTTTGCACACCAGCCTTCCCTCTTGGTAGACCAGGAACCTCAGCGACTGGAGGGCACTAGAGCTGTCTTTTGGGAACTGCTGAGCATTTAGTCAGCTTTGCACTGGGTAGGGGGAGGGGGAGCTATACCTGGCACTGCTGGCTCTGCTAGAATGTTTCAAGAAGGTGCAAAGGACCTAGTTTCTAGGCAAATTAGAGTGCATTTCCTCCCCAGGTTCACTCAAGTGCATTTTGATAGTCCTTAAGGCAAGGTGGAGGGAACCAGGCGCTTTTGCATTTTAGTTTCATAACAATCTTGTGAGGTGGAAAGCAGTACAATCATTTTATGGAGGACACTTAGAAAGGTTAAATGACTTAGCCAAGGTCACAGTCAATAAGCTGTGGAATTGGCATTCGATGGAATCGTCTTTAAAATTCTGTAGGTGATATTATGATTTATTTTTAGATAAACTTTATTTTGGAACAGTTTTAGATTTATGGAACCATTATGAAGAGAGTACAGAGTTCCCATATACCTCACAGCCAGTTTCTCTGATTATCAATATCATCCATTAATATGGTACATCTGTCACAATTAACAAACCAATATTGATATGTCATTGTTAACTGAAATCCATGCTTTATTCAGATTTCCTCAGTTTTTCCCTAATGTCCTTTTTTTCCATTCTAGGATCCCATCCAGGACACCACATTACATTCAGTAGTTAGGTTTCCTTAAATTCCTCTTGTCTGGGGCAGTTTCTCAGATTCCCCTTATTTTTGATGAGTTTTGAGGCGTACAGATCAGGCATTTTATAGAATATACCTCTGTTAGGAATCGTTTGATGTTTTCTCATGATTAAACAGGGGTTATGTGTTTTTGGAAGGCCATAGGAATTGATTAACATTTTCATTACATTGTATCAAGGGCAAATATTCTCACTGTTGACATTCACCCAGATCACCTGGCTGAGTTAGTGTTTGCCACATTGCTTCATTGTCAAGTTACTCTTTCTTCCTTCTTTTCGTATTGTACTCTTGGGAAGAAAGTCGTGTGTAGTCCACTCTTACAGAGGAGAGGAGATGTTTCTCCTCCTTATGGGTGGGAATTGACATAAATTATTTGGGGTTCTTCTGCACAGGAGGTTTGTGTGACTTCTCACTCATTTACTCAGCCATATATTTAATCAGAATGAACTCATGGGTATTTATTTATATTTGAGTTATTATCCAATACTACTTTATTTTGTTGCACATACTTGAATTTTCATCTACAGTTGTTTATAATACATTGCTTGTGGCCTTGGTTTGGTGCCACGGAGGTAATATTTGGCCAGGACCTAAGGTCCCATAACACTAGAATCCTTTCCTACCTGGTTCTTCCCTTTGAGGCTTCCAAGAGATGCAAATGCCAGAGGACAAGTCCAGGCAGAGGAATTCTCATTGTCCCAGGATGGATCACTGGCCTCTGTCAAAGTATATATTTCAAAAGTTGAAAACATGACTCTTTCCAAAATACAGAATAAACACGTCAAAGATTTTATTTAACTCGTTAATTAATGAGGGAACCAATAAGGGATACTTGTGGGTAATTTTAAGAAGAACTTCAGGATAAGGTCACTGGCAGATACAAAACTGGTTTACTACCCTACAGGGTGATAAAACTACAACCTTTGGGGTGATCTTATCTACTAGTCAGAAATCATTTGCATCTCTATTAGTCACACTTCTACAAGTTAACCTGCAATGTCACTGAGTCCCAGCCTCAATTAATACCAAATGGCAAATTCAGGATGGAAATTTCTCATGAGATATTACATAAATCTTTTTTTTTTTTTAAGATTTTATTTATTTATTTGAGAGAAAGTACAAGCAAGAGAGAGAGCAAGAGTGGGGGGAGGGAGAGGAAGAAACAGACTCCCCTGCTGAGCAGGGAATCGGTTGATTGGGGGGAGGGGGGCGGTGGTGGAGTGCGGGGGTTTATCCCAGGACCCTGGGATCCAGACCTGAGCTGAAGGCAGCCTCTTAACCAACCATCCAGGCACCCTGTAAAATTACATAATTCTTGGATGGGCCTTTTAAACTACGGTTTGGGATGATATGGAAAGGACAGTTTGTGCTCTCTTGAACTTACCATGTTTTGAGTAATTTTTTCTTAACTCATAGCCCAGTGTCATTTCCTGTGGAACTGTGAGAAAGCATTTTGCCAGCCTGCATAGGCCTAGTGGCCTTGCCATAGGCTCCACTCTAGTTCTACTTTAGGAAACAGAAGGTCTGAGTGGGAATGCAGCCCTAGGCCTCTCCCGGGAGACTGAAGATTGCAAAGGGCTTTAGCACTTTAGCTAACTTCCCACTCACACCAAAGCACCGCCTCCTGGCATTTTGGTCCAAGAAATATAAAGCCTGATTCAATGCCTACGGAAGGAATTCAGAACAAGTCTCCTCAAAATGTGCAATTTTGGCATATGGATTATGCTGAGGTGAAGGCAATCAAGACTAGCAGATTCAAGGAATCTCTTGAAGGGCCTCAAAGATCTAGATAATGGAGCTGGTCCAGGAAGAGAACTATTACTAGAGACAACTAGGGAAGCATATGGACTAGGTGTGGTTAACTGCAGGGCAGTGAGGGTAGAGTGGGGGTGGGGGAGGCTGCAGGGCCTAGAGGTTAAAATTCTCTCTGTGTCCCATTGTTTCTGCAGGGCAAGGCAAATATTTGTTTACCAAACATTTGCTCTTTTCATTATCCTGTGAGTTGTCTTCCTCTCCTTTGAAGTTCTAGAGATTTCTTTTAGCTCAGAATGGCATATAAACCTCCGTGGCCTGGGGCACCTACAATCTCAGGGTCCTGGGATAGAGCCCCACATGGGCTCTGCTCAGCAGGGAGCCTGCTTCCCCCCCCCCCCTTCTCTCTGCCTGTCTCTCTGCCTACTTGTGACCTCTGTCTCTCTCTGTCAAATAAATAAATAAGTAAATCTTAAAAAAACCAAAAAACAAAAAACCTCCACGGCCTGATTGCCTGTGGGTGTCATATTCTTAAGGGCCTCATTTGTATGTATGCTTTTACCCTATTAATATGTGCTGTGTTATCTTGATTATTATTAGACTGGCCAAAGAACTGGCCAAAGAACTGAGAAGGATAGAGAAAAATTTTTTCCTCTCAAGAAGGTCAACACCCTAATCTTTGATAGTGAGAGCATTATGAGGCTTGACAGAATGGACAGACCTTGTTTTCTCTCTAAAAAGTTAGATACCCTACATGGATTCCAATTTTAACGGTACCTAATAGTAGTAATTTTTATTTAATGTCCTTCAACTGAGCGGTGAGGTGGGACTATATATTTGTATAGCTTTGCATTCTTCACGGCATATGCCTTAGATCTGGCATATTGCAGGCAGCTTGTAAAGGCAGCTGCGTGAATGAGGGGGTATTAGGACTTGGGGGTTTCGGTGAAAACGTGATTATTCAGGAGAAAGTGTTTTGAGAAGCCTATACCAATGACTTGCTATTTGTGAGGCCATGCTGTGAGGGGATGTCTTGAGGACACAGTATTCCGGAAGAAGCTTCCAAAAGCACAAGAAAGCCTTTTATTTTTCATAATGGGACCCAGATGGCAATACCAAATAATAATAATTATGATACTTTTTTTTTTTTTTAAGAGTCCAGGCCTGTCAACATCTGGCTTTGGATTATAAATTGGCTCACTATAAGGAAAAAAATATTTATTGAAACATAGCAATGATCAATGACTCAATATAAGCCTGTTGTAAAACTCAGGCAGTTATTTGTACATGTGGTATTTGGTGCGTAGCTTCGCAATAGGGATAATTGTGTTCCAAGATGAGCAGCAGGGACAGGAAATTGGACTTTGGGGTCCTGGTCTGATCATCTGGAATGTAGGGCTAATTGGGATGCCTCCTTTGGAGGTTTGCTTCATTAAGGTTTGGTTGAGAGCTCAGAAAGCTTTGAATCAAAGTCTCCTCAGCACTGTGCTTAGCCTTATTATTTAAGTGAAAACCTCAAAGTGTTTAGGCCATTTTACTTGTTTTTCAAGCCTCTCTGTTTTTCTGTGACATTAAGGCTTTCCTAGGAATTTGCCTAGATTTAGCTCACTGTGCCTTTACTCTCATCTTCAAAAACATCTTAAATATTAGTTAGCATAGAATATACTGAAAGATTCAGATACTTCCATGGTCACAAATGATAAAAGAGAATGCACCAGAAGATCAGCTGGAGAGGTGCTTGCTACACAAACAGCCTGGTGGAAAGAACACAGGCTCTAGTGCCAGATGGCTCTAATGTAGAATCAGGAGCTTCAAATACAGAAGATATATGTGACCTTAGACATCTTTTAGTATTACTGGGTTTCTGTTTCCTCATCAAGAAGAATGGCAATGCTACCTTCTTTATAATATGGCTTTAAGAATTAGAAATTATATTTGTATAGTTGCTGGAGCATAGCAGATACTTAATAAATAATAACAATTATTACCATCCCTCTTCAAACACCAACAACAGTAAGAAACCTGGTGGGGAGATGTGGAAGCTTGGAAATCCTTTCCCTCAGGGTGTCCTGAGCTGGGAACATGGACAGTAGAGATCTCTGATTATAAACATGCTGGGAACATCAGTAGGCAGCTTTGAACTCTTCATTTCCCTTGAACATAACCAGCATCCACCATATAATAAATATGCCTAGTATGTTCAAAGCTGAAAAGAAAGCAGAGAGTGGAATAAGTGAGACCTAGACACATGGAACCAAAATAAATAAGATTCATTACTTTCAGCTTATGGACAGATTATCCCAGCTCCTAAGCCAGGAGTTGAAGTTTAAAGAAATAATTATAGAGTAGTGGTTAGGAGCTCAGACGCTGGAGTGAGACTGCCAGACACTCTCTAAATGTGCTTCAGCTTCATGACTCGAAAAGTGGGAAACTGTCAGGATAGGATAGGTTATGCTGCAGTAACAAAGGACTCCCCCAGATCTCAATGGCAGACAACAACAAATGTTTCCTTCTTATACCCACTGTGTGTCCTTCATGAGTTGACTATGGCTGTGCTCCATGCCGTCTTATTTTCAGACCCAGGCTGACAGAGCTGACACTCTTTGGGCACTGCCAGCCATCATGACAGTGAGAAGAGAACATGGCAAAATACGCACTGGCCTTTGAAGTTTCTTTGTAGAACTGACACATGGCACTTCTCCCCTTATTTCATTGGCTAAAGAAAATTATATAGTCACTCCTTAGTCCACCAGGACTTGGGGGGATGCCTAAATCTGCTATGGGTAGGAGCACTGCAGGAAGGTAAACTAAAATATTTAGTGAACAGAAATCTAATTTACCACAGGTGAAGACAATAATGAAAGTTCCTACCTCATGGGTTGCCCTGGCAACTAAATCAGTTAATTTTACACACAGAGCACTTAGAAAAGTGAGTGGCACCCATTAAGCACAATACGTGTTTGTTATTTTATTGCTGAACATCATCTAGTGGGGTAGTGACAGCTGAAATAGATCCCACGTGTTGTAATTGAAAGGAAGAAAAAAATTGTACTGAGAGCCTTGAATCCACAACTAAGGACCAAACACATGTAAAAACCAATGTAAAGCAGTTTCCTTTTTCTTTTCTTTTCTTTTTTTTTTTTTTTTTTGGCTTAAACATCAGAAATTTATTTTCTCACAGTTCTGGACAATGAAAGCCCAAGATTAAGTTGTCAGTAGGATTGGTTTCTGGTGAGACTTTTCATCCTGACTGCCCTTTCCTCTGTCTGTACACACCCCTGGTGCCTCTTCTCTTCCTAGGCAGACCCAGTCCTATTGAATCAGGAAAGCAGGTTTCTTTTTCTTTCTTTCTTAGATTTTATTTTTAAGTAATTCTCTACACCCCACATGGGGCTTGAACTCAAAACTCTGAGATCAAGAGTTGCATACTCTACTGATTGAGTCAGCGCGGCGGCAAGACGGGTCTAAAAAGAAAGAGAGCTTAGGGAGAAGGGACAAAGGGAAAGGTGAAGAAGGAGAGAGAAAGAAGTAAATGAGAGAAAGAGGGAGAGATGTGGAGGGGAGACACACCAACGCACGAAAGCCAAAGGACAGAAAACTTCAGGGAGACAGGGAGATGCAATAATTCATGAAACGTGCTGTGCAGTGATGACCGTCTTGGTCAAACTTGTTCTCTCCAGGCTAATGTCATGCTTGTGGGCTTGTTATAGCTTTCACAAAAACGCAGATTTCCTTCAGCAGCTAAGACCCTTCCATCGTCCTTTCTTTGTTCTCATCAGTCTTGAGTCTGCAGTTGGTGGGATAGTTGGAACACATACTGAGGAAGGAAATTTCCTCTGGGTTCCAGCCTTAAATGATGAGAGCATTCCTGACTCAGAAATACTCAGGGCTGGGCTGAAATCTAGGTGAAAGCTAGGCTCAGCTAGAGGCTGGAACACTCTATTCCCCAGACTCCCACCTGTGACACAGAGCGAAGTGGCAGAAGGTAAGGATATCCAGGTCTAGGGCAGAAGACTGTCCCTGAGTCCACCAAGAAAAATAAAAGCTAACCTTCAAGTTGTACGAACTATGGCCCAACACTAGGAGGTGTTCACATCTAACTCTTCATGTTCATAACTATGCTGTGTGATCATCACCTCCATTTTACAGGTGGGGAAACTGAGACACAGAGTAAAGTAACTTGCTCTTCCCTGGGCTCATAGTTAAACATCTGAGATGACTTTGAATCCAGGCAGTTTGCTCCAGAGTCCATATTTCTTGATGACCATAATCCAACATCTGTCTTTCTAATGGCTGCTTGGGGGACTACTTTAATTTTCTGTGTGTGTGTGTGTGTGTGTGTGTGTGGCCTAATAAATCACGTATGTACAAAGTGTAGAACTTAGTCTGAGGGACTCATTTTATTTTGCCTCCCAATAGTAAAGATTCTTTGCTTATAAAATAACAGATTTGTTGTATTTAGAAAGTTGCTGTCAATTGTCAGGAGTACATTGGCTGCATTCTACATGAATTTTTCTCCAGAAATGTTACCAGCACAAACATTAAGAGCTTCCCTATAGCCTATCTGGGGAATGTTGGTTGACTTCAATAAAAGGTGCCCTGTTGGGAGGTGTCTCCCTAGAGCCCTTGCACATAAAACATCTTCTCATGTCCTCCAAGGTGTCAGTCTCCACATTGATCACCCACTTTGGGCTCCTACCAGCAACTTGCCTCCCCCTTGACTATCATCAGCTGTTGCAGGCTAATTTTCTTGCTGAGTCAATCAGTCCTAATTGCCTGTCTCCACCTCCAGCTGTGTCTCTTCCTTACAAGAGGAAAAAACTCTGTCTCGGGGCTTGGTGCCCACCCATGAGGCCCTTAGATCAGATGTCCAAGGTGGCAGTGCAGGCCACCTAGCCTCTCCTAGCAACCTGCTCTCCTACCCTCACTTTGTGTCTTCTTCTCATAGCTGGCCAGGTCCTCGTCCTCCACGTGTCCTTCCAGACTTGTCCATCCTTCCTGCACTGCCACCTGCCCTGGGAGGCTGACCTGTTTGGACCATAAGAGGGCTCCACAGTGGGTGAGAAGCCTGAGCAGGAGACCTGGTTGAGATCCTCCCTGTGGCTTCTCCTCAGGTGCTTTCAGATGAAGGCCAGAGGTCTTCTAAAGAGGACCCTATTCTCACGACATTTCAGAGTTTGGCTATGCACTCCCTTGGTTGACATTAGGGGGTGTGATAGATTAGATTATTGACTTCAGTTCTTTGTCCCTCCTTGTATCCACTCTCTTTGCTTGCATGTGACTTTGTAACTACTTCCATGAAAGGAGGGGTCTATTGTCCCTTGCCCTTTGGCTTGGCTCTGTGACTTGCTTTGGTGGTGGATGAGTGGAACCAGTTGTTGTTACCATCTCCCAGCGGGGGCTTTCAGAAGCATCATGCGTTTCTGCATGCTTTCTTTGTGTCTCTGCCATTACCATAAGAAGAGCTTCCCCTGGGCATTGCTGCCTCTTCAGTCTGGGCCCTAGAATGAACTTATGTGAAACAGACCAGATCTTGATCTGCAAAGAGAAGGCAAGCCCAGCTGGACCCCAGCTTAAAGCAGAGACCCTGCTGAGCCAGCTGACCTGGCTTACCCCCCACCACCTGCCCCCCACGAGAAATACATGCTTCTAGCTGCATTGTGATAAAGGCTGGTCACGCCCCACTGTTACTAGCACCAGGGTTACTGCACCATTCCTTGTGCCTCCCGACACCATGCTCTTACACTGTAAATACTCCCTTTATTAAACCCTTGGGGGAACCATCCTAATTTGAGTGTCATCTGTTTCCCGTAGTGACATTGAATGAATGATACAGGCACAGGGCCCATTTCTTCCCTCTCACTCTATCACATTGCCAGCAAAGCTCAAAGTGTGACATTAGATGCCAGCTGCCCCCTCTTCTTTGTTTCCTGCTTGCTACTCAATATTCAGCAGAAACTCTGGTCTTACAAGCCACTAATGACATTTCATTTTATTCTTTTTACATGTTAATTTGTTTTGAAATTTTCAACATTTTATTTGGAAAAAAAATTTCAAACATATATACAAACAGAGCTATCATAATGAACACCCATGGACCTGTGGCTCAGCTTTGACAATGATCAACATTTTGCCAGTCTTATTTCCTCTCCTGCTTTGTTTTGTTTTGTTTTTTTTCTTCTAAATCTAATGACTTTTCAGTTTTCGGGGGGAATCCAGAGGTCCTGTCTTAGCTCTAGTCTGCTGTGGTCATTCCCAAGTATTTGCTACTGTGGCTCAGCCTTTCCCTGCCTTTGCTGTCTCCGAGTCTCCTTTTTCTCCTATGACTGTTCTCTGTTTTCTGTTTTCCAATGTCAGTGCTTCTTTTTCCCCTGCTTTTTAGAAAGATCTATTTATTTATTTTGAGAGAGACAGAGTGTTGGGGAGAAGGGCAGAGGGGGAGAGTCTTAGGCAGACTCCACACTGAGGGCAGAGCCTGACCCAGGACTTGAGGTCACTACCCTGAAATCATGACCTGAGATCACAACCTAAGCAGAAACTAGGAGTCAGCTGCTGAACCAACTGGGCCCCCCAGGAGTCCCCTGAATGTCATTGTTCCTGAGGGCTTTGTCCTTCACCCATTTTCCCTCCAGGTTCTCTTCTTGAGATGTCTCGCTGTGGTTTAATCTGAGAGCCTGCTCCATCCCTGGACCATACTCTCTGTCTGTGAAGCCCCTTCACTTGGATGTCTGTATGTACTTCACACTGAACATGTCCAGCTGAAACCAAACTCACTGCCTTCTCTTTGAACCTTCTCTTTCTTCACCTCTTCTCCTGGGTTTCCTCTCAGTTCAGGAGTTCCCCAGTGCCCAGTCACATGACTAGGTATGTTCTACCTCTCTGACCCAGATCGGACTATTCCATTTCTGAATGGTCTTTGCCATTCTTCTCTTGTTTCCTTCTCCACCTCCCTGGTTCAGGCCCTCATCATCTCTCAGCTGGGATATTGTGGTGTTCTCTCTCACTAGTCTTTTCTCTGTCATTCCTCTCCTCAGCATTAGCATCATTTCCCTAAATCATACACGTAATCAAGCTAACCTGACCCACCTTACAAATCTTCTATGGTTCCATTCTAAATGTATTCTGAACATTTTGGTATGATAATGAAGTCTCTTTACCATCTTGCCTTCTAATCTCACCTCCTTTACCCTGTCCTCCAAATATATGGCCCTGTTTATTTCCCCTATAATATACCACATGATTTTGGGTAGTCTTTGCTTATGCTTTTCACTGCTTTATTTTTTAAGGTTAAAAAAAAAATGGGATTCTCGTTCTCAAATGCTCATTTCAAAGTGCCCCTTCCACAGCCCTTTTGAGATTCTTTTTGGCATCTGAATTTGTTGTTCCTGCCAAAGGAAATAGTCAACATGGTATTTAATTTTTTGAGCAGTCTCATTAGAGTTTCTCTTTTCAAAAGGGGCCCATTTGCCATGGCAATGAGTATTAGCTCCATAGAAATAGTATCAGTGAAAAGTTTCTGACTCTTCTGTAGGACTTTGAGTGCCCCCAAGGCAGGAATGGTGTGTTACTCATCTGTTTATATGTCCCCAGTGCCTGGCATATAGGACATACTCCGTAAGTATTTGTTTGAATTGCATCTAAATTAGCGCTGGGACCAGGAAGGAAGATCTGGAGAGGGCACAAATGTTGTCAGCCAATTGCAGAGAAAGCTGCCAAACATATAATCTATGAGCTGAGAAGCTGGGGTCATCGCATTCCCTGCAGCGAGGGCCTCCAAGCCTGTCAGATGTCAGTTGCATTTGCAAAGCTAGGAGTTCAGGTGGAAGGTTGGATTTTTCTTCATTAAACTTGTCATTCCCCAAGGTGGGGCTCTGACAGGAACCCAGTGAGATGTCAAGCTGAGACAGCTGTTGCCAAACCTGGTGGAGGCATTTCAGACAGCCGGGGACACAGCTGTTGCCTCAAACTTCGTGGGCAACATCCTTCTCTTCTTTAAGGAGGTCAAAATACTTAACAATAAATAGCAAGAGTGAGGCAGTCATGGTGTGATGATAGATTACATGGATTACATGGATTTGAGTCTCAACTCTGGTTCTTGTTAGCTGTGTGGCTTTGAGCAAGTTATGTAACCCCTCGGAGCCTCATATTCCTCATTCATAGTACTGGTTGCTGTGAAGACTGAATAAGGTAATGTAGTATACAGAAATGTTTTGTAAACTGTAGATCACTATTTAAATATTAGGTAAAATTAGGTTATATTAAAATTGTGTTTAGTCTTCATGACATACACATGTTAAGTATAGAATGGTCACGTTGATACATATTTGCTCACTCTCTCTGGTATGTCCACCTCTGAACAGTGATAGATGTAGATAGAGGTTTATAGAAGTCAGTTTCCTTATAGAAGTTACAGTCTAGTTGGGAGATGAGACCAATTTGTTCCCTTCTCCCCATGTTTCTATAGAGAAGAAGAAATTTCTACTCTACAACCAAGGTAGGACATTTCCATTTCTCTTTTGCTTCTTCCTAAGAGAGGAGGAGTAATTTATATGATCAATGAGTTGGGCAAAGGGACTGAGCATGATGTCTCAGCATGTTTTTTTCTTTTCTCTTCCTGAATTAGTAGATACTGGGAATGCATGCTTTATTCTTTGTCACAAATTAAGCCTTTCGATGGCATGGGGTCAGGGGAAAGCTGTGGTTGTCCAGCTCACTCTGTGACTGGCTGGGTTAAGGTTAAGTTCTGGGGGAGAGTATTAGGAGGTGAGGTATATCTTGGCATTTAACACCGGCTCCTCTTCTTGATCCCATCCTAAGGTAGATTCCTTCCTTACAACCTTCAACATCTAAATCTCCTCACATTTTGGAGGAAGCACCTGCCACTTACCCATAGGACTTAAACATAACTCAAGGATCAAACTACCTCTCCAATTTTAGATTATTTAAATTAGATTAAATTTAGATTAAATTAGATGATTAAATGCAGAATTACTTAGGAATTCTGCAAGTCTCTCCGGGTAGTCTTGCCCCACCAAGTTCTCCAGAACAGTTCAGAATGCACTCCTCATCTGATTCACTTATATGTGTCCCATCAACGTGAGTTGTTAATGTGCTTCTTTATCTTTGGCTTTGAGCTCTGGTAGGCATGGTGTTCTTTTTGTTTATCTTACTTGAGGCTTGTTGAGATTCTTGGATCTGTGACTTAATGTTGTTCACCAAGTCTGGGAAATTTTTAGCCATTATTTTCCAATATTTTTTCTTCCTGGTAACAGTCAAGGTTCCACCAGAGAAACAGACCAGTAAGGTCTATAGTAGGAGATGTGGCCAGGAGGATATGTATGTTTATGTATGTGTAAAAGCATTTGTTCCAAGGAATTGGCTCACATGATTCTAAGGACTGGCTAGGCCAATCTGAAATCTGCAGGATAAGCTGCAAGGAAAGGCAGGCTGGAAAGTCTGGGAGAGAAACTGATGTGGTCCACAAACAGAAAGTCCTTTTCCTTGGAGAAATCTCAGTCCTGTTCTTTTCTTTTCTTTTCTTTTTTAAAAGATTGTATTTATTTATTTGACAGAGAAAGAGAGAGAGATCACGAGTAGGCAGTGCAGCAGGCACAGAGTGGGTGGGGGAAGCAGGTTCCCTGCTGAGCAGAGAGCCGGATGTGGAGCTTGATCCCAGGACCCTGAGATCATGACTTGAGTCGAAGGCAGAGGCTTTAACCCACTGAGCCACCCTGATACCACGAAACCTTTTTCTTCTAATCTTTAATTTTTAAAAGTAATCTCACCATGGGGTGAGATTGGGGTCAACTCACGACCCTGAGATCAACGTGCGTGTGCTTTACCAGCTGAGCCAGCTGAGGAGTCCCTCAGCTCTGTTCTTTTTTTTTTTTTCCTCAGCTCTGTTCTTAAGGCCTTTCAACAGACTGGATAAAAGTCATCCAGATTTTATAGGATAATCTCCTTTATATAAAGTCAACTGATTATATATATTAATTACATCTAAAAATACATTTGCAGCAACACTAGATTAGTGTATGGTTGAATAATGGTACAATTTTTAATAGTATAATATTATTTCCATTAATACTACCCTATTTATATCTTTAAAAATCATCATACAAATAAAACCCCACATACAAATGCATGTGCCATTTAGAGACTGAAATGAATACTCGTGTACTCACTATCCAGTTGAAGAAACAGAATATGAGTCATTTGAAGACCTGTGAGCCTTGTTTCATTTGTGCCCCCCTCCCCACTCTATGTAAAGTTTAAAATATGAAAAACAATACTATATATTGTTATGCATACAGTGATAAACACCAAATTGAATGCAATGATTACCTCTGAGAAGGAAAAAAAAGATAGGATGCACAGGGTTACATACTGTATTTGTGAGATTTCATTTCATTCAAATGGGCCACATGTTTTAAGATCTGATTAGGTGTTTGCTATATTATTCGCAACACGAAGGCAAAAACTGCACAATGGGCTTAGTGCACAGGTGCTGGGGCCAAATTGGATCAGATTAGACTTTGGCTCCATGACCTATTAATTGTAGAAATTACCCAAGTTAGTTTGCTTCTCTGCAACTCAGTTTTTCTCATCTAAAAAATAGAGATCATAATAATACTTTATAGTATTGCTGTGAGGATTGCATTAATTAGTTTATGGAAAGCACTGGAGCAATGTTTGTTTATTATTACATTAGTAAATTTTATATATATCATGATTTTTTCTTAAGAAACTGCAACAATGGGGTGCCTGGATGGCTCAGTGGGTTAAGCCTCTGCCTTTGGCTCAGGGTCCTGGAATCGAGCCCCATATCGGGCTCTCTGCTCAGCAGGGAGCCTACTTCCGCCTCTCTCTCTGCCCGCCTCTCTGCCTACTTGTGTTTTCTCTCTCTCCCTCTCTCTCTCTTTGATCTCTGTCAAACAAATAAATAATAATAAAATAAATAAATAAATAAATAAAAATAAATAAAATCTTTAAAAAAAAAAGAAACTGTAACAATCCTCCTTCCATTATAGGGTCACAAGAGTATGTTTGAAGCTCATGAGGTACATGTGTTTCATAATTCAGAATTTTTGGTTGTTTTTTATGCAACATCACTGGTGGGGTTTGGGACAACACCCCCTAATCAAACCCATTATTTCTGCAATGACAATTAGGAATATTTACGAAGTAAGTCAAATAAAGACTAAAAAGATTCGTGTCATTTCAGGTCAAGTTTTACCACCAGATGAGTTTGCTGCAAACCTTCCAAAACCTCTCAGTTTTCAGAATGGTTTTGGAATCTGGGAAAGTATATAAAAGATCGTACACCTGTACTATAATGCACCCACCTTATGAATACTAGCTTGTCTTTAAAAAGAATGAGGCAGATCTATACATATTGAAATGGAAAGTGAGGGACATTAAGTGATAATACCATATGTGTTGTAGCATTTGGCTAAACAATACATATTATGATTCCTGTTACATTTATAAAAAGAGACTTCTGCATTTTCATACATATATAGGTGCACTGAAAGAGAATGGAAGGATACTTGTCTAACTGGTGAGAGTGGTCACCTCTGGAGAGGGGAATAGAGGAGGCCAAAGGGGGAGCTTTCTCGGTTTTCTGTATATACTTTCAAATTTTTAGTCTTTTATGAGGAGTAGTCATCGATATTTGGGTAATAAAAATGGAAAAACTGGTTGGAAAAATAAATGGAGGCAGTATTGTGAAGACCTGAGAAGTTCGTGTTTAAATCAGTAAGTGAAGGAGCTGTGGACGGTTTTTAAAATTTACTTATTTCTTTTTAATAATCTCTACACCCAATGCGGGGCTCAAACTCATGACTCCGAGATCAAGAACTCCATGCTCCTCTGACTGAGCCAGCCGGGTGCCCCAGTTCGTGAGCAGAGTAGTAAGGCTCAGAAGAGAAGTTGGAGCGATGAGGTTTGGGTTTAAGTACGGAAAGGAGATCCATTCCAGGATTAGTCTGTGAACATCTCCCCTTGAGTTCCAGCCTCAGGATCAAAAGAGTAACACTTTGGATTCCTGGCCCCCATGTTTGCAGCTCATGAAGAACTCCAGAGATGACCTGTAGTAACAACAGAAATGAACCCGAAGGGCTTCTTAACCCCCAGCAGAGACCATAATGTTCTGTGTCACAGAAGGCAGGGCAAGAGAGAATGTCATTAAGGAACTGACCAACAGGGTTAAGTAGTGCTTTCGTTTTTGCCTCTATCCAATTTATTCTTCAAACAACAGCCAGAGCAATCTTTTAAAGGCACAGACCTGGTTCTGTTGCAACTTCAGTGGTTTCCCTAGGCTTTAAGGGGAGCTGCTGAGGAAGGGACCTCAGTTTCTTTCTGGTTGTAAGCCTAGAGCTCCCTGAAGTTATATTTCTCTTTCCTTCCCCTGCTTTGAGAAGCCAGCTCAAGAAAGAGATGCTGACAAAGCAGAAAGCAGCAGAGATGAAAAACAGAGAAGAGAGAGGACTAACAGTATTTAAGTCTCTCAATTCAGGCTCACTTTGAGGCCTGGTATGCCATAGTTCTTTTTGAATTCAGTCATAGTGTTTTTGCCCATCTAGGTTGAGTTAGATTCCTGTCTCTTGGAGCCCAACGAATCAATGCTGAGTTATATACTCCTCTTCAGTGGTGCATTCCCTAGAACATTTAACTGGAGCTCAAATTTTATCTGTGTTAGCAGCACATTTGAATTGTTCTGGGGAGGTTTATGAGGCTTTATGGGATCTGGAGTCTCTAGTTTCGCCTTATACAAACAAAAAATGCTAGATAGCTAACGGGTGAAGTACTGGGAGGTAACTCAAGGAGTCATTACATTTATACCTGGAGATACATCTGGTCATTGTGGCAGTTATTAGGGCTGCTTACCATTATTTCGGTTCCCCTTTCACTCAGTTCAGTGAATTGAATGTAGCCATGTGCAGTGTTTTTTAAAGCTTTTATTTTTGAGTAATTTCTACACGGGACATGGGGCTTGAACTCACAACCCTGAAGTCCAGAGTCACATGTTCTACTGCCTAAGCCAGCCTGGCACGCCTCTGTGTGATTTGTTTTGATGAATGGAAGGCAAGTGGAAGTGACATGTGCCACTTCTGGACAGAATCTTCAAGAGGTTATGTGTGATTTACATGTTCTCCTTCTCCTATTCTGGAGATGTTTGTGGAAGCTCACCTTGAAATCATCTGAGTGCTTCTGATAGGTTGAATCCCCCTGGCAGCCCACTTTGGTCCTGTGGATGAGAAATAAATGTTTAAGTCACTGAAACTTTGGGGTTGTTACCACCATAAAACCTGTCCTATCCTGATTAATAATTTAAACAATTATTTTAACAATTTTAATATAATATAATTTTAATATAATAATTTTTTAACAATTTAAAAAATTGAGTATCATAAATTCTGGAAAACTTTAAATTTGTACTTGAGAATCTGTAATGAACATAATTATGGAGACAGTGGAACTAAAGATTTCAACGGAGGTATAGGAGAAATGGTTCCTCCAACTAACTACATTAAATTTTGTAGACTTTTGAACTTGAACTTGAACTCAAGCCCTGAGATCAAGAGTCACATGCACTAATGACTGAGCCAGCCAGGCAGCCTATTGTTTGGGTTTCTATTTGTCAGAGAGAATGAGCACAGGCAGAGGCAGACGGAGAAGCAGGTTCCCTGCTGAGCAAGGAGCCCGGTGTGGGACTCCATCCCAGGACGCTGGGATCCTGACCTGAGCAGTAGGCAGCTGCTCAACCAACTGAGCCACCCAGGCATCCCTTGTTTGGGTTTCTAAACAGAATTTTATAGGTAGAGCAAATGGGCTTTAAGCATATTTACTGTATTATTTATCATAAGTAAGCTATACAGTAATTTCCAATGAATTTGGGGTGAATTATACTCACCCAGCTTAAAGGACAGAGGCTTGCAGTCATATCCTAGCTTACAGTGCATTTATGGCTCTTTATGTGTGTATGTAAAACATCACTGTATAAGGGCACCTTACGATAATTAAAATCTGTCTTTTTTGCAATTGTACTAATTCTAGTTGGGATTATTCAATTTCCCCAAAATTGGTATATAGGTTTTATTATTCATCTTATTTATAGTTGCTTGTTATAGGAGAAAAAATGTATATTTAAACAATATGTTCGTGCCAGGATGTTGGGATCACCTAGGTCCACCTGAACAACTTCCTGATGCTTATGAGCAGATGTTAACAACATGTCACAAGATGCCAAGATCCCACAAGAAGATGAGACTCAGAATGTAGTGGCTCCAGCTTGAAAGCGAAGTTCAACTTTGCTGGTGATTCATTGTGTGCCTGTGCCTATGTGCATGTGTGTGCTTGTATGCATCTTAAATTTAGAGGTGAGTTACATTGTCAGTCACATGATATCAGGGGCTATCGCAGAGCTGATAAAATTCTTCTGAGTCTGTGATCCAAACTGCCTTTGGTTTCTTTAATCATCCAAGGAACAGAGAGGCCACAGCTAGGAAGGGGAAAGGAAATCCCAGAAGTGGTAACATTGATATTTGTGTAGAATTATCTTGTGCAGAAATCTGCAAAAATAATATAATTGTAGCTTTTATTGACTTTCCATTGGTCTTCCATATCATAAGCTCAATATAGACACTACAGTATTGATAATTCTACAAAAAATGCATTTTAATATCCCTCAAGAATTTAGGATTGATACAAATTGTCCTCTATCCTAATGATCTGAAACTGTAGACAAAAATGGACGCCTTCCCTCCCAGGACAGGAGATGAGTCTCCTCCCGTGTGTTGATGATATGATTTTCATGTCATGGTCTAAGAGTGGCCTCAGTAATTGGTTCTGAGTAATTAACCATTGTCAGTGCTGTTGATGAAAAGGATTCCAAAGCTAATGTCATTATCATTAGCAGATATTTCCCCAAATTCAATTGATTTAAATAAATTAAAAAAAACAAACAAAAACAGCAATCATAATAAAACAGCCCAAATCCAAAGAACGTATCCAGCCATTTCGTTTGCTTGGGGCTAATTTATCCTGCCAAATCCACTTGGAAGCCATGTGATTTACTGATATATTATTGAGAGTTTGTAATATCCATTGGGGTGACTGTTAACATCTGCTCTGGATATTTTGTAGTTCAAAATAATCTTAACCATGGTTTGTGGAACATGGCTTTGTGTACAGGAATCTAGGCTGCTTCCTGAAGGAAAAAAAAACCAATTTTGCCAGTATATTCATCTTTGTGGAAAAGGGTAACTTTTGATTTGGGTGGAGATCCTGGCTAGTTTCCTCAATTTTTAAAACAGGACATTATTGCCTGTGCAATTGTGTTCTCACACAGTGGTAGGCTAGAAATGCCTTTCTCTGGCTTAAGAGACTGTGTCTATCTCTTCCTATATCCATGGTCAGCGATGTCAGGTTGGTTAGCTTGAAATTGGTCATAGCAGGAGTATTTACCCCAGCGATTCTCAGCGAGGGTCATTTTGCCCCTTAGGGGATATTTGGCCATCTCTAGAGACATATTCTGTCATCACAACTGGGGGTTTACTACTGACATCTAGTGGGTAGAAGCCAGGGATGCTGCTCAATATCCTACAATGCAAAAGACAGCTCCCCCCAACATAGGATTATCCAGTCCAAAATGTCAATAGCAGTTAGGTTGAGAAACTCTGATTTGTACCATAGAAATTAGGAAATTTAACAAGTCTATTTTTTAGAAATTATATTTTTTAGCCACAGTTTACCAACCACGTACCCCAAAATGAATTTTTATACCTGCATCATTGTACAATCTCTAATTCCCAACAAAAGCCCATGAGGACAAGTGATGTTCGTGGAAATCTGAAAGCTGTCTTGTCCCCTGAATAATTCATAGAGACCATGTTTGGCTTTTTAATTTTTGTTTACTTTCTAAAGATTTTATTTATTTGAGAGAGACAGAGATAGAGATAGAGAGAGAAAGAGAGAGAGAGAGAGGCAGAAGCAGGCTCCTCACTGAGCAGGAAGCCCAAGGCAAACCTCCATCCCAGGACCCTAGGATCATGATCTGAGCTGAAGGCAGACACTTAAGCTACTGAGCCACAGAGGTGCCCCTTTTTTTTCCTTTCCTTTTCTCCTTCTTCTTTTTAATAAAGGGCAGATAGTAAATATTTTAGGCTTTGCAGACCATATGGTCTCTATTGCAACTATTTTTGTCTGTCATTATAGTGTGAATGCATCCACAGACAAAACATAATGAATGGACGTGGCTCTGTCCCACAAAAACTTTCTTTACAGAGTACACCACACAGTTTGCTGACCCCTGACTTAGTAGCTTAGCCCCTTTTCAGAACTGCCTTCACTGAGATTTTCTTTTGATGCAGAACATTCAGCTTTTATTAAAGATATAAGAAATTACCAAATTACATTTGCTGCAACATTTGGTACCAAAAAAATCATTGAGGACATTTTTTTTTTAAAAGATTTTATTTATTTATTTGACAGACAGAGATCACAAGCAGGCAGAGAGACAGGCAGAGAGAGAGGAGGAAGCAGGCTCCCTGCTGAGCAGAGAGCCCGATATGGGACTCGATCCCAAGACCCTGAGATCATGACCTGAGCCGAAGGCAGTGGCTTAACCCACTGAGCCACCCAGGCGCCCCTGAGGACATTTTTCCATTGAGGCATTATACGCTTCATTCTTAAGGTAAAGAATTTCTTAAAATGCTTGACTTCCCACTGAGGAACTAATTATGCTTACTTTTTTTTTCAGATTTTCCTTTATACTAGGAAGCCAAAACTATACTTAATATTCACCTATAGTATTTCCCAATTTGACTAATAAGAATCAGCTGTGGGTATTTAAAAAAATATAGGCTCCTGAGCTCCACTTCAGATCTCCTGAATCTGTCTTCATGGTGGAGGGGTGGGGGCTAGGTCAGCGCTTTTCAAACTTTATGTACATATAAGTCACTTGAGAATCTTGTTAAAAGGCAGATTCTTTTTTTTTTTTTTTTTTTTTTAAGATTTTATTTATCTTATTTGACAGAGAGAGATCACAAGGAGGGAGAGGCAGGCAGAGAGAGAGGAAGGGGAGCAGGCTCTCCGCTGAGCAGAGAGCCCAACGAGAGGCTTGATCCCAGGAATCTGGGATCATGACCTGAGCCAAAGGCAGAGGCCTTAACCCACTGAGCCACCCAGGCGCCCCTAAGAGGCAGATTCTGATCCAAAAGCTGAGGGATTCTGCATTTTTGAAAAGTTCCCAGGTGATGTTGATGCTGTTGGTCTTGAAATCACAATTGAAGCAAAGTCCTAGAGTATCAATATTTTGGTAACAAATTCTCCTCAGATTCTTTTCTTATCACTGAATTGCATCTGAATTATGTTTTTCCTTATAAATATTATGTTTACATTCTGCTGTTTTTTGTTTCTGCTTTAATTTATGGTTTGAATATCATTTTGTATGTTCTCTTTTAAGTCTCTTAAATCCTTTGGAGGGAGTCAGATGGGCAACAGAAATAAATCTAAGATGAATAACTTTGAATGGCTTTTTTTTTTTTTTAACGATTGTGCAATATAAATTTAGTCTGATACTAATTAGTTATACTTCTCCTAATCCAAACGTAACAAATAACCAGATTAGTTTTGTTACTTCTTCAAGACAGGGGTCTTTAAAATTTGGGATCATCAAATTCAGTCATTGAATGTATTTGTCTGCTTTACCGTATGTCTGTTTAACCTTTTTTTTTTTAATATAATTTTTTATTTTTTATAAACATATATTTTTATCCCCAGGGGTACAGGTCTGTGAATCACCAGGTTTACACACTTCACAGCACTCACCAAAACACATAACCCTCCCCAATGTCCATAATCCCACCCCCTTCTCCCAAATCCCCTCCCCCCAGCAACCCTCAGTTTGTTTTGTGAGATTAAGAGTCACTTATGGTTTGTCTCCCTCCCAATCCCATCTTCTTTCATTTATTCTTCTCGTACCCACTTAAGCCCCCATCTGTTTAACCTTTAAAACGTTCCCTCGCTCTGGGCCAGTATAAAAAGGTCCTCACGATACCGATCCCTTAGCTTTTACTCCCTGATCCTGTCCATGAAGAGTTTCTGCACGGGATCAAGCTCCTTATTAAATGTCACTGGTGTAAGGCTCATGGTTTTCCACAAATGGACTGAGACTGCTGACCCAACAGAAGAGGAACACTTGCACACCCCGGAACCGTCAAAGATGTTCTTTGTTAGGGCCCCAGAAACTCTATGGTTTCGCGTGGCAGAGCGGCCACAGTCTGACTTCCGGTCTCCTCGTTGGCCTGACTGACCTGCCTCGCAATGCATTATGGGGCATACCTCAGCCTGGTGGACCGGCTGCCTTTGGGGAGGTCGTCACCCCTTGGACATGAACACTCTTTTATAACATCATTTCCTTCAGTTTACATTCAGGAATTAATCGTTTTCCGCCCATCGTGTTGTGCGCCAAGATTTGTGAGTAAAGGTTATCCCGTTTCATGGGAAGGAGTTCCCAGTATTTACACTCTTCCCTCTTACCGGTGGAGCTTTAGGATTAAAAGGCACCACCTCTGGGCGCCTGGGTGGCTCAGTGGGTTAAGCCGCTGCCTTCGGCTCAGGTCATGATCTCAGGGTCCTGGGATCAAGTCCCGCATCGGGCTCTCTGCCTGCCTCTCCATCTACTTGTGATCTCTCTCTGTCAAATACATAAATAAAATCTTAAAAAAAAAAAAAAAAAAAAAAGGCACCACCTCAGCAGGCCTTTTCAGCCTTGCTGTGTGTTTCCCCTTGCAGCCCTTAGCAACGGGCAGGAGGTGGCAAAGGAGGCAGTGGACTGTTCAGTGGTAGAACGTGGACCTTCTGGCCCCGCGTGAAGTCTGTCAGCCACAGATTGCACAGCTTCTTTGGCTGTTGACCATATTTGCAGTGTCTCCTAGAGTTCTGAGCAGAAGTGGAGAGAGGACGCCATGCACCACCGCTTGTGGGATTAGGCTTGTTCCGGAGTGGTCAGGCCATGATCTGGTGTCCAGGTGGTGGAGGGCACAGCCCTCTCGGCTCTTGGAGTCCGACTCAGTAAGTATGTTAAATTTCCTTTGTCACTAGGTGGCAGAATATAATTAAGATGTCCGAGTTTCCCCCATAACGTTGGACAGTGTTTCTAGCTCCTTCCTAATGACCTCCTTCATTACTTTGCAGTATTTGCTAATGCCACTTAAGGCTGAGGCAATAAAATAAAAATTCCTTCTGCAAACACTTCCTATATTATCTAGGATTTTACTTTTTTTTTTTTCTTCATTTAACTAGCTTACCTCTTAGGGTGAAGCATCCTTAGCATAAATCACATTCTCTTCCTAAGGGTTACTGTTTGGACAATCTGAGCTTCTTACTTTTACATATTATTTCATTCTTCTCTGTCTCTCTCTTTTTTTAAGTGGACTCCATGCCTCAGGTGGGGCTGGAACTTCCAACTCTGAGATCTAGAGTCACGTGCTCCACTCATGGAGCCAGCCAGGCACTCTATTCTTTTGAAGCAAATCCCAGACATTGTTTCACTTCGCTTATATCTATTCCAGTGTGTATCTGTAAAATAAGGGCTATTGAATCTGTGCAGTTTTGATGATTAGCACAATCAGATAATGAAATATATTCCTGTGGCTCATAGTGTTAAGATATGCACAGTTATTTGCAAAAGCCCAGTTTTGCAGGGTCAGGATTTGCGTGTGGTCTGACTGGAATGGGCCAGTTCCCCTGCTTATGGAATCTGGAATTTATTCTGATGGGGAAAATGTTTTCATGACTCAATGTGGATCACCTTTCAACCCTCAGATGAGTGTATACAGAGTTTGAATGAACAGAAAGCAACAGATCAAATGTGTGGTTGGCATAACAATTAGAAAATCAATCTTTCATATGCCCTTTGCTCCATATTCAGTCATCAGAGGGGTGGGAAGTCTTCAGCTGCATCTCCTGTGGCCCTCGCTTCTGGGGTCTCAGTCTTGGCTTCTGGAGTCACAAGACTGAAGTCTCAGCCTTATGCTGTTATTTCCTGCCCTTCCAGGGCCAGTCTCAGTGCTTACGTCTTCCTCAGCTGGGGCTTCTCCTTCCCTATTTCTCCCTGTCTAGAACTGGCCCACAGTACCCTTTTTACCCCCTTGGCCTTTGCAGTGTTGAGTACACCTTTTCTGCAAGGGTTGCTATGTTTTCCTCTCTCCCCACTTCCTCTTCAAAATCTTACTGTTCTGTGAAGGCCCCAGCTGATTCCCCTTTCCATAGTGCTCATACCACAAATTTGGCTGGTTGCCCCACTTCCGTTTTTCCATTTACACTTCCCCATGTACTGGATGTTTGCCGCATGCTGGGGACCGCACTAAGTGCGAGGGATATAAGAATGAGAGAATCAGAACCCTGCTTTTGAAGAGCTTATTGCTTGACTGAGGGTGAGGTGAGCAGGGGAGTAGAGCATAAATGAGGGCAGTGCAAAATAGTATGTGCTGGGAAAATTGTAGGCACACGTGATATGAGAACATAGAAGAGGGATGGGCTTACTGTGTTTGGCAGGGAGGCCAGAAAAGACTTGTCCAGCATGAGCATTTTCTTTCTGTTTTTATATTTAATTTAATGTATCCTATTTATTTTTATTAATTTGTCAGGTTATATATCAATATAGTTCAAATATATATGCATATACTATAAAATTAACTCACATATCTATCACCCCTAATCCCCATTACTCTTCTACTCATCCCCATGCTGTCCAAAGGCAACTACTATTACTAGTTTCATATGTGTCCTTTCAGAATTTCTGTATACATACACAAGCAAATATAAATAAATTTTTTTCTTTCTCCTTTTTTTACTCCAGAAGTGCATAGTATACTTACTGGTCTGTACTTTGCTTTTTTAACTTAATATTATCGTTTAGTGCTTAAAAAAATGGACTCTGAAATAAAACCCCTGTTTTATAATTCACCTGCTGTGTGAACGTGGCAAGTTACTTAACTCCTCATTGCTTTAGTGTCTATACCTGTATATGAGATTTTCAGAATCTTGCAACTTTATCATATACTAAAATCTTTTTTTTTTAATACTAAAATCTTTTATGGACATTCTATTGTGTTCTCTTGGTCTGTCTATTCATGTGCCAATACCACACTGTTTTAATTTTTAAGCTTCTACATTATGTTTACTGTTTGGTAGGGCTGGTCCCCAAACGGGGACTTGAAGGATGATTGGAATTCCCTGGGAAGAGATGACAGCACCAGTGACAACTGATGTTATTAGTACAAACTGTTTACATCACCGCCACCATTTTATTGTATGTTTACTGTGTGTGAGATGCTCTGAGTCATTCCTTGTTTACTTCTGACTATGTTTGTTTTCCCTTTGCTTTGAAAATTTGCCTCTTTATTTTATATATATTTACTTCATTGTAGGTAACATTTTAAGTCCTTTTGGGAGCAAGGAGAGGCATAAATACAAAGAGACAGGGAACTGTATTGGGTAGGTTACTTTGCATAATAAATCCCTAATTCTTGTAACAACCCTACAAGGTAGATATAATTATCCTCTTTTTATAATTAAAGGCACTGAAGACTGGAGAAATCAAGTAATTTTCTTAAGGTTATATAGCAAATTAAGTGTAGATTCAGAATTCAAACCAAAGTATGTTGGTGTTATAATCTTTGTGGTTCCTGGTGCTTTCTAAACCTTACTAGGTGAAATTGTTTATAAAGGTTCTGATAAGGATAGTAGAAAGAGTAGCTGGGAAAGAAAGTAAATCCTTATAGGGAACAATTATACACATTTTTTCTTACTGGCTAATATATGCATATAGTAACTGTGGACCATGAAAAATCAACACTACCATGTGATTTTGTTGTTAACTGTTAATTCATCAAACAAATCCAGAGTTTACCATGTCAGGCACTTTGCTAGTTACTGAAGATAAAATGACACATGCTATCTGGTACCTAGCCCTTTACTCCTCCTGTGGGAGTGAACTAGCAAGTCTTTCTGGTCTCAACGTCTTCATCCATTGCACCATGAGGAATATCTAGTCCATTTTTTAATCTTATGCTAGTTTATGCCCAAGTTTTTGTTTGAAAGCTGTTAATGCAGATATGATTAACGAGTAGCAGCTTCTTGGACTATTTTAAAGATTGTGAGCTATATCTGGAATCTCTGGAAAGGAATGCAGTGACTGCTATGGGGGCAGGAGGGAGAAATGAAGGCAAACAAGCCATGTACTTGTCATACCTGAATTAGTTGTCCGGAATGATCAGTTTCTTTCTGTGGCTGTTATAAATCACACCAATTGTATTTTATTGCTTGAATTCACCATTTCTTAAATTGCTATATAAGTTATTCTCCTGTTGGGAAGTCCTAGAGAAAGAAAGCCATTTAACTTGTTGAGACAGTTTCTCCAGCATATTTTTTGTACAAGGCATCTGTCCCTTCATTTCTAATCACACAAGCCATATCAATACTGGATGTATCACTTTGTCCCAGTTCTGGAATTCTGTCCACCATCACTGTCAGTGGATGCCTTTGATTTCTTAGTATTTTTTCTTAAGATTTTGTTTATTTATTTGACAGAGAGAGACACAGCAAGAGAGAGAACACAAGCAGGGGGAGTGGGAGAGGGAGAAGCAGGCTTCCTGCTGAGCGGGGAGCCTGATGTGTGGTTCCATCCCAGGATCCTGGGATCATGACCTGGGCTGAAGGCAGCTGCTTAACAACTAAGCCACCCAGGTGCTCTAGTATTGTTGTAGTGACTTTTGTTAGGAAGAAAAACTCCTGGGCTGAATGCTACTCTGTTGTATGGAAGCCCTTTGTTCAATAATTTCTGTCTGTCTTGCCATCTAAAATTCCTTTTGCGACCACAGCTGGAGTTAAAAATAGTTACAGGTTGGGGCACCTGGGTGGCTCAGTTGGTTGAACCTCTGCCTTCCAGCTCAGGTCATGATCTCAGGGTCCTGGGATCAAGCCCTGCATCGGGCTCTCTGCTTGGCGGGGAGCCTGCTTCCTCCTATCTCTGCCTGCCTTTCTTGTGATCTCTCTCTTTCTCAAATAAATAAATAAATAAGATAAAAATGGTTGCCGGTTGCCTGTCTGGAGTTTTACTGAGGTAAGACCACACACAAATGAGTTCTTGCATGACTGGGGTGTGTTAGAAGATAATTCTTTTCATTCTGTTTGTTTGCTGAAAGCCATGCTCATTAATGAAAACCTTCCTCTAAGATGTTAATCCTCAAATGGCTGTTGCCTCATGGGAAATGCATTTGAACTGCTGAACAGGTTTCTGTCTGGCCACTTGTGGTTATCTCTCTGGCCATGGAGGGTAGAGAGGTGGTGGCAGTTGCGCTATGTATGGCACGGGGTAGTCACTCAAAGAATATTGCATTTGGAGTCACTGACTCTGGGGGCAAGACCTGGTACCATTGCTTGGTTTCTGTGTAAACTTGAGCCAGTCAAACTCTGAATAGAGCTGATTCAACTCTAAATGATGACTGTAATAATTCTGATCTCCCTAATTTAGGGAGTTGTTGAGAGGACTGAATGCGATGATATATGGAAAACATTGATTTAAGTTTTCATATTAAATGTCTAGGTTTACATTTTTTTTCCCTGCTGGTTTTCCCATAGCTCTTGTCTTAAACAGATGTGAAATACAGTCTTTATTGCAGCTTTTCCTGACAGTATTTTTATGAAAAGCTATAGGCCCAATACCTTATACGAAAACCAACTTGGTTTTGGTGATAGTCTTTCTCTTGCTTTTTCTTTTACCACTGTTGTTGTTCATTATTGTCTGTAGATTTTAAGCACAATGTACCCTGACCTATAAATTACACCTCAGTGTTAATATCTTTAAAACAAGTCTGTGAGAGGGAAAAAGAGATGCTCTGTTCTACAAAACTTAAGAAAAATTTAATTGAACAAATGCTTCAGGTAACTGAGGCTCTGAGAGAAAGGAGAGTCTAAAAGAAAAAAAGTAGTGTTAGAATAGAAATACCTATTTGGCGGGGCGCCTCGGTGGCTCAGTGGGTTAAAGCCTCTGCCTTTGGCTTCGGTCATGATCCCAGGGTCTTGGGATCGAGCCCCGCATTGGGCTCTCTGCTAAGCGGGGAGCCTGCTTCCTCCTCTCTCTCTACCTGCCTCTCTGTCCTACTTGTGATCTCTGTCTGTCAAATAAAAAAATAAAATATTTAAAAAAAAAAAAGAAATACCTATTTGGCAAAGTGCTAAGGGTCTATATACTCTGTGCCTTAACTTATGTGAAGATATGAGGATTTCTAACATGAGATTCCATTGCATATTGCAGTTTTGTCTATCCATTTTTCAGTCGATGTACATTTGGGTTGTCCTAATAAACATCTTGTACCCCAAACTCCATCGCAGCATCTACTTCTGCAGAGCCCAACTTCCAGCCTGTCCACACTTGGGACCCTATGGGGGTTCTCAACTTCTGCACCAATGGGGGTTATCAAGAAATTCTTCCAGTAAAGGTGGTTCTGCTCAAAGAGAAATCCAGTACCAGATACCAAGATAATAAAAAGCTTTCCATAATAACATAATAGGCCAATGTGTTGTCTTTTTGGTCTTAGAGTAGGCTTCTTTAGGGAGGAGATTCAGTGTAGTTGAAATTTGGTGAGGGCACTGGGTAGCTCAGTTCTTTGGGCATCTGCCTTCGGCTCAGGTCTTAATTTCCAGGGTCCTGGGATCAAGTTCCACATCAGGCTTCTTGCTCCACAAGAAGTCTGCTTCTCCCTCTGTCCCTCCTCCAACTCATTCTCTCAATCTCTCTCTCTCTCAAATAATAAAGAAATAAAATCTTTTAAAAATTTCTGATGAAAAAGAAGACAGAAAGGCCAGGTGAGAGGTGAGGCCAGAAGTACTGGTAGGGGCCACACTGTGAATGACATTTATGCCAGAACAAGATATTTGGATACTTCCTGTAGCAGTGGAGATTCATGTAAGTTAAGTGAAGTGTGATCAGGTGCATCCTCACTTCATATGTGGCTTACAAATGGTGAGCAGCTCTTCTGTCTTAGAAGACATTGTGAGTTGGCCAGAGTCTGAGTGGGAGAATCTGCTGGAGAGGAAGAGATGAAATATAGGTTGAAGAAGTACTCAGAATGAATTCCAGGGGTGCAGAACATGCAAACGAGACTGCAGGAAAGGTGGAAAGGAATCATAGTAAGAGAAGCTGGATGGCCTATTGGAAAGAATATGGCCCTGGAATCTGATACACCTGGGTTTTGATTTCTCTTTCATCCTGTAGCAGCTCTGTGACTTTAAGCAGATTATCTAACTTTTCACTTTTTAATAAAAGATTTACTGATGTATTTTGAGAGAGAGAAAGCGCAAGCATGAGTGGGGGGGTGTGTAGTAGGAGAAGGAGAAAGAATCTCAAACAGACTCTGCACTTAGTGCTGGGCCCGACATAGAGATCAACTCCATGACCTTGAGATCATGACCTGAGCTAAAACCAAGAGTCAGATGCCACCCAGGTGCCCCTAACTTTTCATTTTTAAAAGGAGGCTAGTTATTCTTAACTTTCTGCATTTTGGTGTGAATGTGAAGTGACAAACCCTATAGAACGCAGCCAACTCCTCTTAGTTCCCTTCCCCTGTCCCTGTAAGCAGGGCAGGCCTGAAAGGCAGAACCCAGGGTGGAGGTCCAGAGTTGGGTCATCAGGTAAATAGGACAGAAGGCAGGGATGGTAAGGGCTGCTGGGGACCAAGGAGCAGGATGGGGAAATGAGAGGAGGGCCAGAACCCAGGGAATCCCAAGGCCGGTCCCAGGTAGGAGCATATCTGTCTGCATGGATATCATTTCTCTGGAGCCCTGGCCTTTTTGAAGGTTCAAACAGCCTCTCCCTGATCCACCAACTCATCAGGCCTCTACAACCTCCAATGGTGGCTGTTGGGGTCCATTTGGATTGTGGATCCTGACAACCCCCACAATTTTAGACCCTTTGTAACTAGATGAAGCAAAGTCAAGAGTTGTGTTTGGCAGGTGTACCTGCCTGGTACAGAGTTTGTACCAGCCCCCTGGTACAAAGAACAAGATTCTTTCTTGTTTTCCTTTTATTATTTTAAAGTCCCTTTCACTGATACATGTCTTGGTTTTTTAAAAAGTTACATTGCATGTGCTAATTTTCAGTTCTGAGGGATGTATGGTTGAGCTCCATGACCTCCGAGGCTCCTTGCCATTCTGTGATGCTGGGACTGGAAGTCAAGAGGAGTTCAGCACCTGCTTTCTGAGCCATCATGGCCATCTGCCATCTCAGACTTAATCTTATCCATCTTGGAGTCCACCACTTTTCAGCTGTGTGGGGATGTTGCCAGCCTCCAAAACCACTAAAACGGTACAGAAAACTGCATTTGACCCCTTGGGGACTTCCTCATCTTCTGTGTGGAGATACTGGCAGGCTCCAGAGACATGAAAATGGTACAGAACCTGTTTGTTTGACCTGTTGGGATTACTCATTGGCATTTCCACATTCAAAAGTGCAAAAATAATTGAGGTGTGTAAAAAGGAGCCCGAGGCCACACAGAAACTTGAGGTAGTTTCATTCTTCGATGTTTAACTAGAATTTGTGGGTATTTGATTGTCTTGTGTTCACTTATTTAGAAATCATTTGCTGAGTGCTTCCTCTAATACTCTGAAGTTTATGAAATTGCATTTTTTTTTTTTTTTTGTAGATGAAAGATGATAAAATGGCAGTGATGTCACATGATCTGACCTAACATAGGCCAGCTCGGAGCCATGCCAGGAGCTGGAGATGCAAAAGGATGAAACACAGCTTCTGACCTGGAAGGGCTCAGAGCCCAGGAAGGAGGACACAGATAGTTGGAGCACAAGTGATACAGCTTCTGTTACAGATGTGTACAAAGGGAGGCGTGTGGTACACCCCCAAGAGGGAGGGACCAAAACAAAGGCTTCCTAGGGAAGCCTCCTGGACTTTAGTATGTGGAATAAGAGATTTTTGGTGAAGTTCTCAAAACTGACCTGCCATGTTAGGAATGCATAGTATGGTAGCTTTATACAGTGTCAATTTAGCCTCAGGTCTAACTGCTGTAATAAATCCTTTATTCTCTATCACTCGTCGTGGCTCTGCTTCTCTGTCCCCTGATGAATGCACCCAGTAAGTCTCAGTTCACCCTATGTTCCATTGATTAATACTCCATATTTGAGGACCATAGTAAGTAGCACAGAATAATATAGTTTCAAATGCCAACATCTATGAAGATAATGGCCTGTTGGGTTGACTTGGAGACAGGCTGCCACCCCAGATCCCCACTCAGCAAGTCATGTCTCCAACTCCTACATTAGGACAGAGGTCATTGTTTAATTCAAGGCAGTACCTTGTAGGGGGCTCCTGATAGCATCTAGGCACTATTCTAAGAGCTTTGCATGCATTAATTTACTGAATCTTTACAACCTGTGAGGTGGGTACATGGGTTATCCCTATTGTATGGTTTAGGAAACTGGGGCACAGAGTGGTTGAGAAACCAATACCGTATGTATAGTCTGACTCAGAATGCAAGATATTGCTTGAGACTTTTCATTTTTCTTATTTTGCCAACTTCTCATTTCAGAGTAGAGATCCTTGATCTGCATCCCTTTAAATGCTGGCTGTCTCCTCTGCCTTCCACTATCAGAGACTGTGTTCCCTAAGCCAGAGCTATAGAGCTCTGATCCTTCAGAGGTCCCTAGAAATGAGAGCCTTGAACCTGAATGTTGCCCTGGTGGAGGATCTCCTTGGGCCTGCTGTCCCCCTCTAAGCTAGCATTGTGCAAGTTCAGCTGCACCAAACCAGGCCACAGGGAGGAAGGAACTCTGGCTTTCAGAAAATAAATCAGAGTTTAGGAGCTGCCTGAGTTTTGAAAGGAGAGAGAGCAAGGAAGATATGGGGCTAAGGGCTTCCACTGTCTGCCCAACCTGCCTGTGGGTTATTTCCCATTTCTCACACCCAGAAACAACAAATGGCTCCTGCTGACTAAGCACATTGGTGTTTTCTGGGCCTTTTATGCCCTTGTTTTCTGGTGCCCTCTGCCAGCTCATTCCTACTGACTTCAAGGCCCAGCTAAAAGTCACTTTCTGAGATTTTTCTTCTAAGGCCAGCGCACCTGAGAATTTGAAGTACATGAAGCCCTTGTGCAAAATCCCACTTGGAGGCCTTGCTAAATTGCAGATTTTAATTCAGTAGTTGTGAGGTAAGGCCCGAGATTCTGCATTTCTAACAAGCTCCTGGCGTATATAGATGCTGTTGATCTATATCAACAAGGCTCTAGATCTTTTCCTTTAATCCTTTTTGGAAACTTAAGCCTGCAGAAGTTTTTTCAAGAGAAACATGATATTTTTTACTAACTCAAGCTAATTTGGCTTTTAGCAATTGGTAAATTCTTTGGGTCGATATCTGCGGGGACCAATGCCCTGGTTTGCCTGGCATGGTATGTTTTCCTGGGACATGGGATTCTCAGTGCCGAAACTGAGAAAGCCCAGGGCAAACCAGGATGAGTTGGTCTTCCAACTCTGATGGTTCTAGCTGTGTGGGGCTATACCTCTCCTATTTTATAACTTCCACAACAGGTGAGGTCTTAGATAAAATTTTTCTAAAGCTATGAATGTTTATTAGCCAGCAGGTACGAAAATAGTCCTACAACAGTCTTAGAGCCTAAAGAATGACAATAGTCCTTTCTTTCTTTTAAAGAGAGATGAGGGGTTGGAGGGAGGGGCAGATGTAGAGAGAGAGAGAATCTCAGTAATCTCCATGACCAGCTTGGAGCCCAGTGTGGGGCTGGGTCTCACGACCCCGAGATCATGACCTGAGCTGAAATCCAGAGTTGGACCCTGAACCAACTGAGCCTCCTAGGTGCCCCCCTACAACTGATTCTTAAGGCTTTGGGGGAACGCCCTTGCTCTCCCTTAGGCACTGCAAGTACTACGAGAATGATAGGTTCTCTGTAAAGTGGACTGAAGGATATTACAGTGATGGAGCCAGCCACCCTTGCAGTTGGTTCAAGTGACAGCCTCTGTGGAGAGAGAGGAGGACCAAAGGAACACTAGACCTCGGGCACTGCACCAAAAATATCAGACTGCTTGTTGAATTTGTATACTACATTAAAGCAGAGCAATGGGCTTTGTTCTGCATCCAGTGAGGGGCCTCAAGGGCTTCAGAGCAGAGGGCCTGTGCAGGGGGTGGGGGGTGTCCTGTTCAGCCAGTAAATCAGCTCTGTGCCATTCTCAGCCTTAATTAGATTCAGGTTTTGTTGGTCTTTGTGATATTTTGCCTGGAGGATGGGTGGAAGGTCACCTCAAGAACTGACCACTACTTAAATGTATTTTTCTCCACATTCCCTGAGCTTCCTTTTGTTATTTTTCAACACCAGAAAAGGAAGCACAGAAATGGTTTCCTTGGACTCTGGGGAGCACACAAAACAAGACCCCTCCCTGCATTCAGAAAAGCCAAATCATGTGGGACCCTGGCGTTGCATTGGAACAGCTGAAGGTTTGTTTTTTTTTTCCTAAGGAGGAAGGAGGATCTCTTTCTAATTGAGCCTCAGTCTCTTAAAAAAAAAACCATTTTTTTAAACTTCTTTTTCCTGGAAGAAAAGAAAGAAAGAAAAAAAAAAGTGAGATTTTCTTTGCCTCTAGGCCTCTGAGAAGAAACGAGCTTGGTGAGTGGAGTTGGGGCTGCTGGGATGGAAGTTCTGCAAACAGATTTTTCGGAGCAAGTGTTAGTGAAGCTCTGATCCTCCCTGTGGATTTGTACACCAACCTCTGACACCATTCAGCAAAACAACTTCACCTTTCACCTACTTTCTTTGTTTTCCAGCTGTTTGGTTCATGCTTTGTGTGCACATGGGAGCAACTCTTGATTATTTTGTTTGCTTATCTCATTTTTCCTTCTATGAAGAGGAAGGATCAAGGTCCTTGGTAAGGCTGTGGAAATTAGGAGACCAGGAGACCATGGCAGTGTGAGTGTGTCACTGTTGGAAAGGACTCCAAAGAGCTCTAGAGATTTGTGGCTCAGATTTGGATGGCAGCCCTTGTTTCACAGAAAGAAACTGAAGAACCTGAGACTTGGAGAGGAGAGATGGCTTGCTTGAGGCTGGCAAATGAATAATGAGATCTGAAAGTTTTTTTAATGCTCTCAATTAAAATTCATGGAGTCTCAGTGTTGAGAGGGACCTTAACAGTTTTGTGTCAAACTTCAGGCAGATAGATGCTCGATTTCTGGTCTGTCTGTCCTCGTGAAATAGCTGTATGGCTACTGCTGGCCACATTGGGTGAGGGGGCAACTGCCAGCATCCCAGAAAGTGGGGTTTTATTCAATTCTCTTGATTCCCTTGGATGAAGGATATTTTGACCAGGACTGTGTTTTGAACTCTCTCTTTCTGAATACATTAATTTCAATTAGAATTATACCAATGTTGGTGAATTTTCACTGGAAAGGTATTTCCTAGAGCAAACCTTATTTAGTTTTAATCAGTTCATTTAGGGCACCTAAGAACCTTTAATTTCCACAAAGAATGAAGCCTCTCCTAAACATAACCCCGACTTGGGGCAGAAAATCTTGTAGCTCTGTTTTGTAGAACAAATTTAGGAAGATGCTAATCCTAGCTATGGAATAAATTCTGAAAAGGTACATATAAACTTAATTTTTTTGAATCAAATAATATTTTAATATATATAGAGGAATTTACCACTCAGAAGCAGTCAATGGAAAATATATTGCTAAGTGAGAAGAGCCATATTTATGTAAGATAAATCAATTTTTATTAGTACATGTTATAGATCATTTTGGAAATGGATTTTAACAATGCTTATTTGTGTGTGAAGTTTTGGGAGAACTTTCTTTTGCTTGTCTGTATTTCCTAAATTTCTATATTGAACAGCATCCCAACAACAAAAACTCTCAAAATAACCAGATGAATCCTTTAGGAAAATGAAGAATGCTTTGGGTAGAGAGAATAGGCATATCTCCTCTTTTATCATTTTTAGACTAAAGAGATATTTTCTCTCTCATTCTCTGTGAGAAAGACATAGCCCCCAAATCATTTTCCTCCTTCCTCTGATCAAAATCCTACCATGAAATGTGTGTGCATATCAAGTCTAATCTCTTCTGCTTTATTGTTAAGACCCTGTGAACTTGACCCGATTTTTCTTTCTTAGATTTACCTAATACTGGTCCCATTCTGATGACACTCATTTTAGTCAAGCTCATTTCTTGTGTCTAGACCTCTTGAGCCCAACCTTTTTCTGCTCCAGTGTCCTTGTTTATTTATTTATTACACTGGAATGTCCTTTCTATCTCTCCAAATTCAAGGCCATTTGTTCTGAAAGACCCTCAACTAATTTTTCCCTTTTCTGACTTCCTGTGGCAGTTCTAGTCTATATTGTACCATTTAACAATCACTGACTGATTGTGCCACCTAGGCTCAGCCTTTGATGCTGAGTGGCAGAGGCTAATTTAGCTTGCTGGCTGGAGGGTTTGAATGCTTGGAAGACATGCTAAATAGCCTCGAATGATGCAGTGAGTTGGAATCCAGAGAAATAGACCAAGAAGACAGCAGTTTGCTCAATGGCTGAGCAAATGAGCAGTTAGATGCTAGAGCAAATGGGGCATGAGGTGTAAATAAGCATAGAGAAGGTAGTGGCCTCTTGTTCCTCTCATGTTGGACTTGGTGTGGTCTGTCTGGGCTAGGGACTGACTGTCACTGCACACTGGTACCCTCTTTAAGAGAGCAAAGCAGGGAGTTCTCTGGGGGCATTCTGGAGAAGTCTACTTTTTCCATCTCTCCACATAGTCATTGCCACCCAAAGTCCAGGTTGATTCAGACACTGTTTGTAACCAGTCAGAAGAAACCGAAGCTAGAAGTAGCTTCGGCAAAAACTCAGGGTATCCAGTAATCAAATAACCAAGCTATAGGAAGTATGGCTGCAACTTGACCTCAGGAACTGGGTGTCTAGACTTGGATGCTGCCAAGAATCTTTTTTGTTTCCCTAACCTCTGTTTCTTTCTGTATTTGGATCTTCGGTGTTGCAGACAGCACTCTTTTACATGGTTGTAAACATAGCCATAAAGAGCTCCTAAATTTTACAGCTTTCAACTTCCACTATCAGAGGCTGATTCTCTTATTCCAGTTGGGAGAATCCCAAGGAGGGGCTCTAACTGGCATGCCTTGTGTCAAATGCTCACCCCTGACTCATCAAACACTTGGGGGGAGTCATAGCCATGTAGGAAGATGCCATGTAGTTTGGGGTGGGGTGAATAGTTCCCAGGAGTATGGGGTTTTGGCAAACAATCCCACGCATGTCATACCTAATAGCACGGCAGCTACTGTGTACACAGTAGTGCTCAGTACAGACATGCTGGTCATTATGCTGGAAAGCAGGAAGGAAGAACTAGGGTTTAGTGTACCACCCTTCCTATTGCTAGAGCAGAGTCAACAAGTCTTTATTGAGAGTTGCTCTTGGAGAATTTGATAATTGTTGGACCAGCCTACAACTCTGTACACTGTCATTTTTTCCTGCTGTGTTAACCCCAGGACCTGTGGCTACATTCACACCCCCCAACAAACCTGACATTTCTTTGCCCTGCAGAGAACTCCTAATGACTTCCATTGTTATCTTGGTCTTGGTGACTGCTGAGTCACTGCATTTCCCAGAGGGAGAATATGAAGTCACCGACACTGCCAGGTTATCAGCAGTCATAAGCTCTGGATGGATGGAATGTTTCTGGGGAGAAATGTGAGTGAACAGAGGAACCTGACCCTTCTTTTTAGAAGCAGGCCATTAGCTCATCCTGGGTAGGTCAGCTGGATGGCAGGAGGGAATAAGAGGAACATTAGGAACATTAGCATAAAATGCCTCACTCTAGAAGGTCTCCTCCAGCACTAGGAGCACCAAAATCAGTAAGTTTCTAGTTCATGAGGCTGGTGGAGAGTCTGCTGTTAGAAAATTAGATGAGGGATAAATCTGTGAGGTAGGGAAAGAAGTGTGGCACGAAGACCCAGAAATGCCTGGGTCCTCTTGTTTGATCTCTTCTTGCTCCTTTCTGGCTTCTGCTGCTTGATCTGGGCTCCCCAGCTGCCCGTGCCCCACACCTCTCATTTCTAGTCACTGCTGAGCTTTTGACCTATCATTTTATTCAGGACTTATGCCTCTCCTTCTCTCTTCTGGCACATGGATGTTTGTTGGGCTCTCCGGTGGTCCCTTGATCTGTCTTTTGAGCCCTTTCTTTTTGTGACCTGTTCTGGAGGTTGTTCATCCAGGTGGCACTAGGCAGCCCAAGCTCCACATCCCTCCCTAGTACCTGACTCCAAGGTCACTGGTGCAGCTCTCAAGGTTGCTAGATGAAGCTTTTTTCTTTGGGGGCCCCAACAGTGCTGTGTAGGACTGAATCCAGACTGTAATAGCCTCTTTACTTGTGACTACTTGCCATCTAGTCCATGCTGGACTCATCTGTGTGCCCCCAGCATCTGGCACAGAGCCCAGCACAGGGAAGGCTCAGCAATGATTATCAAGGGATTAGGAAAATGTTTACTGTTGCCTTTTCCCTACTCCTTCTTTGGGTTCAGATGCAGCTTGTCACCACATTCTTTCCTGTTCTCCTTTTCCACCTGCTTTATTTCCAACCAGTCTGTCTGAGAGAGTGTGTATGTAATGGTTAAGAATGTGGATTCCGGGCGCCTGGGTGGCTCAGTGGGTTAAACCTCTGCCTTCGGCTCGAGTCGTGATCTCAGAGTCCTGGGATCGAGCCCCGCACCGGGCTCTCTGCTTGGCTGGGAGCTTGTTTCCTCCTCTCTCTCTGCCTGCCTCTCTGCTTACTTGTGATCTCTCTCTCTCTGTCAAATAAATAAATAAAATCTTAAAAAAAAAAAAAAAGGAATGTGGATTCTAAAATCAAATTATCTGATTTTAAATCCTGGCTTTTTTACTTCTTAACTTTGTGACTGTTCGCAGTTTACTTCACTTCTTTGTGCTTTAGTTTCTTTATCCGTCAAATGGGAGTAATTATAGGTACAGCCTCATAGAGCTTTTGGGAGGATTAAATGTGTTAATATGAGTAATGTGCTTGGAGCAGCAAGCATGTGGTATGCAGTGGGCATTCGAGAAGTGCTGGTTGTTGCTGTTGTTTTCTCTGTCTTTGCTGTTCACTCCAATGAGGGTCATTTGACTTTGTTCCACCTTGTGTTCTTGGGCTAACCCTTAAACTACTCTCTCCTTGTACTCAATGTATATGCCTCAGCCTTAGGTTTTTGGCCCACACGGCCACATATTTGCAAATATACATTTCTGATTGGCTGACTCTGAGCCATAGTACAGGAGACAGCCTCATTCGTTTTCTGTGTTAGCATCACCTCCTCTACTAGTGGGTCTTTCCTCAGGCCAGGTCCTGGCTCAGACCTCATCCTTTTAATGGCTGATTGAGGGAGCTGCAAAGGAGTAAGGCTTATCTCTGCTGCTAGATCAAAGGTTGACACGCTTTTTGTAAAGGGCCAGGTAGTAAATATTTGAGGCTTTTTGACCACACATCTGACCCTTCTCTATAAATCTTTGATTGGTAGCATTTGCCCCTTTCTGTAGTGTCAGTACTTCCACCACGGCCAGTTTCATGCTACAAATGTGAGCCACTGAACCTGAAGCTGGGAAGGGAGATGTACGATCAGTTCCACGTAGCTATAGCATACCATTCAGCCATAGCCCCTTCCCTGCCCACTCTTGGGGTCCTGAAGCTTGAACACCTCATTGGAGAAAACTTGAAGTAAACCTTAACTCCCATAGTCCCTGCCTCAAGATTAGGATCTTTTCTATGTTTTCATTAGATGGGTGTCATTATCTTGCTCTTTCAGACTTCCTAAACCTCAGCTGTTGCCTGCTTTGATCCCCAACCCCTGCGTGCTCATCTGACCCCCTGACTCCCTGAGTTTGTGTGGAGCACAGATGGTTGTACACTTCCTGGATATACCCTGGCTTCCTGGCTCTCCAGTATCTGACCTGCTTCTGAGCATAGAGCATATCTACTCTACCTCCTGCAGGGGCTTCTGGCTTCCAGGCTGTGACATGCCTTTGCCACTCCCTTCCAGTTCTTGCAGCACACCCCTCCGGACTCCAGGAGGCTCACTCTCATCCTACTGAGTGGGAACTTAGTTCCAAGTTCATTCTCCTTTCCCTATCCTGGCTCTGGTCTGATCAGTACCATCTGTCTGTGAAACCCATATGTGATTTTCACTGCCATTGATTCACACAAAAAATAATTATTTGGTGTTTTCTGTGTGCCAGGTTCTGTCTAGGCCTGGAGGATACGTCAGTGACCAAACAAGTAAGGATTCTCTCCCCTTGGGGAGATTATGTTAACATGTAAGGAAGCACATACTAAACAATAGGTATAATAAAAAAAAGAATATATTATAAAAAGGTGATAAGTAGGATGGAAAAAGTGAGCAGGGAAAGATGGCCTGACAGTGCTGACAGAAGGCACATGGGGCGAGTGGCCTCTTTGACAAGGTGACACTTGAGTAAAGCCTTAAAAACCATTCCATGTGTTCTGTATGCAACATCTGCTCGTCATCAACACTTGGTCATAGGGGTAGGTCGCTCACTTCAGCCTGAGAACTTCAGAACTTTTTATTTCTCTAAGAGGGACTATTTACAGTAAGAGAGACAGAAAGTGTGATAATTGAGTGCTTGGGCTTTGGTGTAGAAAACATGGCCTTGGATCCTTGCTCCTTGGCCAATTACGGCAGCTGTAAAGATTTACCCAATTTGCCAGACAGTGTGTTTCTTGAGGGCGGCAGCTGGATCTGTCTTGTTCACCCTGTTGCTACCTGCCTAGCATAGTAGTATCTGACTCTATTAGTACTTGTGAAATGAACAAGTTCAAAGTTAGGTTTCTGGTTTGCTCATTAGCCATATTGTCCTTGGAAAATTCCTTTCTGAGCTTTCAGTTCCTTGTATGTAAAATGGGCATGTTAATCATGATGAGTAGAGGAATCATTTCCTCATGTTACCGTAGGAGTTAAATTGTAACAATGTATAATGCACATATAGGGCACTTACCATAGTGTCCAGCACACAGCTAGTGCTTCCTCAATGAA
This sequence comes from Mustela lutreola, assembly GCF_030435805.1. NCBI lineage: Eukaryota > Metazoa > Chordata > Mammalia > Carnivora > Mustelidae > Mustela > Mustela lutreola. The sequence goes on from NC_081301.1 coordinate 26,825,866, forward strand.
TGTTAGGAATGGTTACTCTTTGTTAGAGTCAGCATACAGAATCAACGTTCTGTGTCAAAGATGCTATTATGGAAAGATTCCTTGCTTCCTTCCTCAGTAACTTGGTTCTATCAACCAAGCCTGCGTAGTTGTAACCTTTGAGGGAGTGTGAGAGGTGTGCTGGGAGGTAGATGGAGGCGGGAGTGGGGGCTGGAGGAGCACAGGAGCAGAGGAGAGAGCTGAGGTAGCGGGACTGAGAGGGTCCCTGGAGCACTGTGGCCAGGAGGGAGGCTGCTGTATAAACAGGTGGTCACTCAGCCAGAGTTGGGGAGTGGAGTTGCAGTGTGCAGGGGATTGATGGAATGTTACCGACATTAAATAGAGTAATTATTAGGGCACAGACATCACTAGTGGGGGCGGGAGACAAGGCCTTGACTTTGTATCCTGTGCCAGGGTCTTTCTCCATCTTAAAGTATCTTCTCAGTCCAAGTTTCCTGGCTTTCCCAGCAGTCCCCAGTGTCTGCTGAACAACTCTCTTGCCTTTTTGATTGTCTTCAGTCTGGTCTCCGAAGTTTGTCTCTCATGAAGCAGTCAGCCTGGATGAGACCCCTGCTGTCTTTAGGGGTAGGAGCAGGGGCATCACTTGCTAACTCATTAGGAATGTAACCATCACTCTGGTTGTTCCCAGTGAGTATAGGCAGTCATTCCGTGCTGTTGCACAGAAGGCAGCATTCTGACCAAACAGGCCCGGTGGTAGAAGGCTTCTCTTCCTCCTAGGCTCCTGGCTGGAAGCTGATGTTTTATGAAAGTCAGTTGCCATCCAGTTAGTCGGCAACATTTGTTTAGGAGCCGCTGTACATCTGTCGCTGTGATGAGGGAGACAACGTTTTAATGCAGAAAAGATGATGATCCTCATCAGAATCTCTGATTATTTCCTGAGGTTTGATTCCTAGAAGTGGCTTTACTTTTCTAAGGGTTAAGAATACCTTTCAGGCTCTTTATATGTATTGCCATATCGTCTTCCAAAAAGAATGTACCAATTCACATGCCCACTCATTGCATTGATAATGCTCATTTTATTATACCTTTGCTAGTACTAGGTATTATTAAGAGTTTTAAAATATATATAAAGGAGAGAAATAATGGCATTTCTTTGAATATAGCTTCATTTTTTATTACAGAAGGGATCAAACATTTAAAACTGTTTGTTTGCTGTGGAGATGATAATACTTGATATCCTCTCCACTGTAGATCTGGCAGAGTTTTGACTTGATCTTTTTTAGGCTAAATTTTATTTATGGCACTTGTTTCTTTTAAAAACACATACAGGGCGCCTGGGTGGCTCAGTTGGTTGGGCGACTGCTTTCGGCTCAGGTCATGATCCCGGAGTCCCGGGATCGAGTCCTGCATCGGGCTCCCAGCTCCACGGGGAGTCTGCTTCTCTCTCTGACCTTCTCCTTGCTCATACTCTCTCTCACTCTCTCGCAAATAAATAAATAAAATATTAAAAGAAACACAGTAAAATTTACTTTCTCTGTTATTGTGTAGATTTTTCTGATTTTGACAAGTATGCAGAATGTGTAACTACTAACATAATCAAAGTATAAGGTTTTCTCCCCCAAATTCCCATATACTGCCTCTTGTAGTCAAACCTTCTACCAACTGTTAGCCCCTGGCAACTACTGATCTATTCTATGCCCATATTTTTGCCTTTTTCAGAATGATAAAAAAAGTTCTTTAATAGAGCAAAAAAAAAATTTTTTTAAAGATTTTATTTATTTATGACAGAGAGAGAGATAGTGAGAGAGAGAACACAAACACGTGGGAGCTAGAGAGGGAGAAGCAGGTTCCCCACTGAGCAGGGAGCCCAACATGGCACTCTATCCCAGGATGCAGGGATCATGACCCGAGCCAAAGGCAGACACCTAATGACTGAGCCACCCAGGCGCCCCTAGAGCAAAGATTTTTGAATTTTAAGTCCAGTTTAACAGTATTTTTCTTTTTTTGAAGTTGTAGTATAAATTTTTGAAAAATTTTTATTTGCTTTTATTATGGAAAGTTAGCCAACATATAGTACATTAGTTTTTGATGTGATGTTCAACAATTCATTAGTTGCATATAACATAATATTTTTCTTTTACATATATTGTGCTTTGTTGTCCTACCAAGAACTTTCTGCCCAACCCAAGGTCATAAATTTTTTTTCCTCTGTCTTCTTCTAAAATCTTTCTAATTTTACACTTATGTCTTTAACCCATTTTGTTAGATTTTGTGCAAGGTGTGAGATGTTGGTCAAGATTCTTCTTCTTTTTTTTTTTTTTTTTTTTATATTGATACTCAGTTCTGGCACCATTTGTTAAAAAGTCTACCCTTTTCTATTTAAATGCCCTTGCACCTCTGTCAAAAATCAGTGACCAGGGGCGCCTGGGTGGCTCAGTGGGTTAAAGCCTCTGCCTTCAGCTCAGGTCATGATCCTGGGGTTCTGGGATGGAGCCCCGCATTGGGCTCTTTGCCCAGCGGGGAGCCTGCTTCCTCCTCTCTCTCTCTGCCTACTTGTAATCTCTGTCTGTCAAATAAAATAAATAAAATCTTTAAAAAAAAATCAGTGACCATCTGTGTTTTTTTCTGACCTCTCTATTCTGCTTCATTGATATATATATTTATCCTACCTATTATAGTGAGTTCCTATACTTTTGGCTCTTCCAGAATGACATATAAGTGGGATCATACAGTGTATAAAATTTGTGTCTAGCTTATTTCTCTTAGAGTAATGAATGTCTTTGAAATTCATTCAAGTTGTTGTGTACTTTAGTCTGTCATTCATTTTTATTGTTCAGTAGCATTGCATTATATTAACGTACTAGAAATTGATTAACCATTCACTTGCTGTTCTTTTTCGAAGTTGGTTTGGCTATTATAGTTTAAGAATCAACTTGTAAATATCTTTAAAACTTGCCTTCTTACTGGGACAGTGTTGGGATTTCTAGTGGTCTAGAGATCAGTTTGGGGAGAACTGACATTAACAATATTGAATCTTCTAATCTGTGAATATGGCATATCTTTCTACTGATTTAACTCTTCTTTTTTTTTTTTTTTTAAAGATTTTATTTATTTGACAGAGAGAGACACAGCAAGAGAAGGAATATAAGCGAGGGGAGTGATAGAGGAGGAAGCAGGCTGCCCACAGAAGCAGGGAGCCCGATGCGGGGCTCAATCCCGGGACCCTGGGATCATGACTTGAGCCGAAAGCAGATGCTTAACGACTGAGCCACCCAGGTGTCCCTCTATGGATTTAACTCTTAAAATTTTTTTCATCAGTGTTTTATAGTTTTTAGCTTAATTTAAGTCTTTCTTTGGACTTATCAATGGTATTGTTTTGAAAATTTCAGTTTTAATTGTTCTTTGGTAGTATAAAGAAATATAATTAATTCTTTGTATATTGACCTGTTTCTGATTTTGCCCTCTTGGAAAACACTTGCCATTGTAAAGAACTCGACTTTATTCTGGTTGAGAGAGACCCTGGAGAATGAGAGGCCATGTGACATGGAACTGAAGTGTCCCAGCAGCAGTTAGCATCCACTGCCAGATTTGTGAGCGAGGCCATCTTTGATGTTCTAGCCTCAGCCAAGCTCCTAGCTGAATATAGCCACATCAGTTAACCCAGATGACACTACACAGAGCTAAAGAATTGCTCAACTGAGCTCAGCCATCCCACAATATTGTGAGAAATAATGTATCTCTGTTGTTTTAAACCACCAAGTTTTGGGGGAGGTTTGTCACAGCAATGGACAAATGATAACCAGCTTACAATAGTTCACTTAGCTAGTCCTGGACATCATAGCCTGGCCATGAGTGCTAGGCTTTTATATTTCTTATTGGGTCTCCTTGTTGCCAGGGTTAAGCCTTGTATCCCCAGGGATAGCAGCTGGCTGCCAAGTCACAGCTCTCCCTCTCGCCCACTTACTTCACAGTGGTATAGTCCAGATGGCCTGCATCTCTGCTTGAACTTGCATTTGGGCACTGAGAGGCCTCTGCTAGCTTTGAGCTGTGCTGACCCTGGCTGCCGACTCTTTGCTCACTTGGCTGACAGCTGCCTATCTGCTTGGTTCCTTGGGTCCTCACCACAATGTCCTCTCTCTGGCCAGATCAAAAGCTCTAGGACATTCATTTGCAATACCTCCTTCCTACCTCCTGATACGAGATCTTTCTCTGTAGGGACTGTTTCATGCTGCTACAAGTAGATCAGTATTTGTCAGACCTGAAACCCCAGCTGTAGTTCTAAGAATCGGCAACTTCTTAAACCTGACCTAGAACCTACAGAGTGGCTGGATTTTATTACTTGCTCTGTGAAAAGATTTGGAACCGTGGGGATACCTTAATTAGTTTTAAAAAAAAGTAAGTCACAGCAAATACTTCCTGGCTTTCCCTTATCACCTGTACAATTTGGGACAAGTTCCTAAGCTTCTATAAACCACATTTTCTTTACTTGCAAAATAGGGATAATAATTCTTGACAAGATGATATATATGCGTCATTGAGCATGCCTGGCACATAGCAGTTGCTTAATTGTAATAGTTACTATAATTAACTTTGAAAGTCAAAGATAGAAAGAGCCCTTAGAAATTATTTAATGTAAAGACCACATTTTTTCAGCAGGAGAAAGTGAGGCCCAAAGAGACCAAGTGACTTCCAGGGTCACCCCAGCTCAGTAGTTGAATAAGGACTAGAATACTGGTTTCTCAACCTCTGATCTCATGCCTTTCCCATTGTACCAGAATTCGTTAGCTTAGGATGCCCTGAAGAAAAAAAGGGGAAGGAAGAATCTATAAAGTATCTATTTTATTGGTGCTTCTGTATATATCATGTCATTTTATCCTCATGATATTTCTATAAATTATTACCTTCACTTTATAGATAAGACACTGGGGCTTAGAGAAATTAAAATCTTTAGGCAAGACTCCAAAGCCAGCCTAGCTTGTCCACCATCTCGTGGGTTAGGGTGGGGATCCTGAGAACCACAGGGAAGAAGTGTTTCCGCAGGGCTTGGCAACAACCGGGCTGCATTTCTTCTCAGTTCTCAGATGCAGTAGCTGGTCTGCACGCAAGAGCCTTTTATCCTTCCTTCCACACAATCCTTTTAACTGAAACCAAGTGGCCACAGCTTAAGGTAATTCTGCAGAACTGGCGGCAAGAGGCCCGGCTGGGGCTTGGGCCGTTCACCCCAAACGTGATGTGCACAGAGAGTGGGGCTGACATTGTTTAGCTCTCTGCTCAGCAGTGCCCAGCCAAGCCTCCCAGTCTAAATTGAGCCCTTAATCGTTTTCCTGGCATTTGCTCAGACAGGATTTTATTTTCTAGTAATAAAAGCTCCTACATTGTAGGGAAAAAAAATAATCTGCTTTTTTTCTAGCTTTTGCGAATGCTTCACCACCTGTCCTTTCTCCCCCCCTTGTTTTTCTGTGCTTGGGGCAGAGCCAGGTTGTTTTCTGCTTGCTGTCAAGTTTTGGGGAGCTCTGCATGGGCAGAGAAATGTACTTACATTAACTGCCCCTACTTCTTACTGGCAGCCTCCCATCTTGTGGACTGAGAGGTTTAATCCTACAGGCTTGACTTTTGGGTCTGTGCGTGGCACAAGGAAGAGGGTCCCAGGGAAGGAAAAATGAGTGAGTCACCAAAGGCTTCCCACCTAAGAAGGTCTGGATGGCTCACCTCTTTCCCTTAAGAGTTTTTCATGCCTTCCCAGTGCCTGCAGAATCTAGTGCATACTTTCAGACCCACCTGCTTCCTCAGCCTCCTTTCTTTTTGTTGGTGAGAAAGAAAATACAGATACTTAAAAAAGTAAAAATGAAACTCATCAGAATCTTCACCACCATGACATGTTAGTATGTATCTTTCCAGACCTATGTATACATATATACATGTATATAAAAATATATATATTTAAAATATGTAGATAATTTCTTTGAATCATTATTCATTTTTTATTAATTTTATTTACTTATTTTTTTTTTTTTACAAGTTGGCCTTTGAATAAGTTCAGCTATGCAACAAAAAAGACAAGACTCATTATCCTTTGAATTCTGACTTGCTTATATCGTGACAAGTGTTTTATAGAGTGAACCCAGGATAAAACCTAGCAGTAAAATAACAACCAAAAGGTATGTATACATATTTGAAAAGTTTTTAAGGCCTTTGCTGTTTCAATTTGCCATTCTAGCTTTGTCTTTGACAACTCCCATGATGTAACTAACCATTTTTCTACAGAGTTCCGCTTCTGTAAATATATCATGCAGTTTCACATTTCTGCAACTTTGTACCTGCTCTTCTCTCTGCCAGAAATGCTCTTGACACACTTCCTGGCACATGGTACGCTCCAACAAAGTGAGTTACACCTCTTCACTTCCTTTCCTGCCTGGTAAGCTCCTATTTACTATTTAAAACTCTGCTGAAATAGCTCCACCTCTGTGAAACCCTACTCTTTCCCCAAACCCACACTTGTCCACTCACCAATTAGCCACTCACTATCCATTTTGGGATACATGGGTTTGCCACCTCCCACCCCAACCTGTCTTAACACTGAGCTCTTCCAGGATTGGCACCCAGTATGGGCTGGGGAAACAGGCATCAGCTCTGGAAGAAGCAGCAAGTTTAGGCATGAAGTTGAGCCAAGGCATATTGCAGAGGGCCAGGCACTGCTGGACTGGTCAGAGCAGCCTGTGCGCTGACGTTTGGTCAGAGATCCCAAATTGCTAAGGAGACCCCTATTGTTCGCTGGGCTCCTCCTTCTCTGGCAAGAGCCAACCCTCAGCCTCAGAGACCATTATAGTGCCGGAGAGCTCTCTTGGCAGACCTTGGATGAATTGTTTACTCTGTCCTTGTTGAGTGAATACGGGCTTCTGTGTGGTGTGTCCAAAACTGGGCACGTCCAAGGAGCTTCTCAAGATGCTTGGGCCAGAATTCTAGACATAATGGCAGTGAGCTGCCAGGGAAGGGGAAAAACCCAGTGTCCCCACTCTTGACCAGATCCCTGCCATATCTTTGGGGGGAGTACATTTTGTTCTCTCTCATTCACCTTTGCCCCCAGCTCCCTGTACTGCATTTCCACCCCCCTCCCCACTACCACTTAAAAGGGAAATTTTATGTTTTCTTACTGGTGTGTAGTTGTTGCCCATCTCTGCTTCTCTGCCACCTTGCCATGCAGCTCCTGTGTTGTAATCTTGCACAGCCTTCCATTTGGCCTTCCCTCCTCTTCCAGACTTGGAAACACTGAGATGAGAGTCAGGAGAAATGGTTTAGTGATGCTGCAGCTGATTTGAGCAGTGTTTGTTGAAAGCACAAGTTAGGTGCTTCACAATGCTGTGGCTCACTTTTGGGTGGTCTTCATCAAGAGAAGGGGCTTCTAGCCTTGCTGGGTAACACACCTCCGTTTTCAGGCCTCCTGAGAATGAAAAATGAAACAGAAGAGGTGACGGAAACAACATCTAATGGTACCTGAACTTGCATGATGTCTCCAGGTCTTACCAACCTGGGAGGATCACTGTTGGGATCATATTAGGAGTTATGGCCTATATTTCGCTGACCCTTGCCCCTGAGATTTTGTGCCCTAGAAGCTTTTCACAGCCACTCACAAATACTCCTTTCATTCTTCCTCTCATGCCCATATTGGTTTTGTCTCTGGATCACCTGGAAGCTTGTGGGTGAGGTACAGTGGGTATCTTATGTGCTCATGTCTGCACCAAGAATGCTTTCCCCTCCTGTGGAAACTCTTCAGGTGACTAAATAGCCTTAAATGCTCTAGAGTTTTCCCTGCGCTGGGAAGCGCACTCTCCCCTCCATTGCTCCCCACCTACACCCCTTTACCCCCCACTCCTGCCCCATTTTGCATCTTAATTTATCATTAGGCCCTAAAGTGGTAATGTCCCCTTGTGAAAACAGCTCCCCTAGCTTCTGCATGGAGCCCCTCTTCCTGCTGAGTTCTGACTTCTGGGTATGGCACTGGGCTGGCATACATGCTGCAGCTTCCTACACATCTTTGTCTCTTTTCTGGCATGTGAGCAAAACCACTTCCTCATCCTCACATGGAGTGACTCCCAGATGCCCCACATGCCAGTTCTTCAAATACATCAGGCATGGCTGAAATCAGTTAGGCTCAAGTTGGGACCCCATTAAAATGATAAATGTTTTTCCAGTTCTTTCCAGTTTACACAACCTTTTTATAGAACGTTCTTTCACTTAATCTGTGAAATAGTCCTTTGAAGTACTTTTGTCTAGGGGCTCACTTTATGGGGAATATAACATGTCGAGGCTACTTAATCTTGTATGTGTCAGAGCTGGGAACTTTCAGTACTCTTTTTTTTTTGGAATATTAGGCCCCCTCTGTAATAGGATCACAATGCCCAAGACTTAGATAGTTGAGGGGGATGTGGATAAGGTAAAAATGGCTGTCTTCATACCTGGAGTTGGATGCAACTGGCAACACTCAGTGGTGATTGAAATCTCTGATAAAGCAATGGCTAGAATTGTGCAGTCCAGGCAGAAATGGCTAGACTGTCTTCCCAAGAAGCTTATGAGGCTTTTCTGTTCTTTTGGCTGGTCTTGATTTTTTTCATCTGTGCTCAACAGCACTTGGCTAGGACATATCACATAGTTATTTTTGTGGGTCTTTTATCATGCTTGTTCTGCTGTAGGTTAATTGAGGGCAGATACCATGTCCCTGGGGTCTTTGTGTGCTCCATAGCAAGAGTTTTGAATATAGTAGATACTCAGTAAATGTTGGAGGAATGAATGATTATTTCTTCATGTTTCCCACTTAGGTTTCCAAGTGGGTAATTCAACTGTAGACGTATCTTTTGGGCATGGTGCATGATCAGGCAGAATAACATAAGCCTATTGGTCTCCTTCCTCATTTCTGTGTCTTTATGTTGCCCAGCTACTCTCTTTTGAGCCCACTGATGTATTTCACTTCCGGTTGCCCTCCTTTCCTGACCCCCACCTATCATTTCTGAGACTAAACCAATTGAGGAAGTAGACCAACCACCTCAGTACCATTGGTGGACTTGAAGGCTAGTCATTCTCCCAAACTTGGACTTTGATGGTCTAGTGACATGTTCTCCAAGTGACATCTGTCCTCTTCCTGTCCATTGTTGGCTTGAGCCACAGAACTGGCTTATTTCTGATCTCTAGTTCTTCTTCTCAAAGGCACTGTCTCCTGTTAGGACTGGACATTGGCCCTGAACTCAGCCTGAGACTGAGCCCTGACATCTGATGTAGCACTTGCCAACTCTTTTCCTGCGGACAGAAGCCTAGATCTATATACCAGTCTATTACTGCCCATGGATGATTTGTCTACAATTAACTCCCCACCTGTCTGTCTGCCTGATGGGGGTGGGGGCAGGGCGGAGGTGGAGGGGGGAGACAGGATGCTTGGATTCTTCTCCATTGTGCTCCACTCATTTGTTTGGACCAGTTGTTTCAGTTATGCTTGAGCTTGCTGTGTCCTCTGGCCATTGTGCCTCACCCATCTGGCTGCCAGTCTGGTATTTGCCTTTGCAGCTGGGCCTATTCCTTCTGCTAAAGATCTGTGTATATACAGGGCCAGGATTTTGTTTTGTCCTCTCTGCCTGTTTGGCATGGCTGTGAGATGCCCATAGTGCCTTGTGCATACCCAAGCTAAAAATCCATTTGATTTCATCTTACTGTGCTGTTTAAGAGGTTTGGCATGGAAGAAAGATTGAAAGTAATTGGGTAAACTAAAGATTAATGATTAGGATGATTTTTATTGATCTGGCCTGTTTCTATTATTATCAATTTTTTGCCCACATTCAGATTCCAAATATTGCCTCCTAGGAAACTAATATACTTGATCTAACTCAAGTCAGATATATCTTAGTCATAAGGGTCCAGATTCTTTTTGGAAGGCGTCACTTCACTGGACTAGATTTCCTACACAGTCTGGGAAAATACACCTTGGTAATGACCGTTTGTGGGTCCTTTTAACATAATTGTTGCAGAAGATTTAGTCATAGCTTTCTTAAAATAGCAGTAAGTTGTGGTAACATCTTTTTATTTTTTAAAATTATTTATATATTTATTTGACAGCGAGAGAGATCACAAGTAGGCAGAGAGGCAGGTAGAGAAAGAGAAGAAAGCAGGCTCCCTGCTGAGCAGAGAGTCTGATGTGGGGCTTGATCCCAGGACCCTGAGATCATGATCTGAGCTGAAGGCAGAGTCTTTAACCCACTGAGCCACCCAGGTGCCCCATGTAGTAACATCTTTTTAAAGAGTGAGTCTCCATAGCTCAGAGATTAGAGCACTGGTCTTGTAAAGAGTGATTTGGTTCAGATAAATTAATGTTCCATCTAGAAAAACAGGTGAAGGGTTGCAGAATGAAGAGAAGTATGGAAGAATCATGTTATGGTTTGACAATAATTCATCGTCAGGACCTCATTCCTGAGGGAGAAAGAAAGCCATTGGGTTTGACAGATACCACCATAATTAAATATTATTGCTTTGTAAGGAGACTGAGTGACAGGATAGCTCAGAACTTCCTAAATCCACCTCAATTCTATGAGATATCTCCACTTGGTTTTCTAGTGGACATTTCAAATCTAACCTGTTCCAAACTGAACTTCCTGATTATCCTTCCTGTCCATCATTCCCCTCCCTCTTCCCATCTCTCTTTCAAACCTGCTTCACTCTAAGCCATCTTATTTAAGTGTGTGATGGCTTTCTCCTTTGAGTGGTTCAGGTCCCAAACCTTGAGCTCATTGTTGACTCTTCTCTTTCTTTCACATATCATATGTAAACCTATTGGAAATTTGGGGAGCCTCACTTTAATAATTTGAGAATCTGACCATTTCCTACCATCTCTATTGTTACTTCCCCATTCTTAGCTATCATGGTCTTTTCCTTGGTGTACAGGTAGGGCCTCTTAACAGGTCTCTGGTTCTACCATTGCCCCTCTTCTTCTTTCCTGCCAGTTCATTCTCAACATCGTTTTTAGTTGCAACCATGGCTCCTCAAGTCCGTTATAGTTCCCCAGTTTACCCAGAGTAAAAGCCAAAGTATTCATCATAGCCTGGAAGATCTTCAGGCCCTCAATTAGCTCTCTGATCCCATCTCCTATCACTTTCTCCTTTGTTAACTTTACTCTGGCCATGCAACCCTTGCTGTTTCTTGAACATGTCAGTCATATTTCTTAAGGCCTTGGCACTGGCTGGTCTCTCTTTCTGTAATGTTCTTCCCCCAGAAATCTGATATTAGCTATATCAACTTCCTCTCATTCTTTGAATCCTTACTTAAATGTTACCTTCTCAATGAGGCCAATAGGACCATCTTTTTAAATACTGCCACCGCCCTGCTATCTTTTCTCATCTTTCTTACGGATTCTGCTTCTTTCCTTGTAGTACGTATCACCTTTTCACATACTATAATAACTTACTTATTATTTCTGCTGTTTATTGGAAAACTTTTAGCACAGAGTCTTGCCCAGAATATATTGGCAACAAAGGTTAATTCTTGTTTTTGTTTGTTTGTTTGTTTTATCAGAGATGAGGACTTAAAACATTTTTCTAGTTTAGACTTGCTTTATAAAATGTAGAACTTTCTTAAGCACCATCTTTTTTTTTTTTAATTGTTGAAGTGAGAGTCACATAACAGGAAATAAAACATTTTAAAGTGAACAAATCAATGGCATTTAGTACATTCACAATGTTGTACAGCATTTATTTTTGGACATACCTTTATGTATTGTGTAACAACTTCCAAAATATATTTGAATCAGCAGTACCTTTAAACATGGTCTCCCAGCGATTTCTTTTGTGCCACAAATTTAAAGATAAAAAAATGAAACCACTCTGACAACATAGATTGTCTGAACTCTTGACTATTTTACAGGAGGGAAATCTCAAACCAGGCAGCTTAGATAAAGAGTTAAAAAAAAAAAAAATCCCTCTGTTTATAGGCCTTAAAAAAACAAACAAACTTATGTGAAGTTCAATGGTTTTGTTAATTGTTTCACGATTTGGGGTGTTTTAAAGTGTGTTGTAAAAGCCCTCCCTGATGACAAGAGAAAACTCATTAACTAGTTCTTCCCTGTTGAGATTTTACTTAAAAATATAAAATATAAAAGTTTATGGTAGGACATTCTCAAAACTGCAGATTTAAACTTATTACCACTAGAAAGGAAAAAAAGTAGAGATAATATTGATGCATCCCTGCTTTGTTGAGCTAGGTCTGGCACCGTACATCTCCCTCCCTTTATTCTCTCCTTGTCCCTTTAGGACCCTTATAAGGTTAATTCAAGAAAATTCATGGAAGGATACATAAGAAATGATTAAATTTTTGCCACTGCAGAAGAACTCTGGGGGTAGTAGAAGGAAGAATTATAATTACGTAATATACCTTTGTGTACTGTTTGAATTTTTACCTAAGGCATGTATTACAGTTTCAGGAAACAAACAAACAAATATAACAACAACAACAATAAACTAAACTTTTGTTTAATTCTCTGAGTACCACATAGTTCTGAGCATTTATTATTCAGAACTCTTTGAAGTGATAGAAGCCCATATAAATTGGCCTCCACAGATAAGGGAGGTGGTTTACTGGGTCACAGAGCAGGGATGGGGTAGTTTCTAGAACTACAGGAAGAACTGCAAGAATTAGGGTCTCGGGGTAGAATTAAAGCCTCCATGCCACCAGGAATTCTTTCTCCCGCTCTCATTATCATTTCTACTTGCATTTTCTCCTCTTTGCATATTGCTGCCAGATCTCTCCTGCTTTTCAATATGGACATGGTTGCTGGTACTCCTAGCTTAGGAACCCCAGAGGGGGGAAAATACCTTTCTTCCAGAGTTTCTATTTCAGTCTTGATGAAGCATTCTACTGGGTTTTGTTTGTGTCACATGCTTCACCTTAAACCACTGCAGTTGCCAGAGGAGTTGGTCAGACCTGGATAATTTGCCCAGTGCATGGCCAGGGTAGAGAAATCTCATAAGAGAAGGAACATGTGAAAGCATTTTGGAGGAAAAAAATAAATTACCAGTCCACTACAATCTTCTTCTTGACTGCCCAGTCTAATACGTTCTTCCTGTAATTAGTATCCTAAGAATGTTCCAGGCCAATACAACATAGCCATCATACAGATCCCTAAAATACATTCACTCTCTCCTGATATAGCTCCAAGTCCAAATACCTGGGAGATCTTCCTTCTTCTCAGGAGGGTTTGGATGAGACTTTTCTTGGTTCAGCTATGCATGTGTAATTGAGGAATAAAATATCCTCAGTGAAAAGCTCTAATTTAGGAAGGATTAAAAGGGGAACACAATCTGTGGTGGTAATCTTTCTATGATAAATATTACTTCTTACTGAGCAAGAACAGCAAAGATTCACCTATCTGGCAAAGGAATGAGTTTCCTAGACACACATTATGGCAGCTTCAGGTTCTCCCAAATAAAAGGAATCTTACCAACGTGAAGTCCTTATGCAGGGCTAGAGGTCAAGCTTTCTTAGTCCCTCTGGTACTTCTCAGATATCCCCATTCCAATATCTGGAGCTTCAGTCTTTTTAAATAAAAGCATTTATGTTGTCTATTTTAAAACACTGTAAGTAGAAATGGTTTTGCAGTAATGTTACATATATCTATTCATTTAATGTTTAACTTGTATTAAAATGGAGATCCAGACTTTTCTGTCTTTTCTGTTTTGAATTAGAAGGAATCACTCAGCTCATTTTTGAGTAGTGGACATGTTCCTCAAAATAGAATATATGTGTTTATCCATCTCACATATATCACATGTATTTATATCTATATATCTCCTAAATACATCTATAAATCTGTATCTGTCCCTTTCTAGGAAATAAAAATTTAGGCAATTGTATTTTGAAGACTGTTGTTTCAAACATGCTTTCATGCTATTGAGGAAGAGGTGGGTGCTACTGGTTTCTTATCCTTCTCACCCAGCTTTGATTTTTTTTCATTGACCGTGTAAGTTCTTTCCAATAATACTGAGTACAGTCATTAAGGACTTTAGTGAGGAGGTGGGGGAAAGGGGGACTAAGGCTCAGGTATGAAAAGATGAAAGGGATGTGATAAGAAAGTAAGAAGGGTCATTGACCCACAGTCAAAAAAATGGCTTAAGAAGAATCTGGACTAGTGAATTCAGAAAACTTGTGTGCTGGGCCTTGTCTTTGTGCCCTGGAGTCATCTTGGATCAGAAACTTTTCCAGCTGACTGTGCAGTATCTGTAAGACTGAAAGCCTTGCATTACCTGTTCCCAGGACTTGTGAAGATCAAGCGTTCAACCTTTATGAAACCTTGATCATTTCACGTCAGATATCTTCCAAAGCTTTCCTTCCAGCAGAAGCAGTGCCTAGTTTTCCAGCTTATACTGTAATTCTGTGTCTGCCACTGGCTACCCATTGTAGTGTCCCTACTAAAATTATTAGATTAAAGGGGATCCCTAGGCCCTCAGGGAAATGATGAGGAATTTCCACACTGAGGCCCCAAGTCGTAATAACAATAAATGGATTTTTTCTCAGTCTGTTTCAAGTCAGACAACATGGAACTGAGTTTTTTCTTTCCTCTTTCTATTGATATTTTGCCTAGGGTTGCAAAGAGATTCAAGGTAAAAGTTTAACCAGCTGATTCTCCACTGTATATCTCAGTCTGTTAACTCATCATCTAGAGTGGAGAATGAAGATGGGAAGGTTGGAGAACATCCTAGTTGACTACAATAATCATTCTTTTCTTTTTCTTCAGATTTTAAGTAATCTCTATGCCCAGTGTGGGGCTCAAACTCATAACCCTGAGCTCAAGGGTCACATGCTTTACCAACTGCACCAGCCAGGCACCCCTAAAATACTCATTCTTAATTTCCTTGGTGTTTGTTTTTTGCAACTCTCTTTTCTGGGTCCAAATAATTCTCAGAGAAGAGGAACACTCAAATTAGCTCAAGTAAAATGGTATGTTTATTATATGAGTCTAACACTTTTTGTCCTGGACATTGAGGCCCAGGTGTAATAGGTATTTGTGGAGAAGAAATGACCTAAGAGGGTAAGCAAAAGGGAAATAAAGACTAAGGAAATAAGGCTGCTCTTTTCCTGGGATCATTTGGTCTTCTCTGCTTCTGTCTGTTGTGGTTTTCCTTGTAGAGCATGGACTTCTTATTCATGGTGTCTTTGATCCTGTAGTTTCAGCTTGGTTTAGTGTCTCACAGTGGGAAGAAGTAGTTACCCAGAAGGAAACTGGAGTGCTACTAGAAAGGGAGAGTGAATTCTGGGCAGACAAAAATGAAAAATTTACATGATAATGACCTATCTGTTCAAGTGAATTCAAGTTGGCTGAATGGTTTGTCATATCTGAAGTAAAAGTCACCAGGCCACCAAAACCCTAGCACCTACCCCTATCCTCAGAACTGGAAGATACCCAATAAATGATTGCTTAGTGGGTAAATGAATGAGTGACTGGTGCTGAAGGCAGGATCCATGTCTGATTAATTTGATTGATCTTTGTAACATTCATAAAGCACCTGATATACTTCTTTTTGTACGTGGTAGGTGTTCCAAAAGTATTAATAGAATAATCTCACTTCCCTTGTTCTGAGTCTTTACTTTTTAAAGTGGCAGAATCATTGTATGGTCTCCAAACCAAAGTAGAGTATATAAGACAGTTCACTGTGTATGAAAAAAAAATTATTACCTGTCTCTGTGTTTATCTAAATAATAAGAAAAATTAACTATTACTAACATATAATAAACAGCTTGACATTGGTGCCTTCACACAGTCAAATGTGAAGTGTAGTTCATAGAGTGCTCTGAGGGAAGAGTGAGGTTTCCATAACACAGAAAGTTTGACCAATTATTTTCTTGTGGGTATTGGCTTTCAGCGTACTGTGATTATATTGCAGTTCATATGGGTTAAGGTGGATTAAGAAAGTAGTATGTTATATGGTTTAAATTAAAATAACAAAATGAATAAATTTCTTGAAAAGATATCTCTAAAGAAATTATGAATTTAAGGTAATACCTAGTAAGGAAACAATGAACAAAATGGCTGAGCAAACAGATCTGCTCCTGTTATGAGTTCTTTGTGACCCATGTTGGGATAAAGAAACAAGGATGATATAGTCAGATCTGATAAGTAGTAATCCAAAAAATTAGAAATTTTCATGGAGCCTCTTGGAACTATGGATTTAAATAATACCATTAACAGTGGACAATGTAGACAACAGTAGACAATTTGACCCAAAGGGTACTTGAGTTTGAGTTTTATCTGTGCAGCTGTCATGATTATTGTGACATTTGGAAATGAAGCTTTCAGAACATTAAAGGCAGAGCTCTACAGCTTTTTTTACAGTGATGTTTTAGTCAGGCACTGCTCAAGTTCACTTACCATAATTTCACTAACTTTATGGGTTTTGCTTGAGGACAGAAGTTAAAAAGCTGCATACTATTAGGGAAACGATCTTCTGCCATAGGAAAAATTGGCCGAAATAATAAGCAAAAATGTGTTCCTTTGTCAGCAGATATCCTTGGGAGATGCCTGGAAAACAATGATGAAGATCTGAAAAAGCAAGCATTAGGATAGATTTGACGTTGTGGGAAGTTTCTGATATGGTTGGATGAAAGTACAGATGTTTCTAACTTGTCTCAGTTTATGACATTTGCTACATTCTGTTTCAATAATGAAATACATGAAAAACTATTCTCTCTGTCTTTCCACTGATGCAGAGATATCCTGGGAAAAATATATTAATTATAAATATATTAATGACTTCTTTAATGAAAGAAGTGGTAAGGCTAGAGGGACAGAACCACAAGAGAAATATAATCACTGCATCATTCATAGAAAGCTATTGCAGGAAGGAATTCAAAGCTATAGTGCTTAAAATTCCAGGAATTTATGTGCTGAATCTTGTGAAACAGAAAACTTGTACTAGCAAAAATTTTATGATGATCCAGGGTTGGCAGTTTTTTTCTGTAAAGAGGAAAATTGTAAATGTTTTAGGCTTTGCAGGCCATATGGTCTCTGTCACAACATTTCAGATCTACTCCTGTATGGTGAAAGCAGTCATAGACAATATTTATATGAATGAGTGTGACTGTGTTACAGTAAAAATCTATAAAAACAGTGGTGGGCTGGATCTGATCTGAGGCTGTAGTTTGCTGACCCCTGCTTTATAATGAGCAAGGACTAGCCATGAACCTAAGAAGTTCACCATGTATCTTGTATCAAAGCCCTTAAGAAGGGTGCTAAAGTTAAAGATCAATCTCCAATTTATTTATTTATTTATCTATTTATTTATAAATCTGGAATGCTTCACGAATTTGCGTGTCATCCTTGTGCAGGGGCCATGCCAATCTTCTCTGTATCGTTCCAATTTTAGTATATGTGTTGCCGAAGTGAGCACAGATCTCCAATTTATTGACCTTTTATATGATGACAGGTGGTGGCCAGTAGTGTGCAATATACCAGATAAATTAAAAGAAAAATAAGGACAAATTAAATAGCTTGTTTCTTCAAGGTGAAAGTGACATTTAATAATGGAAAAAAACCCCACTTTTTAAAAGAAACCCAGAGGACATTTTTGAAAATGGTTTTTGGGGAATGTTTTTTTATTATTATATTGTTTAGTTGTAGGAATTATATACATTTGTCACCCACATATTTAATAAACTTGGAAACAGAATTTTTCCATATGTTTAATAGTCTCCCGAAGAGTTTTAGTGGGTTTTGAATCTATTTGTTAAAAAAATGTAAATATGCAACCCTTCCAATATGTTTGCTGGAGTAGTTTTTTTGGCATCAGGCATAATAGAAATTTATTAGCCAAACTTCAACAAAAACTTCTGTATAAATGGTGGTTAGGATTGAAAAATGAGTATTGTGATTTAGTAAGTGAAGTCAATGAGAGACTGATATTTGGTTCCATTAGGAATTTCTATGTGAAGTTCTTTCTAGCTATGAGAACCATAACAATTAAATGCTGCTATAAACCAAACTTAAACAGAAGCCTTCAAACAGGGCGCCTGGGTGGCTCAGTGGGTTGAGCCGCTGCCTTCGGCTCAGGTCATGATCTCAGGGTTCTGGGATCGAGTCCCACATCGGGCTCTCTGCTCGGCAGGGAGCCTGCTTCCTCCTCTCTCTCTGCCTGCCTCTCTGCCTACTTGTGATCTCTCTCTGTCAAATAAATAAATAAAATCTTTAAAAAAAAAAAAAAGAAGCCTTCAAACAGCTATGACACCACATATTAAACCAAGGTTCTAAAAATAATTAGCCATATTCAAATACATTGTTTACAGTTTTTATTTGTTCTACAAAGTAGTGAAATACAGATTATTTAAAGTTATTTTTGAGGATAGCAAGATGGCAGAGGAGTAGGACACCTAAATTTTGTCTGGTACCAGGAATTCAGCTAGACAGTTAAAAAACCATTCTGAACACCTATGAATTCACAAGATATCAAAAAAGAGAATAGTGGCAACACTATGAATAGAAAAATGACCATTTTCTGGAAGGTAGGTTGTGCAGAGAAGTGAATCTGAGGCGATTTATGGGAAGATAGACTATGGTGGGGAGGGAGCGTTCATCAGCTGGCTATCAGCAAGTGAGAGCAGCAGAGCACAAAATCACAACTTTTAGAAGTCTGCTCCCCTGAGGGACATTGCTGCAGTGGCTTGGTAGGGGTTGGAACCCTGGCTGGCACAGTGTGGTTCAGGACCCTCCAGGTCACAGGAAGACTGAGGGTGCCTGATGCCAGGCACTGAGGGTGCCTGATGCCAATGCTCCCAGGTACCAGAGCTGGGAAACTGACTGCAAAGAGTGAGCCAAGGAGTGTACTCTCAGCTCGAGGTTGCTATATACTGTGATCCAAGGCACAGTCAGGCCACTACTCTTCAAGCAGGGACCCAACAAGTTACAGATCTGGGGAGACTCCTCTTCCTCCATTGGGAGGATCAGCATGGGAGCATACTGCAGGAATCTGCTGGGTTTTGAAACTCCAAATAGTCATGTGCCAGAGATGGAAATGCTCAGTCACAGGCCAGTTGAGCATGGAATGTAGCCGAAGACCAGGGAGACAGGAATGATTGGCTGCTTTTCTCTGAGGGTGCACTGAGGAGCGGGGCTCCAAATTATCTGTTCTTCCAGTGCCATTTTCATTCTTATCCTCAGAAATCCTTAAGGTAACAAAAGTTACAGAGAACAAACCCAAGCAGATTACTTAGCCTGGCCCCTGGCAAGGGCAGTGCAATTCCACCTTGGGCAGACATTTGAAAATCACTGCAACAGGCCCCTCCCCCAGAAGATCAGCAAGAACATCCAGCCAAGACCAAGTTTATCGATTAAGAAGAACTGCAAAACTCCAGCACTAGGACAGTACAGCACATAGAATTCATGGCTTATTTTCCCATGATTCTTTACTCTTTCAAAGTTAATTTTTAAAATTTTCTTGATTTTTTCTTTTTCTATTTTTTCTTTATTTTTTCTTCTTTCCTTTCCCAACCAACTTCTTATCATTTCCTTTTTTAAAATCTTTTTAAATTTTCACTTTTACAGTCATATTCCTTCCTGTCATTGTATTTACCCTTATTTTTGTGTGTGTATATATATATATACATATATTTTTCTTTCTTTAAAAATTTGGGAGACAGTTTCTTCTAACAGACTGAAATACACCCAAAATTTAGTGTGTTGCTCTGTTCTATTCACCAGCCTGATCATATTCTTTTTTTTTTTTCCCCCTTTTCCTCCTTGTTTCAGGTCTCTACTCATTTGTTTAGTGTGTGTTTTCCTGGGGTCATTGTTACCCTTTTAGCATTTTGTTCTTTCATTCATCTATTCGTTGGACAAAATGACAAAACAGAAAAACTTACCTCCAAAAAAAAAAAAAAAAAAAGAATAAGAGGCAGTACTAACTGCCAAGGACCTAATCAACATAGACATTAGTAAGATGTCAGAACTAGAGTTGAGGATGACAATTAAAAAGATACTAGCAGGGCTGGAAGAGCATAGGAGATAAAAGAGAATCTCTTTCTGGAGAAATAAAATCTAACCAAGTATAAACTAAAAAGGCTATTAATGAGGTGCAATAAAAAATGGAGGCTGTGGGATGCCTGGGTGGCTCAGTTGGCTAAGCAGCTGCCTTCAGGTCAGGTCATGATCGCAGGGTCCTGGGATCGAGTCCCGCATCAGGCTCCTTGCTCTGTGGGGAGCCTGCTTCTCCCTCTGCCTCTTCCTGCCACTCTGCCTGTCTGTACTATATCTCTCTGACAAATAAATAAATGAAATCTTAAAAAAAAAAATAAATGGAGGCTCTAACTGCTAGGATAAATGAAGCAGAAGAGAGAATTAGTGATACAGAAGACTACATGATGGGGAATAATGAAGCTGAAAAAAAGAGAGATAAACAATTACTGGATCATGAGGAGAGAATTCATGAGATAAGGGATATCATAAAGTGAAACAATATTAGAATAATTGGGATCACAGAAGAAAAAGAGGGGGGCAGAAGAGATATTGGAGCAAATTATAGAGGAGGACTTCCCTAATCTGGGGAAGGAAATGGGCATGAGAACCCCACCAAATCAATAAAAATAAGTCAGCACCCTGATATCTAACAGTAAAACTTAGATAATCTTAAAAATCTTTAAAATCTCAGAGGCAAAGAGAAAATCCTGAAAGCAACTTGGAAGAAGAGGTAATCTACAATGGTAGAAACATGAGATTGGCAGCAGACCTATCCACAGAGACCTGGCAGGCCAGAAGGGACTGGCATGATATATTCAGGGCACTAAACAAGAAAAACATGCAGCAAAGAGTGCTGTCACTGAAAATAGAAGGAGACATAAAAGTTTCCAGGGCAAACAAAAACTAAAAGAAACTGCAATCATCAAACCAGCCCTGCGGGAAATACTGAAAGGGGTCCTCTAAGCAAAGAGAGAGCCTAAAGGGTACATAGACCAGAAAGGAACAGAGGAAAATACACAGTAACAGTAACCTTACAGGTAATACAATCACACTAAATTCATATCTTTCTACAGTTACCCTGAATGTAAATGGGCTAAATGCCCCAGTCAGAAGACACAGCGTATCAGATTAGGAAAAAAAAAAAAAAGACCCATCGATAATACTATCTGCAAGAAACTCATTTTAGACCCAAAGGCACCTCCAGATTGGAAGTGAGGGGGTGGGAAACCATTAGTCATGCTAATGGACATCAAAAGAAAGCTAGGGTGGCAATCCTTGTATCAGACAAAATAGATTTTAAACCAAAGACAGCAATAAGAGATGAGGAAGGACAGTGTATCATACTTAAAGGGTCTGTCCAACAAGACGACTTAACTATTGTAAATATTTATGCCCCTAACATGGGAGCAGCCAATTATATGAGCCAATTAATAACAAAATCAAAGAAACCCATGGAGAACAATACAATAGTAGTCGGGGACTTTAACACCCCCCTCACTGAAACGGACAGATCATCTAAGCAAAAGATCGACAAGGAAATAAAGGGCTTTGGATGACACACTGGACCAGATGGTCTTCACAGATATATTCAGAACATTCCATCCCAAAGCAACAGAATACACATTCTTCTCTAGTGCACATGGGACATTCTCCAGAATAGATCGCATACTGGGTCACAAATCAGGTCTCAACCGGTACCAAAAGATTGGGCTCATTCCCTGCATATTTTCAGACCACAATGCTTTGAAACTGAAACTCAATCACAAGAGGAAAGTTGGAAAGAACTCAAATACATGGAGGCTAAAGAGCATCCTCCTAAAGAATGAATGGGTCAACCAGGAAATTAAAGAAGAATTTTAAAAAGCCATGGAAATAAAAGAAAATGAAAACACAACTGTTCAAAATCTTTGGGATGCAGCAAAGGCGGTCCCAAGAGGGAAGTAACATGGCGATACAAGCCCTTCTCAAGAAACAAGAAAGGTCTCAAATACACAACGTTACCTTATACCTAAAGGAGCTGGAGAAAGAACAGCAAAGAAAGCCTGACCCCAGCAGGAGAAGAGAAATCATCAAGATCAGAGCAGAAATCAAGGAATCGAAGAAAAGTAGGACAGATCAACGAAACTAGGAGCTAGTTCTTTGAAAGAATTAATAAGATTGCTAAACCCCTGGCCAGACTTATCAAAAAGAAAAGAGAAAGGACCAAATAAATAAAATCATGAATGAAAGACGAGAGATCACAACCAACACCAAAGAAATACCAACAATTATAAGAACATATCATGAGCAACTATATGCCAACAAATTAGGCAATCTGGAAGAAACAGATGCATTCCTAGAGATGTGTAAACTATCCAAAGTGAAACAGGAAGAAACAGAAAACCCGAACAGACCCATAATTAGCAAGGAGATTGAAACAGTAATCAAAAATCTCCCAAAAGACAGGAACCCAGGGCCAGATGCTTTCCACTTAAAAGGAGAATTAATACCTGTTCTTCTGAAGCTGTTCCAAAAAATAGAAAGTGTTCAGCTTTATGTACCTCTATGCAGTGATGGGATTTGAACACACTGAAAAGTGAAAAAAGTAATCAATGACCCTAAGATGCTTATAATATAGATGAGGAAAAATCATGTCTGCAAATGAAAAACAAAATGTAATTATTTTCTCAGAGGTACAGAGTAAGATGATTCAGAAGGTTCAAAGGACAAGTGAATCATGTCCTCTTGGCTTTCTGTTGGAAAGGGATATGAGCTAGGTTATAAAGGATATGGAAAGATAAGGACATGGACAGGTATTCAGGGGGAGTTTGAGTAGCGACCTAGTAGGTGAGCCTCTGTTTCACCCTTAATTCCTGACAGCTGGTTCATTCATCAGTATATTTGAAGACTTAAGACTGTCCAGACTAGTCTGGACAAAGGCAGTTAGCTTGGCTTTTTCCCTTTCAGATTAGAAAGCTTCCATCATGTTCCCTGGGATCCTGATATTCCTAAGGCTGTGGCCCTGTAGTTTTGGTTTCTGCTGTCCTGGTTATCTGATCATGCCCATTAGGCTTCCTGCTTCTCAGTCTAATATCTCTGCCCTTGCTTTTCCATGAACACACCCATGGATGCCATTTCTTGCCCTCACCATTGGCCACCAGCTGTTGTTCACACAGTTGGTCCTATTCAGTTAATTACTCAGGCAGCTCTGAGTTCCAGCCCACCTTCCAGTTCTGTCCTCTTCTCAAAACTCTTTAAGCACCTTATTTCATTTGCCTGAGAGTTACACAATTTCTTTAGCCTCTCTTCCCCTGGTTCCTCATCTGTACCTCCAGGGTTGTTGTGAAGTACCATCAAAGTCAAGTTTATTAATGTACTTTATAAATGGTGACATGTTAGGCAAATATGACTACAGATGGGGACATGGGGCACTAAATATATGTGAGAAACTTCTTTGAGCAAACAACAACAGAACTGAAGTGAGGCTTCCCCTCTCACTTCCATCACCATCCTCTCTAAGAGCAAAGTTAACAGCATGGGCTCTGGAGCCAGACTGCCTGGGTTCTATGCCAGCCCTATTCCTTATGAGCTTCGGGCAAGTTATTAAATTTTTCTGTGGAAACTATTTCTTATTCACTTTTATATCTCCAAGATGCATAACTGGCATTCAGTGTCAAAGAACCAGAAGGAAGCAAAAGATCAAGTATCAGTTGCTATCCTAAGTAGCCCTGTCATAAAAGTGTGTCACCTAACCTCTCCAAGTGAATAGTTCTTGATATATACCTCAAGACCTTGGACCAAGTAAGATCTTAATAAATTCTCCTATATAATACTTTAAGGTTCATCTAATAGGGGTGCCTCTGTGGTTCAGTATGTTAAGCATCTGCCTTTGGCTCAGGTCATGATCCAGGAGTCCTGGATGGAGCTCTGCTTCTCCCTATGCCCCTTCCTCCCCCACCCATCCCCCCACCCCCACTCATGCTCTCTCTCAAATCCATAAATAAAAATCTTTCAAAAAATAAAATTCATCTAATAAATCATTCTTGAAGGTTTGTTTTATACTTTACAGTAGAGGCTACTATTTTGGTTAAAAATAAGAACTTCACTGAGTGAAAGCATATTTGAAGAACAAAACTCTTGCTAGGCCTCTTTACTAGCTTTGTGATCTTGGCAAAACATTTAAGCTCCCTGAGACTCAATTTCCTCCTCAATAGCCACAGGATAGAATTGTTGTGAGGATTAACTATTTAAAGCACCTGACAGTGAAGCACAATGGTAGCCAGAAATGCCAAATAATTACAATTTAGCTTAAAAGTTAAATTTTAGGCGGCACCTGGGTGGCTTAGTGGGTTAAAGCCTCTGCCTTCATCCCAGGATCTCTGCTCAGCAGGGAGCCTACTTCTCCCTCTCTCTGCATGCCTCTCTGCCTACTTGTGATCTCTGTCTTTCAAATAAATAAATAAAATCTTTTTTAAAGCTAATTTTAAAAAATTGATTTTAAAAGCTTGAAATCAGTTTCCAAACCCAATATGTTGAAATACCAGTCATTCACATTTACATTACCAGCCACCGAGAATTTACCACCCAACTGGAATCCATTTCTATCTTTGTTTGTGTTGGTTTTTCTTCTCCACCTAATGAACTCCTACTCATCCTTTAATTTCCAGATCAAAAATAACTTTTGTCAGTGTCTTCTCCACCTCCTCTGGGCAAAAAGAAGCTTCCCAGTGCTATATGTCTCTATGACAACATTCATCATATGCCATTTCAAACACCACGCATGAGTATGTCTCCTCTACTAGACCAAAAATGCCTTTTCAAAGACAAGGATGAACACAGGGCCTGGCACCCCATAGGTGCTCAATATATTTTTTATTGTTTGAATAAGTGAATGAAGACAAAAAAAAAATTCTTCTGCTTTTAGCTCCTATTTAGTAAGATCACTTGTTATTCATAACAAGAAGAAAGGACAAGTTAGAAACCATGTGTAATTCTACAGGCTCAGGTGCAAGCTAAAAAAAACTAATCAGAGTTTTTCATAAATTCAATCTCAGATAGAAATAGAGTTTAGTGATGGTTACTCACTGCCTCATGACCAGAAAAAAAAATCCTAAAATAGAAGAGTTCTAGTTCTACATGCTGTTTTATTGAAAACAGAAAAGCTTCCAAACTCTTGGTAGTCACGTGGCTCATCTTTTTAAATCAAGGCAAGCAAGAATAAGAACCAACCCAGGGTTGGTAGAATGTAAGTGGAAGTGCCACTCCAAGCAGGCTTAAAGTTTCAAACAAGTTTGATGGAAAACCATGATTTGGCCTATTTCTTCAGAAAATTATAACTCTGTTCCTCAATTATAGATGTTTGAAAACTTGAGCTGAATCACACACATTTATATTCTGGGATCTTTTTCCCCAAATGTGAGGAGTTCAAAAGTTCAAATACAGCAGGTTTATAGCCATCACTAATTACCATGGGGATCCTGGGTAAATTGCTTTATCTTTCTGGGTATTAATTTTGTTCATTATAAAATGAGAGCATTGGAATGGATGACTTTAAAAGTCCTTTATGACTCTCAACAAAGTCACACACACAAAAAGAAAAGCACAGGGTATCATTTGGAATAGGCAGAACTGGCAGCTGCCAATATGATATATTTTGAAAGTCTCTCCATCCAAAAATATCTCTGTCCCAGTAGGACCAAACCCCACAAGTTAAGTGGCAGGGAAGCAATGAAAGACACAGAGGTTTTGGAATCAGCCAGACCTGGGCTCCAATCCTAAATCTGACTCCAGCTTTCAGTCAGTGAGCAAGTTACTTAATCTCTTCAAGCCTCCATTTTCTCATCTGTAAGATGGAAATATTTAGTCCCTGCTCTATTATTCAGAGTAGATCAACAGTGGTCAAAGTATAGCAGTGCTCTGAGAGTGGCAGGCCTCCTCAGCCTAAAGGGTAAGTAACTGGGTGGCAAATGAATGAGTTCAGATTACTAGCCTCTACCCCAACAAGAAGTAGGATGTGAGGGGACCACCTGCCTTCGGAGGTTTCCTCGAAAAATGGACTTGATGTCGCCCCTCCCAAAGCCCAGCCCACTGGGAAAATAAACCCCACCCAGGCTTAGCCAACATTATAATCTCCAGATAACATTTCTAGATAACAGAGGGTTAACTATAATTTAGTTTTAACTGTGGTTGTGGATTTTTCTTAACCTATTATTCCATCCCCTTCTGCCAATACCCCCATTGACTTAATTACAACAATAATGTTAAGAGGTGATTTTATGGATTATTTTTCTTTTGTTCAATGTATGCCACAGAAGTCCCTTTTAATGAAATCCCTTTAGTGATTTTTAGAGTGTCAGAGACAAGAGCTCAACCAACAATTTCAAATTTTAAGAATCTGAGGGCCAAGGCACTCATATAAGCAGAAGACCCAGCCTACCCCAAAGCATCTTGGGAAATGTTCTAGGTGGACATAAAAGGAGATGCAGGCATGTCATCCCTCCCACATGTGGTTTTGAATGGAATGAGATGTCTGCTGCAACCTAATGATGCCTACCCCTAGGAGCAATTTATTAAATGGTACTTGCTGTTAGTAATCACAGCTGATCTGTGTGGCTCCAAAGTTTATGAATATTTGGCAATGCCACAATGCCTCCCTACCAGCACAATAGTCTTTGGACTTTTGGATCATATATCACTATGAATTTCTTTTTAAAAAGTTTTAATATATATACTGCAATGCCTGTGTATTTTTTGTTTATATGTTAAAACTTACATAAAATAAAAATGAACAAATCCAGAAAACTCACAAAACTGGGACAAATACTAGAATTTGTATGGAACCATAAAAGACTTTGAATAACCAAAGTACTTTTGAGAAAGAAAAACAAAGCTAGTGGTATCATAGTTCCAGATTTCAAGATATAATACCAAGGTGCAGTAATCTAAATGGTATGGTACTGGCATAAAAATAGACACATAGATCAATGGAACAGAATACAAAACCCAGAAATAAGCTCATACTTATATAGTCAACAACTAATCTATGACAAAGGAGTCAAGATACACAATTGGGAAAAGACAGTCTCTTCAATAAACAGTGCTGGGAAAACTGGACAGCTACATATAAAAGAATGAAGATTCATATTCTAACATCATACATAAAAATAAACACAAAATGAATGAAAGACCTAAATGTGAGAGCTGAAACCATAAAACTAACAGAAAAGAACACAGGCAGTAATTTCTCTGGCATCAGCTATAGCAACATTTTTCTAGACATGTCTCCTAAGACAAGGGAAACAAAAGCAAAAATAAACTATTCGGACTACACCAAAATAAAAAGATTTTGCACAAAGAAGGAAAGCATTAACAAAACCAAAAGGCAACCTACGAATGGGAGAGGTATTTACAAATGATATTTCTGATAAGGAGTTAATATCTACAATCTATCAGGAACTTACACAACTCACCACCAAAAACAAACAAACAAAGACAAAAACAAAAACAAAAACAAAAAACCCAATCTGATTCAAAAATGGGCATAGGACCTGAATAGACATGTTTCAAAAAAGACATACAGATGGTTAACAGACACTTGAAAAGAAGTTCAACATCACTAATTATTAGGGAAATGGAAACCAAAACCACAATGAGACATCACCTTACCCCCTGACAGAGTGGCTAAAATCAAAAAGACAAGGAACAACAAGTTTCGATGAGGATGTGGGGGGTAAAAGAAACTTCATAAACTGTTGGTGGAAATGTAAATTGGTGCAGCCACTGTGGAAAATAGTATAGAATTTTCTCAAAAAACTAAAATAAAATACCATACAACCCAGTAATTCCACCACTATTTACCTAAAGAAAACAAAAACACAAATTCAAAGATATTTGAAGTCCTGTTTATTACAATGTTACATACAATAGTCAGGATACGGAAGCAACCTAGGTGTCCATCAACAGAAGAATGGTTAAGGAAGGGGTGTGTGTGTGTGTGTATGTGTGAGTGTAAGTAAATAGAACACTACTGGCCATAAAAACGGATTTTATCATGCCATTTGAGACAATGTGGATGGACCCAGAGGGTATTATACTAAGTGAAATTAGTCAGACTGAGAAAAACAAATAACTATATGATTTTACTTATGTGTAATCTAAAAACAAATAACAAAACAAACAAAAACAGAATCATATCTATAAATACAGAGAACTGATGGTTGCCAGAAGGGAGAAGGATAGGGAGTTGGGCAAAATGGGTGAAAGGGAGTGGGAAATACAGGCTTTCAGATATAAAATGAATAAATCATGGGACTAAAAGGCCCAGCATAAGGAATATAGTCAATGGTACTCTAACAGTGTTGTATGGTGACCGATGCTAGCTACACTTGTGGTGAGTATAGCACAAGATATAAACTCACTATACTACATCTAAAACTAATATAACATTATGTATCGATTCTCAAATTTTTTTAAATCCTGAAGAGTATGAAAAAATACCTTTTTAAAATTTATTTTTATTAACATATAATGCATTATTTGTTTCAGGAGTACAGGTCTGTGATTCATTAGTCTTACAAATTCACAGTGCTTACCATAGCACATACCCTCCCCAATGTCCATCACTCAGCCCCTCATCCCTCCCACCCCCCGCTCCACTCCAGCAACCCTCAGTTTGTTTCCTAAGATTAAAAGTCTTATGAAGAGTCATATGATTTGTCTCCTTCTCTTGTTTCATCTTGTTTTGTTTTTTCTTCTCTTCCCTGATGATCCTGTTTTGTTTCTCAAATTCCACCTATCAGTGAGATCATATGATAATTGTGAGATCATATGATCTCTGATTGACTTACTTTACTTAGCAAAATACCCTCCACTTCTATCCATGTTGTTACAAATGCCAAGATTTCAATTTTTGATGGCTGTGTAATATTCCATTGTATGTATGTAGGGGTGTGTGTGTGTGTGTATACCTCACATAAAGATACTTCATCCATTTTGAGTCTATTTTTGTGTGGGTGTCAGGAAATGATCCAATTTCATTCATCTGCATGTGGCTGTCTAATTTTCCCACCACCATTTGTTGAAGAACTGTCTTTTTTCATTGGACATTCTTTTCTGCTTTATCAAAGATTAGTTGGCCATAGAGTGGAGAGTCCATTTCTGTGCTCTCTATTCTGTTCCATTGATCCATGTTTCTGTTATTGTGCCAGTACCATACTGTCTTGATGATTACAGCTTTGTAATAGAGCTTGAAGTCCAAAACTGTTACTCCACCAGCTTTGGTTTTCTTTTTCAACATCTCTTTGTCTATTTAGGGTCTCTTCTGGTTCCATACAAATTTTAGGATTATTTGTTCCAGTTCTGTGAAAAAAGTTGATGGAATTTTGATAGGGATTGGATTGAATGTATAGATCACTCTATGTGGTATAGACATCTTAACAATATTGTTCTTCCAATCCATGAGCATGGAACTTTTTTTTTCATTTCTTTGTGTCTTCGTCAATTTCTTTCAAGGATATTCTATAGTTTTCTGAGTACAGATTCTTTGCCTCTTTGGTTATATTTATTCCAGGTATCTTATGGTTTTAGGTGCAATTTTATAAACATATATTTTTATCCCCAGGGATACAGGTCTGTGAATCACCAGGTTTACACACTTCACAGCACTCACCAAAGCACATACCCTCCCCAATGTCCATAATCCCACCCCCTTCTCCCAAACCCCCTCCCCCCAGCAACCCTCAGTTTGTTTTGTGAGATTAAGAGTCACTTATGGTTTGTCTCCCTCCCAATTCCATCTTGTTTCATTGATTCTTCTTCTACCCACTTAAGCCCCCATGTTGCATCACCACTTCCTCATATCAGGGAGATCATGATAGTTGTCTTTCTCTGCTTGACTTATTTCGCTAAGCATGATACACTCTAGTTCCATCCATGTTGTCGCAAATGGCAAGATTTCATTTCTTTTGATGGCTGCATAGTATTCCATTGTGTATATATACCACATCTTCTTGATCCATTCATCTGTTGATGGACATCTAGGTTCTTTCCATAGTTTGGCTATTGTGGACATTGCTGCTATAAACATTCGGGTGCACATGCCCCTTTGGATCACTACGTTTGTATCTTTAGGGTAAATACCCAGTAGTGCAATTTCTGGGTCATAGGGCAGTTCTATTTTCAACATTTTGAGGAACCTCCAGGCTGTTTTCCAAAGTGGTTGCACCAGCTTGCATTCCCACCAACAGTGTAGGAGGGTTCCCCTTTCTCCGCATCCTCGCCAGCATCTGTCATTTCCTGACTTGTTGATTTTAGCCATTCTGACTGGTGTGAGGTGATATCTCATTGTGGTTTTGATTTGTATTTCCCTGATGCCGAGTGATATGGAGCACTTTTTCATGTGTCTGTTGGCCATCTGGATGTCTTCTTTGCAGAAATGTCTGTTCATGTCCTCTGCCCATTTCTTGATTGGATTATTTGTTCTTTGGATGTTGAGTTTGCTAAGTGCTTTATAGATTCTGGACACTAGTCCTTTATCTGATATGTCATTTGCAAATATCTTCTCCCATTCTGTCAGTTGTCTTTTGATTTTGTTAACTGTTTCCTTTGCTGTGCGAAAGCTTTTGATCTTGATGAAATCCCAATAGTTCATTTTTGCCCTTGCTTCCCTTGCCTTTGGCGTTGTTCCTAGGAAGATGTTGCTGCGGCTGAGGTCGAAGAGGTTGCTGCCTGTGTTCTCCTCAAGGATTTTGATGGATTCCTTTGGCACATTGAGGTCCTTCATCCATTTTGAGTCTATTTTTGTGTGTGGTGTAAGGAAATGGTCCAATTTCATTTTTCTGCATGTGGCTGTCCAATTTTCCCAGCACCATTTATTGAAGAGGCTGTTTTTTCCATTGGACATTCTTACCTGCTTTGTCGAAGATTAGTTGACTGTAGAGTTGAGGGTCTATTTCTGGGCTCTCTATTCTGTTTCATTGATCTATGTGTCTGTTTTTGTGCCAGTACCATGCTGTCTTGATGATGACAGCTTTGTAATAGAGCTTGAAGTCCGGAATTGTGATGCCACCAACTTTGGCTTTCTTTTTCAATATCCCTTTGGCTATTCGAGGTCTTTTCTGGTTCCATATAAATTTTAGAATTATTTGTTCCATTTCTTTGAAAAAGATGGATGGTACTTTGATAGGAATTGCATTAAATGTGTAGATTGCTTTAGGTAGCATAGACATTTTCACAATATTTATTCTTCCAATCCAGGAGCATGGAACATTTTTCCATTTCTTTGTGTCTTCCTCAATTTCTTTCATGAGTATTTTATAGTTTTCTGAGTATAGATTCTGTGCCTCTTTGGTTAGGTTTATTCCTGGGTATCTTATGGTTTTGGGTGCAATTGTAAATGGGATGGACTCCTTAATTTCTCTTTCTTCTGTCTTGTTGTTGGTGTAGAGAAATGCAACTGATTTCTGTGCATTGATTTTATATCCTGACACTTTACTGAATTCCTGTATAAGTTCTAGCAGTTTTGGAGTGGAGTCTTTTGGGTTTTCCACATATAGTATCATATCATCTGCGAAGAGTGATAATTTGACTTCTTCTTTGCCGATTTGGATGCCTTTAATTTCCTTTTGTTGTCTGATTGCTGAGGCTAGGACCTCTAGTACTATGTTGAATAGCAGTGGTGATAATGGACATCCCTCCCGTGTTCCTGACCTTAGCGGAAAAGCTTTCAGTTTTTCTCCATTGAGAATGATATTTGCGGTGGGTTTTTCATAGATGGCTTTGATGATATTGAGGTATGTGCCCTCTATCCCTACACTTTGAAGAGTTTTGATCAGGAAGGGATGCTGTACTTTGTCAAATGCTTTTTCAGCATCTATTGAGAGTATCATATGGTTCTTGTTCTTTCTTTTATCGATGTGTTGTATCACATTGACTGACTTGCAGATGTTGAACCAACCTTGCAGCCCTGGAATAAATCCCACTTGGTTGTGGTGAATAATCCTTTTAATGTACTGTTGAATCCTATTGGCTAGTATTTTGGTGAGAATTTTCGCATCTGTGTTCATCAAGGATATTGGTCTATAGCTCTCTTTTTTGATGGGATCCTTGTCTGGTTTTGGGATCAAGGTGATGCTAGCCTAATAGAATGAGTTTGGAAGTTTTCCTTCCATTTCTATTTTTTGGAACAGTTTCAGGAGAATAGGAATTAGTTCTTCTTTAAATGTTTGGTAGAATTCCCCCGGGAAGCCGTCTGGCCCTGGGCTTTTGTTTGTTTGGAGATTTTTAATGACTGTTTCAATCTCCTTACTGGTTATGGGTCTGTTCAGGCTTTCTATTTCTTCCTGGTTCAGTTGTGGTAGTTTATATGTTTCTAGGAATGCATCCATTTCTTCCAGATTGTCAAATTTGTTGGCGTAGAGTTGCTCATAGTATGTTCTTATAATAATTTGTATTTCTTTGATATTAGTTGTGATCTCTCCTCTTTCATTCATGATTTTATTTATTTGGGTCCTTTCTCTTTTCTTTTTGATAAGTCGGGCCAGGGGTTTATCAATTTTATTAATTCTTTCAAAGAACCAGCTCCTAGTTTCGTTGATTTGTTCTATTGTTTTTGTTTGTTTGTTTGTTTCTATTTCATTGATCTCTGCTCTGATCTTTATGATTTCTCTTCTCCTGCTGGGCTTAGGGTTTCTTTCTTGTTCTTTCTCCAGCTCCTTTAGGTGTAGGGTTAGGTTGTGTACCTGAGACCTTTCTTGTTTCTTGAGAAAGGCTTGTACCGCTATATATTTTCCTCTCAGGACTGCCTTTGTTGTGTCCCACAGATTTTGAACCGTTGTATTTTCATTATCATTTGTTTCCATGATTTTTTCAATTCTTCTTTAATATCCCGGTTGACCCATTCATTCTTTAGAAGGATACTGTTTAGTCTCCATGTATTTGGGTTCTTTCCAAACTTCCTTTTGTGGTTGAGTTCTAGCTTTAGAGCATTGTGGTCTGAAAATATGCAGGGAATGATCCCAATCTTTTGATACCGGTTGAGTCCTGCTTTAGGACCGAGGATGTGATCTATTCTGGAGAATGTTCCATGTGCACTAGAGAAAAATGTGTATTCTGTTGCTTTGGGATGAAATGTTCTGAATATATCTGTGATGTCCATCTGGTCCAGTGTGTCATTTAAGGCCTTTATTTCCTTGCTGATCTTTTGCTTGGATGATCTGTCCATTTCAGTGAGGGGAGTGTTAAAGTCCCCTACTATTATTGTATTATTGTTGATGTGTTTCTTTGATTTTGTTATTAATTGGTTTATATAGTTGGCTGCTCCCATGTTTGGGGCATAGATATTTAAAATTGTTAAATCTTCTTGTTGGACAGACCCTTTGAGTATGATATAGTGTCCTTCCTCATCTCTTATTATAGTCTTTGGCTTAAAATCTAATTGATCTGATATAAGGATTGCCACTCCTGCTTTCTTCTGATGTCCATTAGCATGGTAAATTCTTTTCCACCCCCTCACTTTAAATCTGGAGGTGTCTTCAGGCTTAAAATGAGTTTCTTGGAGGCAACATATAGATGGGTTTTGTTTTTTTTATCCATTCTGATACCCTGTGTCTTTTGACAGGGGCATTTAGCCCATTAACATTCAGGGTAACTATTGAGAGATATGAATTTAGTGCCATTGTATTGCCTGTAAGGTGACTGTTACTGTATATGGTCTCTGTTCCTTTCTTATCTACCACTTGTAGGCTCTCTCTTTGCTTAGAGGACCCCTTTCAATATTTCCTGTAGAGCTGGTTTGGTGTTTGCAAATTCTTTCAGTTTTTGTTTGTCCTGGAAGCTTTTAATCTCTCCTTCTATTTTCAGTGATAGCCTAGCTGGATATAGTATTCTTGGCTGCATGTTTTTCTCGTTTAGTGCTCTGAAAATATCATGCCAGCTCTTTTTGGCCTGCCAGGTCTCTTTGGATAAGTCTGCTGCCAATCTAATATTTTTACCATTGTATGTTACAGACTTCTTTTCCCGGGCTGCTTTCAGGATTTTCTCTTTGTCACTGAGACTTGTAAATTTTGCTATTAGGTGATAGGGTGTGGGCCTATTCTTATTGATTTTGAGGGGCGTTCTCTGAACCTCCTGAATTTTGATGCTCGTTCCCTTTGCCATATTGGGGAAATTCTCCCCAATAATTCTCTCCAGTATACTTCTGCTCCCCTCTCT